>NC_047088.1:176691598-177014711 GCF_902459505.1 Geotrypetes seraphini | reverse complement strand
CTGTTTGAGCAACCAAAGGTGGACTCGGCAGTGGTTCAGGTCATCAAGCACACAGCCCTCCCTAGTGAAGGAGTGATGATTAAAGATTCTCAGGATCATAGGGTGGATGTGATCTTAAAGAAGCTAATTGAGGTGGCTTCTTTGGGCATCAAGGCAGCAGCAGTCCCGTTTGCTGCAGGTGCCTGTCACACAAGACTGTGCCGGGTACCATCGGCGGAGGAGGACGCCTGCTCCCAGCTGGTGCTAGAGGGAATGGATTATGTAGCAGATGCCTTGAATGACCTTATAAGGGTTCTAGGCAAGGTCTTGGCTTATGCAGTTTCTACTCACAGGACGTTTTGGATCCGTCATGGGGCTGGTGTTTCAGCCTCTAAAGCAACACTGAGCAGGCTGCTCTTCAGCAAGGGGCTTGATATCCTCATTTCTAGCATAGTGGACCGCCGTCCTAAGCCTCTCCAAGACAGCAGACCTTGCTATCCTCCTGAGGGGAGTCATGGTACTTTTTGTCCCACGCAGGTTCTGTCAGGCTGCCATGGATGCTATAGCAACTCCAGGCGCCAGCAGGCTTCAGGTTCTTGCACCAGTCTGTCCTCCAGGAAAGCCCAATGACATCAGAATTTCAATCATGCCTCCTTACATTGGAGGCCGGTTGTCAGCATTTTGATGGGAATGGGAACTGATTTCTTCAGACCAATGGGTACTAGACATCATACGGAAGGGACGCAAGATAGACTTTTCATCTCCTCCCAGATTTATTTCTGGTTTCTCCAGCCAGAAGGCCAGAAAAAGAATCCAGGGTCCGAGCAACGCTGCAGCGGCTTTTGTTCATTTGGGCTCAAGGAGATAATCCTTATACTTTATTGTGCCAAAGAAAGGCTCAGAGGACTGGAAACACATTCTAGATCTCAAGGCAGTCACTGCATTTTTGAAAATTCCGCAATTTCGAATGGAAACAGTACGATCGGTCATTGCAGCAGTGACTCCAGGGAAATTTCTAACATCTCTGGATTTGACAAAAGCTTATCTTCATATTCCCATATACACAGGAAATATCTGAGATTTGATGTTCTCTAGCAACATTTCCAGTTTGCAGCCCTTTCCTTCAGGCTGGCAACAGCCCTCTGTACTTTCACCAAAGTGATGGTGGTAATGACAGTGCACCTCCCCGGAATGGTGGTCCAAGTTCATCTGCATCTGGACGACTGGCTGATCAGGGCTCTGTCCAAGCTGGAGTGTGAGTAGGGATGGTTGTGTCCTTCTACAGTGCTTGAGCTGGATTGTCAGTTTCAAGAAGAGCCAGCTAACACCCTTTCAGACCTTGGACTATTTAGGAGTTCAGTTCAGCATGGTCGTGTTTTTCTTCCTGAGCCATGCAAACAGAAGCTTCAGGAACAGATCATGTATCTATTAGTGGGTTATTCCATGTCAAGTGATCAAGGGATGCATGATCATCACGGATTTTGATAAAACTTTATGCACAAAGTCCCACATGTATCAAACGAACTTTGATAAAGTTTTAGTTTCGCCTGTGGAATATTTGTGGAGATATAGCCATTTGTTTGACCCCATACCACAATGAAATATAGTACGACAATGACATTCTGACAACTTTGAGACACAATATCTCACGAGCTATGTTTCCAAAAAAACTGAAACTTAGCTACCCACCACTTCCTTGATTCTTTCCCTACCCCCTAAGCCGATTTCTCCCTGCTTCCACGAGCCAGGCCAGGAATGTACAAGCGCCGGACTCACAAGACTTCGCCTCTGATGTCAATTCTAACGTCAGAGTGGAAGTTCCAGGCCAGCCAGGCAGCGATTGGCTGGCCCAGAACTTCCTCTCTGACGTCAGAATTGACGTCGGAGGTGAAGTCTTGTGAGTCCGGCGCTTGTACGCGCCTGGCCTGGCTCAGGGAGGCAGGAAGAAAAAGATTGCCAAGGCAACGCGATCGACTCGCATTGCCTTTGCGATCTACTGGTCGATCGCGCTCGACCATTTGGGCACCCCTGCTGTTATGGTATCCTGTTCTGACCTGAGGAAAGGGGTTTAGTCCCCAAAAAACTGTCTTATTTCCATTTCCTATTTATAAACTTTAATCAATAGATACAATACTACTTGATTCTACGTAAAGCAACAAAAAAAATTTGTTCTACCTTTTGTCGTTTCTGCTTTAATCATCTTGTCTTCACTCTTCTTTCTAGCCAGTATCTGTCCGCTGTCTTCCATGCAGCATCAGCCCCTTCCATCCACTCTGCCCTCTCCCCGTTCCATATGGCATCTTCCCTCTTTTTATGCTCCTTCAATAAACTGTCTATCCTGTGCCCCTTCTCTTCTCCTTTGTACATGATTGATTTCTGCTCTGCCATCTTTCAATTTTTCTCTCTCTGTCACCACCCTGTCCCCTATGCTCTGGCATCTCTCTCTTCTCCTTTCTTTCCTTTGCACCCTACAGTCTGGTATCTTCCCTTCCCTGATTCTCTGGCATCTCACTCCTTTCCTTTTCTTCCATCTCTCCCTCCCCCTCCATGCTCTGACATCTCCTCCTTCCTTTCCCCCTTCCTTTTCCCTTGGTCTGGCATACTTTCCTTCTTCCCTCCATGCCCTGGCATCTCTTCCTCCCTTCCCTCCAATCACTAGCATCTCGTTTCATTCCCTCCCTCATCTTCTTTCTCCCTCCAGTTGGGTGCAGCAAGTCTCTCCCCCTCTGCTCCCTTTCCTCCTTCTGTCACCCAAGGCCTGGCATCATGAACTTCTTCAGGCAGCAGCATTCACAATTCACTGCTGTTGCCAGCTTCGGGCCTTCTTCTCTGTCGGGTCCTGCCTTCATAGAAACAGAAGTAGGCGCCCGGGATGATGATGAGGCTGCTGATGCCAGCGAATCCAGCAAGGGTAAGGCCCCAAAGCACAATACTGGAGGGCATTTTGGGCCCTAGGCCTGTGCCTACTGGGCCTATCCTTTAATCCGGCCCTGCTTCCCCCCCCCCCCATATGCCCCGACATCTCTCTCTTCCACTCCATGGTATGGTATCTTCTTTCCCTCCCTCCCATGGTCTTTGCATCTCTTTCCTCCTTTTCCTGATCTTCCTTCTCCCTCCTTCCTTCTCTCTCCCCAGTTGGGTGCAGCAGCATTTCTCTTCCCCCTCCCCCCATCGGGTACAGCAGTATTATCAGCATTTCTCTTCCCCCCCCAAATTGGGTACAGCAGAAGCAGCATTTCTCTTCCCCCTCCCCCCATTGGGTACAGCAGTATTATCAGCATTTCTCTTCCCCCTCCCCCCATTGGGTACAGCAGTATTATCAGCATTTCTCTTCCCCCCTCCACCCATTGGGTACAGTAGTATTCTCTTCACACTCCCCTCTAATTGGGTACAGCAGCTTTTCTCCTCCCATTCACCCCCCCCCCACCCCCGTCTCACACACCCGGCAGATTCGCTACAGACAAAGGCAAGTTGCAAGTTTCCCTTCGTCGCTGACCTATCTCCCAAAGGTCAGCGACAGAGGGAAGCTTACAACTTGCTGCTCTTGCTTACTTCGGGCCTTTCTCGTTGCCGGGTCCTGCCTTCGCGGAAACAGAAAGTAGGCAGGACCCGGCAGCGAAAAATGCCTGAAGTAAGCAAGAGCAAGTAAGCTTCCCTCCGTGGCTGGCCTATCTCCTGCATGCTCCGGGGCTCTAATGGTCCGTGCCGGCTTCTCGTCCCTACCCCCCCCCCCCCCGACGTAACTTCCGGTTTCGGAGGGAAGCCGGGTTCGAGTTGCTTGCTGGGTTTTGTTTTAAGTCTGGCGGGAGTCTTTTGGCGGCTCTTCACGCTGCGCGAAAAGCAGTGGCGGCAGCAGGATTCGGCAGATGACAGCTGGGCGGGAATGTAAATTTGCTGGGCGGAGCGCCCGGCTGAAAAGCGCTGGGGAGAACACTGAATATGATATGTGCCAACGTGGCCTCAAGCTGTCAAGTATGTTGCCATTGCTTTTGTACATCACCTATCGTACAGACTCTGGAGTGGATATGAAAGATTAGTTTTTACCTTTGGTAATCTTCTTTCTGATAGTCCACGGAGGAGTCTGTACGGCCTGCCCTCTGTCTATTCTGATTTTTATCGTTTGCATTTTCTGCCTCGGATGTTTCTCCTTTCAGGCCTAAGTTTCTTCTCACCAGCAGATGTGCCCAGCAAGGAATCATTCTGCATAAGTGGGTACATTTCTTAGCCGCTGGTTAATTTAGGGCTTGTGCTCGTTTCACACAGCAGGTTGGTTCTTATTGATGCCATGTTCATGAATGTTTTTCATGTTTCCTGTTTATTAATTGTTCTCTTATATGTTGCAGAACAGACTAGTATTATGTTTGCAGGGAAGTTCCCCGTGCCCCCTTCTGTGTATGCTTTCTTCCAGTGATGTTTGATTGCTTTTGCACTCAATTGTAAAGCTTTGTGTTCCTTTGCTAAGTGGGAGGAGCTGAAAACAATGTGTGTGACTTTCTGCAAGACTCGGTTCGCCGGGTATGGATACAGACTCAGTGGATTAACAGAAAGATTACCAAAGATAAGAACCTAATCTTCCAGTAAAAATTGGTTTGTTTGTTTGTTTTATTTAACTTCTAAACACTGCTGAAGGGCTAGTGATAAGTTAGTCAGAGGCAAGAAGTATAGTTCAGAAGTAGTTGCTGGGAAACAGAATGAAAGTACTTGAGGTACTTGCTGGTACGTGAGCATAAAAAAAGAAGCTAGAATTGGCTCACAAAGCCATGTCTCTGGAATTACCTATGCTTAACGTGGCCATTAATTTTTTTCCTCAAAATGGGACATCTACTAATTTTTAGGTAATGACATTGTAGATATCTTTCTTTCTTTCTCCCTTTCCCCCCCTTTCTGTCTGTCTTTCTTTCTTTCTTTCTCTCTCTGCCCTGACACCCCCATCTCCCCCGCCGCCGATTTCTTCCTGCTTCCTCGACGCATCAACAGGCCAGGTACATGCAGCGACTTTACAAGCAGTGGGTCCACAAGCCTTCTCCCGCGACGTCAAGGCAGCGATTGGCTGGCCCGGAACTTCCCCTCTCCGACGTCAGAATTGACTTTGGGGAGAGGGGAGGGGAGGCTTGTTGGGCTGCTGCTTGTAAAGTCGCATCCCGTTGTCCCCAAGCACAGCGTCTTTTTAAAAAAAAATTGTTACAGTGGGTTGCTCTCTTTCTGAAAATGGGACTTTTCGGCATCCCGAAGCTGTGCTTGGGGAGAAGGGGATAGGCTACCTAAAAACAGGATGGTCCCATTCAAAACGGGACGTATGGTTA
The DNA here is from genome assembly GCF_902459505.1 of Geotrypetes seraphini. Lineage (NCBI taxonomy): Eukaryota > Metazoa > Chordata > Amphibia > Gymnophiona > Dermophiidae > Geotrypetes > Geotrypetes seraphini. Next base: position 177,009,429 of record NC_047088.1, on the reverse strand, counting down.
CGTTTCCTATGCTTCCATTGTTCGCAGAGTCTCTTAAAGCCTCTGTTCCCAGCACTGCATCCCATGTTTGATTTGAAGAAAGTCACTGGGGAAGGGAGGAAGAATTCTGGACTTTGCTGAGGTTTTTCTCAGAGGGAGGAGTGTGCTGAGTCTGTTGTAGTTTATATTTGAGCAGTTATGAGGGAACTGATACTGACTGGGTGGGGAAGAATACTGAGCCTGGGGTATGTTCTGGGGCTGAAATGGGCTGTGCTTGATGAGGAGAGTGTTTTATGGCTACTGGATGTGATAGTTCTAGGGCTATGGGACCTGTGATGGGTTGAACAGGAGAGAGTACTGGATAGAGAATTACACAGGGAAAAAATTTGTTCCTATTACCGTCCTGTTCCCGCAACCACTGTCCCCGCGACTAGTATCCCCGCAGCATCCATACAAACCTCAGTACTGCAATATTTAGCTTATTCCTTCCTTATAAATCAAAGTTCTGCTTGCTGAACTAGAGAAAGAGATGTTCAGCTGGCAGGGCTTTGTTTATACATTTTTATCAACACAACTAATATACTACTTTATCCTAAAGGAAATAAATAAATAGAATTTTTTTTTCTACCTTTGTTGTTCAACCCCCCCCCCCCCCAATTGGTCTGGCACCCATCTTCTTTCCTCCACTCCCCCCATAGTTTGGCATCTCTGTCTTCTTCCCTTCCAGCATCTTCTCCCCACTCTGTCTCTTTCCCTTCAGTGTCTTCTGTCCACTCCATCTTCCCCATTTCCCGTCAGTGTCTTCTCCCCACTCCGTCTTCCCCATTTCCCTTCAGCGTCTTCTCCCCACTCTGTCCTCCCCCATTTCCCTTCAGCGTTTCTGTCCACTCTGTCCTCCCCCATTTCCCTTCAACGTCTTCTCCCCACTCTGCCTTCCCCATTTTTTCCCTTCAACGTCTTCTCCCCACCACCACCCTTCCCTATTGCCACCTCACCGCACTTCAGCACCCCTTGCGCGGCCCTGAGAATCTCCCTCCCTCCCCCTTACCTTCGCGGCACGTTAGTAAAGTAACTTGCTGAAGCCGGCCGAGCCTGCCTGCATTCGCGTAATGTGTGGGCGGAAGCTTCTCCTCTGACGCAACCGGAGGAGGAGAAGCGTCAGAGGAGAAGCTTCCGCCCACACACACGCGATAGCAGACAGGCTCGGCCGGCTTCAGTAAGTTACTTTACTAACGTGCCGCAAAGGTAAGGGGGAGGGAGGGAGATAGATTCGGTAGGTAGGAAGGAGGAATGGGGCCACGCAAGATCGGTGACCTCACGCGTTCTCAACTGTGGGGACAAGGCCACTCACCACTCCACGGGGCAGTGGATGGCCTTGTCCCCGTTCCAGCAGTGAGCACTTCCCCCCCCCCCCCCCCTCCGGTAACAGCCACCATGTCATTCTCTAGTGCTAGAGCTCTGGGGGAAAATCCTTTGGATGAAGGGCTTATGATGATAATTTTTTAAAATATATTAGTTTTGAAACTAAAAACATCCTTATAAATGTTATAGTAAAGTGAAAGCATTGATGAGCACTAGTTTTAAGTACTCAAACACTACCTAAATTTTAAAAGATGAATACTGTAATTTACCTTTTTAAAAGCTTCTCAAATTAGAAGCCATATTTATATACTCATCACCCTTCCAAGCTCTCATATAGCCAGTGTTCCAGCTTTTTGAACAGTAAATATTTTTATTCATTACTGTGAAATAGGCGAATTAACATCTTCTGTTTATCATGATAAATACTGTTTCCCTAGCAACAGCAGCAGATGAATCCAGAGACCAATGGGATAGCCCACATCTACCAGCAGGCGGAGATAGAGAAACTGATTAACAGGTGGTCATATTGGCTGGCACTCCTCCTGTCTCATCAGTATGCTCTATCTCCCAGCAGGGGAAAGTCGCTATTCACCTAGCTCCTGGATTCTGGCTGTGACTGAAATCTTATTTCTCCTGTTGAGATTTTTCTCTTCAGTGAGTTATCAGTGAGTTATCAGTGAGTTGCAGAAACTTTTCGCAAAATATGTATCCTTTCCTTAGAAACAGGGGAGATCCCAGAGGACTGGAAAATAGCAAATGTCACGCCCATCTTCAAGAAAGGATCAAGGGGTGACCCGGGAAACTACAGGCCGGTGAGTTTGACCTCGGTTCCGGGAAAGATGATGGAAGCACTGATTAAGGACACCATCTGCGGCCACATAGAAAAAAATGGGCAGCTGAAGGCAAGCCAGCACGGCTTCTGCAAGGGAAGGTCATGCCTCACGAACTTGCTGTACTTCTTTGAGGGAATAAACAGACAGATGGATAAAGGGGAATCCATTGACATCATTTACCTTGACTTCCAAAAAGCCTTCGACAAGGTACCCCATGAACGGCTGCTTAAGAAGCTGTGGAATCACGGGGTGCAAGGGGATATCCACCGATGGATCAAACATTGGTTGGCAGGCAGGAAACAAAGGGTTGGAGTAAAGGGCCATTACTCAGAATGGCAATGGGTCACGAGTGGAGTCCCACAGGGGTCGGTGCTGGGACCGCTCCTGTTCAATATATTTATTAACGACTTGGAGACAGGGACGAACTGTGAGGTCATTAAATTTGCGGACGACACCAAACTCTACAGCAAGGTTACAACCAAGGAAGACTGTGAAAACCTGCAAAGGGACTTAACGAGATTGGAAGACTGGGCAAAAAAATGGCAAATGAGTTTTAACACTGAGAAATGCAAAGTCATGCATGTAGGGAAAAAGAACCCGATGTTCAACTATAAAATGGGGGGATCGTTGCTGGGGGTGAGTAAACTTGAAAGAGACCTGGGGGTGATGGTAGACACAACATTGAAAGCATCAGCACAGTGTGCGACAGCCTCAAAGAAAGCGAACAGAATGTTGGGTATCATCGGAAAGGGTATCACGACCAGGACGAAGGAAGTCATTTTGCCGCTATATCGGGCGATGGTGCGCCCACATCTGGAGTACTGTGTCCAGTACTGGTCGCCATACCTCAAAAAGGACATGGCGGTACTTGAGGGAGTCCAGAGAAGAGCGACAAAGTTGATAAAGGGTATGGAAAACTTCTCATATGCGGACAGATTGGAAATGCTGGGGCTATTCTCTCTGGAAAAGCGGAGACTTAGGGGAGATATGATAGAAATCTTCAAAATCATGAAGGGTATAGAGAAGGTAGACAGGGACAAATTCTTCAGGCTGTGGGGAGCCACAAGCACAAGGGGGCACTCGGAGAAATTGAAAAAGGACAGGTTTAGAACAAATGTTAGGAGGTTCTTTTTCACTCAGAGGGTGGTGGACACATGGAACACGCTCCCGGAGGCTGTAATAGGCCAGAGCACGCTACAGGGGTTCAAGGAAGGTCTAGATAAGTTCCTAAAAGATAAGGGGATTGAGGGGTACAGAAAGAAGTAGAGGTAGGTTATAGGATTAGACAGAAACCACTTCACAGGTCACGGACCTGATGGGCCGCCGCGTGAGCGGGTCGCTGGGCGCGATGGACCTCTGGTCTGATCCAGTGGAGGCAACTTCTTATGTTCTTATTTCTCCTGTTGAGGTTTCCTCTTCAGTGAGACAGGGGTGTCCGGCTGAACGGTGCCGGCTTTAGGGGTTACACCTGGGCCCCCCCAGGTCCCTGCCTCACCCTCCCTCCAGTGATAGAGGGTTTGACTGAGTCCCTATTTTTCTTCTTTCCCTGAAAAAAAAAAAGTGGACTCCACAGTTTCTGAAGGGTTATTCTGTATGTGAGGGGGGCACGCACTTCCAAGCTCTCATATAGCCAGTGTTCCAAATTACTGTGAAATAGACAAATTAACACCTTCTGTTTATCATGATAAATACTGTATATGAGAATACATTTTCAGATCACACAGTCTTATTCTAGAAATAGTTACGGTATCTGTCAGATGATTTCTGGCAATGACAATGATTTTATTGATTGATGAAGATGAGCTGTGAAATTCTTGAATGCTGACTTGTTTAATGGCAAGCATTCCAAATCTTACATCTTGTTATGCAATATTAGTAAGTTTTGTCATTTGACATTGCTGAAACATCTCCTCCCCTAAGAGTACATGAAAAGTAAATACCAATGACCATTCAGTACAGACAATCAGACAGCAAGCAGCGGAAGGTAAGTAGTAATGCTATCTTTATAGTGTGCTGCTTTATTTATCATATGTTTAATACTAAAGTTTGGTTATAATGAATTGAATTTATTTAAATCCTGACGATGAAAAGATATCTGTGCTTTCAAGATTAGTATGCTTCAGAAGTGTGTAACAATTAGTAATGTAGTACATTTTGCCTAGTTTTGTGGTTTGAATTTAATAGATCAGTAATGTAAAAGTTTTCCTTGTTTTAAAGAAATGTGCTTTATATGGCAACTAATTTAAATGTGGAAGACTGAGTTAAATCATTTTTATATATAGTTGAATATTTTAAATATTGAAAGGTGTTTCCTCTCTGTTGTAGGATGTTGTCCAGCATAATTTTGGTACAAAGAGGTTTACTGGACTTATGTGTCGGGAGGGGGGTATGAGGAGGGGGTGTTATGTTTTACTGTTTAAAATCATTTGATGACTAGCGTAGCATGCTTCTTTCGATTTTGACTTGTTTGTGCTCTGATGATATTGTTTGTTCTTGTCCTTCTTACTCTATTGTCGTCAATAAAAGTGTTTAAACTTAAATATTGAAAGGTTTTGTACTTGTGATATGAAGTCTGTTCTTAACTTTTGAATATATATTTTTTCTCTTTTCATTACAGAAATTAAAAAAATGAAAGTACATATGCACACAAAATTTTGCATCATTTGCTTGTTAACATTTATTTTTCATCAATGTAACCATTGCCATAAAGATGGACACGACCATGGGCATGATGACAGTCACGTACATAACCACAGTGATTATCAAATTTCAGAAGAGCCTTATCACCAGAATGGAGGAGTGGATTCTGGAGCAAGTAAAGAATCTGTTCCAGAAGCTGAGCATGAACAAAGATATTATATTGAGAAACTTTTTGACAGATATGGTGAAAATGGAAGATTGTCATTTTATGGTCTAGAAAAACTTTTAGCAAACCTGGGCCTTGGTGAAGTGAAAGTAGTTGAGATAAATCACGAGGACATTGGTCATGACCATGTTTCTCACTTGGAAGCTTTAGAGGTGCAAGAAGGAAAACATACTCATTGGCATAGCCATATACACTCCCATTCTCATTCCAGTTCAGAAAATCAAACTATGAGCAGTGATTCTGCAAAAAGAAACAAGAAATGTGATCTATTGAGAGGAGAGACAACAGAATCCTCTGTTAAATCTGATAATAAGCATTCTCATGACCATAACCATCATCTTAATCGCCACCACCATGATCCGCGCCATTATCGTGAGCATAATAGTACTCATCATTCTCATAATGACTCCATTAGCCATACTCAACATAGGGAACAGAGTCAGGAACATTTAACAAATACCAGTACATCACAAGAGCAACCTGAAGGAATGTCACAAAAGCACAGAAAGAAACGGAAACGAAACAAAAGCAGAGAAACCCCTATGGAAACGACACCTGAGTCTGGCAGTGACAGTGATCATGGTGAACAGCATGAACATAATCATGTTCATAAACACGAGCGTGTGAACCTCTCTCTTATTCGCCCGCACCTCCATGAGTATGGTAATGATCTTAGTGCAACTCCTGGACAGCAAGATCATAATCCTGATGAAGGAAATGGACATCGCCATGCTCAAAAACGTGAAGCACCAAATAATCAAATTAGTGTTCGTAAACAGGGTGTTTTTTCATTTCATAGTCATCAGGATCATGGTGAAGAAGACCATCAGCATGACGAGGTAATTGGCCTTAAAAAAGTATTATGTTAACTCATGCCATTCAACATACATAATACAAAACCATGTGAATTTTAAGTAGATTAATTGTAGATAAATATTTCATGTATGAATGTATTCAGATGGAAACATGTAAATCTTAAAAGATTTCTGTCACTTTGCTCTGAAGGAAAAAGAGAGTGGTAATTTATTTTTTTATTTTGTTTCCATTAGGAGATTGGTTTACATTTATGTTGAAAGGAGTATGTAATTTCAGACAAAGTTACTCTTAGAATTTTAAGGAATTCTATGGAAAATGTAGCTCATAATCATATAATGTTGAGATATTTTACTTTTGCTAATTAATTAGTTTTGGGTTGTTTTTTTTAAAAAAAAATCTATAGAGCAGAAGTGATGGAAAAATTTCTAAGCTATATATTACAAAATATATATTTTAAACTTTTTTATTTTAAGAAAACAAGGAGAATTTAAAGAATATAGACAGTATCTAATATTTTTTTATGCCTGTATTAGATAATTTGTGTGTTTGCTTTTATTCCACCTTGCCTTAAAGAAGAAGAGCATGTGGTAAAAAGTAATATACATCACGTAATCATTTAGGGCCCATTTCATCAAACAGCAGTAGAGCTTTTTACCTTGGGCTGAGGTAAATGCTCTGATGCTCATTCAATTCCTATGAGTGTCAGAGCATTTATCTTGCTGGCCCTTGGTAAAAAGCTGTACTGCGGTTTGATAAAAGGAGCTCTTAGGCCTGGATTCTCAAAAGTGCGCTGTTTGGAGGGCGCCTAAGTTAGTGTTTTAAGTGGCCATTAACGATGTGGCAATTGACTGTGCTATTAAAAACCAATAAAAAGCTAATTGAGAAAATAAAGTAGGCACCTGAATTGTATCTATGCAGATGCTTCCCAGTGCCAAACATCAAAAAAGTCATGATTATGGATAGGGTTGATGTTTGGCGCTGCTAAGCATGATTCTACGTCAAAGATAGGTGCCGGAAATGTTGGCCTGTAAAACCTTTGCCTATATTTCCCACACCTATCTTTTAATGTTCTTATGTTCTTAAGCAGACCATGATTCTCAAAACAGTGCTGTAGTTTTGAAATGTGACCAGTGCCATTTTTTTTTTCAGGTGCTAGCTGATTCTGGTGCTGTTTTGAGAATCAGAATCTTACCCTCTCTTCTAAGAAACTGCGATAGCAGTTTGTAGCGTGGTGAGCTGCGCTGAATGACCCGCGCTGCTCCCAACGCTCATAGAGTTCTTATGAGCGTCGGGAGCAGCGCAGGCCAATCAGCACGGCTCTCTGCGCTACAAACTAGTAGCGCAGTTTAATAGAAGAGGGGGTTAGTGTTTATCTTCTAAGTTCTCACCAAGTTCTTTGTAAAGTGTCTGGTTGGAAGGATTTCAAATTATATCATTCAAATAGAATTTGATCTGTATTGAATGATGATTCAAGTTATATGTAATTTGTAGCACACTTCTATTTCCAGGAATGTAAAGAATAGTAGTCAACTAGTTAAAAATGTATTTTTGATTCTAAAAGGATATTTTCCAAAAAAGTATATACTTAAATTATGCATTTCATGCTTTTTTAAAAAATTTGATACAGGGTGAACTTTTACTAATAGTTATAATTGTAAAGGAAATCAGCACAGTGGGCAAATTTTATTTTGTCTGTTATGCTATTTAAGAAAATGACTTTCCTCAGTTTCATGTATGTATTTTAAATGATTTCCAGGTCCCATATGCTCATGTTCCAGTTTGAATTGTTTTGATTTATCTCAGAGGTATAGATTTCATCAGTAAGCTTAATAATCACATACCGTATATACTCAAATATAAACAGACCCAAATATAAACCGAAGTAACCTTCCCCATCACCAAAAAAGGGAGGAAAAAAAGTTAACTCGAATATAAACTGGGTGGGGGGAAGTTAATATTCAAGTACTCTGCCCTGCCAGGTTTTGCCCCTCCCTCCCTCCCAGTCTCTGTACCCAACTGCCCTCCCTCCCTGCCAGGTTCTGTACCCTGCCGCCTCCTGTCCCAGCCAATTCTAATCATTTTTACCTCCCTCCCACCTTCCCCATATACCTTTAGTATCCCTGGTGGTCCAGCTATGAACCGTGGCAGGAGCGACCTTCCTTCCGGAATGGTCACTTATGCCCGCATAGAGCTGCTAGCTGATTGGCTGTCGCAAGTCCTCTTCGCAGCCAATCAGCAAGGAGCTCTGCACAGGCAGGAGTTAAAGAAGGTCACTCTTGCCAGTGCAGAGCCACTAGTTCTGCATGGGCAGGAGCGAAGAAAGGTCACTCCTGCCGCAGTTCATTACTGGACTACCAGGGATATTAAAGGTACGTGGGGGAGGGAAGTAAAAATTACTAGAATCGGCTGGGACAGCAGGCGGGAGGGATCCCTCCTATCCTGGACACTGCTGGACCACTAAGGATACTAAAGGTATGCAAGGGAGGCTGGAAGGAGGTAAAATTTTTTACAATTGGCTGGGACAGGAGGTGGGAGAGATCCTACCACCAGGTCTCATGGCAGGCCCAACAGGTTCGGGAGGGGGCAAGACCCGAATATAAACAAAGACCCACATTTTGGGGCCATTTTTTTAGCCCAAAATACTGTTTATATTAGAGTATATGCAGTAACTAATAGACACTTAACAAGGTATAACCTCATACAAGTCCTATAGCTGATGGAAAACCTCATTTGCAAGCATTATGTCAAGTCTAAAAAATCATTGTCAAAACTAGTATTTCGACAAAAATTTAAAATAAGAGTCCCCATAGAATCATATATCTTAATATTCGGGAGGATGTCTTAACCTATTTCAGTATGCCTTCTTAATGTCAGTTGTTTTCTGCTAGTTGTTCCTATTATTTATATTTATGTTTAGTACAAGAGATTACTTATTAAATATTTTGTATAATTTTTGTAGTGTTTGAATGTCACCCAGCTGCTTCAGTATTATGGTCTTGGTGTCAACTCTCCAATTTCTCCTGATCAGTTTACATACCTCTGCCCTGCACTTCTATATCAAATTGATAGCAGACTTTGCGTTAAACACTCTAGTCAACTGCATGTTGAGGATTTGGATAAGCACAAAGCCAGTGCCTCAGGTAAGACACTGTAACTTCATAAATAATTCAAATTAGGGTTACCTCTTAATCTTCTTGTATCTCTTTTTTAATCTTAGCAAGAACATAAGAATAGCCTTACTGGGTCAGGCCAAGGTTGAAGGCCCATTTCCTTTACATCAACCATATTGTGTAAGGAATCAATTATGGGGCCCCAGCTGTTCTGATGGAGCTGTTGGATAGGAGACTCAAATTAGTCCACCAAGAGTAGGTCCATTTCACCTTCGTTCCCCTGGAGGTCTCTCCCCACCCTTGAATCTCCTCTCCTTTGCAGGTCTGTAACCGAGTTGTTTAGTTTGCCTTCTGGCAATTTGTTTTATCTGGGGTGGTGTGTAACTGTGGCCACACTGCTCTGAGGCCTAGCACTAAAGAGGATTGGTAAGATCGTGTGGTTCTACTCCGATCCAATTTTTGGCCGATTCAAAAATGTACTAAAAATGTACTAAAATGTTTGCATGCAAATGATTCACGTGGAGGTTTGGCGTAATCCTGGACTCTGCCATCTGATTGATCGCTGGGAGAGCAACTCTTACACATACTCAGAGCAAGCAGGGGAAGTCCGAACAGCTAAGAGGCAGGGGAAGCCCCGAAATCAGCCCATAGGAGGGGCCTTAAACAACCTGGGCCAATCAGAGCGTCAGGCCCCTCCCCATTTTGAAGAGGCGGCCCAGCTGGTCGGAGGGAGTAGGCATCCCTCTGGCCAGCCATCTGAGAGTAAGGTAAGGGGGAGAGGGCAGGGGTCATCGGAGCACGGGTGGGGGGGATTTCATGGTGGCAGGAGAGCGTTGGCATCTCTCCACTGCCGAGGGGGGTTGAGTGTGTCGTCGGCGGGAGAAATTGGGCATCTCTCCCACTACTGGGGTTGTGTCATTTGGTGGCAGGAGAGATTGGGCAACTCCTGCTACCGGGGGGAGGGGGGGTGTTGGCAGTGGAAGAGATTGGTGGGCATCTCTCCTGCTGCTTGAATTTGCCCTTGGCAGCGGGAGAGATTGGGTATTTCGCCCGCTGCCGAGGGGACTTTAATAAACGTGCTCAAAGCATGCTTTTATTACTCCCATACACACAAAAAGAATTAGACAATTTATGATTCTTCATGTAATTTTTTTTTTTTTTTTCATTAGCCATAGTCAAAACACATGCCACAAGATGCACTTTTAATAGTGCTATCACTATACCGGCAACCCCAGATCAGACGTTGATTTTTGTCGCCAGAAGCCGCCGACACCACTCTTGGAGAATGGCTCGGCGATGTTTAAGAATCCACCAGAGTTTCGTTTCAATATTCAAGAGCCCGTTTGCATGGCAGTGTCGGAGACTGCTAGAAAGCTCACTAAAGACTTCCATAAGCCGTTTTGATAATCCGCTGCTAAAATACATGCTGGCTAAACGTCTGCAACCACGTTAACGTTTTGAGAATCGGGCCCTAAGTTGTTTGAATGTGGTCTGAAGCCAGTTACCATGGCTGAATTATTTTCTGTTGCATAATGAGTTTTTCTGCTTTTTCAAGCAAGGAGAAAATATCATCATAAAATTCTAGATAAGTATTTTTAATGCACATTCTTTTTTTCCATGTGGCTATATAATTTAAATACCCTAAAAGAAATTGCCCTTGTTTTGAAAGCAAAGATTACTAATGGGAATATTAATTAGTTGTTTTCAGGTGCTGATTGCTATTTTTGGATATGAAAGTTGAATTAATTTTGCTGTGATATTAATAATAATGGAATATTCTAGGAGTAATTATTTTTAATGACTTGCATCATTAATAAAGGCTAACTTGTTCAGGATAAATCTCTTTTAGTGAAACAGCTACTGCTGCATTAACTTGGAGGTATGTGGCAGTATATCCTATGTTTCACAGTCTAGGCTCATTTAGTCCCAGCATCGACCCTAGTTTAATTATCAAGGGGCTTTGCAAATGGACTGCTAAGCATTTTCTCCCAATTAAGATGCTGAAACAAGGTAGAAAACTGTCATTTTGCACATGTTTTGAACTAAGATAATTAGAACATTTCCATAGATGAGTGCTTTTTTTCAAAGGAATGCCTTTTCTGTCTGTATAATGAGAAGGAGAGTTGATGAATAACTAGGTATTTAAGTGACTTCATTTAAAGAACAAGTATATCTTGTTGCACATTTTTTTAGCACATTTTCTTTGATCTGTCTTCAGTGCAAACTAAAAACATATTGATTTACTTTAGTAATATAGTTTAGGGGTTGAGATACTGATCATGCAGTAGAAAGAGACCTTGAGGTGATTTGATTATATCCTACCATTTCAAGGTAGAGAAACAAGGTAATAAATATATCTGAAGTAGAGATGTGCATGGGGTCTTAATCTGGTCCCCATCTCCACCTGTCCCCAGTCAATTCTATACTCCCCCCAACCCAACACCATCATATTGCTACCATCCTCTCACCAGCCCCAGTCAATTCTTTTCTGTCTTCTCACCATCCCCCCACAGTTTTCTTTCACATCCGTGTACCCAATGCTCATTTAAAAGATCTTGTAAATTCAAACAAAATAAAAACATGTTAAAGTTTAACAGAAAACAATAGACATAACTTTCTTTGTTAAATATGTAAGAAAAACATTTATTGACATGGAGCGGGAGTAAACAATCATTCTAGTGCAGTGTGTCTAGTAGTCCTGAATGCTAGAGTTATCTCTCGGAACGCTCAAGCTGCTTGCAGAATGATGTCAGTTATCATTCAACTCCACCTCTTTCCCAGATACAAGAGGGTGCTGGAAACTTCTCCACCCAACCAACTCTAAATTCTGAGCGTTATTTTCCCACTGTAGCTGAAAAGGATGCTATTTTATTTTGCAAAGTGTCAATTTGAGAATTATAATGCTATGTTTTGACATTGGTTTCAGATCATTGATTGAACCATGCCAACAAAAAGTATGGAATTTTCAGCTGTGGAACTCCGAGCTGTCATGAAGTTTCTATTCCTGCAGAAGAAAATTCCAAGGGAAATCGATGAACGTATGGCAAACATTGAGTGACAAATGCCCATCATACTCCACAGTGAAGAAGTGATGTGCAAACTTTAAGCATGGAGTTTTTGAGTCCGAAGATGCATCAAGGTCTGGGAGGCCTCAAATGGTGTCTACTCCTGAAATTGTTGACCATGTCCATGACGTGATTTTGGTAGATTGACAAATATCGGCTAAAACAATTGCTGAGATACTACAGATATCCAGGGAGTGTGTTCGGTGTATGCTCCACAAACAGCTGGGTATGCAGAAGCTGTCAGCCAAGTGGATGCCCAAATGTTTAAATGTTGACGAGAAATGATGATGAGTGGACACGTCCAAGTTGATTTTGCAGCATTTTCAGCGAGCTGGTGCCAACATTTTGGAACAATTAGTTAATGTTGATGAAACATGGTTACACCACTATGATCCTGATACAAAACAGCAGTCCATGCAATGGCTGCACTCAGGTTGTCCAAGGCCAAGGAAATTCAACTCTCAAAGTTGGCAGGAAAGGTCAAAGCCACAGTGTTTAGGGATTAGAAAGGTGTTGTAATGATTGACTATCTTCCAAGGGGCTAAACAGTTAATTCAGAATATTACTGTAACTTGGCTGTGCAGATTAAAGGAGGCATTGAAAGAAAAAAAGAAGGAATCTTTGGAAAGAAGGTGTTTTTTTTTTAATTTTTTTTTTCAAGACGCTGCACCTTCTCACAAGGCTGGAAAATGATGAAAGTTTTGACGCAGTTGGGGTTCAGTTCATCGACCATTTATTTACTCTATTAACCAGATCTTGCTCCATCTGAATATTTTCTGTTTCCAAACTTTAAAAAAAGTTTAACAGGATGACAATTTTCAAGTGATTTGGAGGTGATTGCAGCAGTGGAGCAGTATTTCAGTGACCAGACATCAGAGTATTTTTTGGAAGGGTTACAGAAATTTCAGGCGGTATGTTGAACTTAGGGGTGAATATGTGAAATAACTTGTAAGTTTCATGGCTCCATGTCATTCCCTTTTGGTTGAGCTGACAACATTTCAGCACTTCCTCTCTGAGATCCCACATGCCTATCCCACACTTTCTTGAATGCAGACAGTCTGTCTCCTCCACCTCTTCCGGGAGACTGTTCCACGCATCTACTATCCTTTCTGTAAAAAAAAAAGTATTTCCTTTGATTACTCCTGAGCCTATCACCTCTTAACTTCATCCTATGCCCTCTCACTCCAGAGCTTCTTTCCAAATGAAAGAGACTCAATTCATGCACATTTATGCCATGTTGGTATTTAAACGTCTCTCTCTTATCTCCCCTCTCGCCTTTCCTCCAAAGTATACATACTGAGATCTTTAAGTCTGTCCCCATACACCTTAAGCCGAAGATCATGCACTATTTTAGTAGCCTTCCTCTTGATCAATTCTTTTTGAAGGTGCGGTCTCTGGAATTGCACATAATATTCTAAATGAGGTCTCAACCGAGTCTTATACAGGGGCATCAATACCTGCTTTTTCCTATTGGCCATACCTCTCCCTATGCACTCTAGCATCTTTCTAGCTTTTGCTGTCACTTTTTCAAGCTATTTGGCCACCTTAAGATCATCACACACAATCACATCCAAGTCCCGCTCTTCTGTTGTGTACATAAGTTTTTAACCCCTTAAACTGTACCGTTCCCTCAGGGTTTTGTAGTCCAGATGTTTGACTTTGCGTTTCTTAGCATTAAATTTTAGCTGCCAAATTTCAGACCATTCTTCAAGCTTCGCTAGGTCTTTCTTCATGTTATTCACAACATCTGGGATGTCTATTTAAATTTCATTACTATTTGGAGAATCATTACAGTTCATTACTATTTGGAGAATCAAAACAGTTCTGAATAATTTATTTTCCACTTAGAAACCAACTTCCCTTCATCCCTCTTGGTTTAATCTAGGAAGTTCCACATGTAAGAATATGTTGCCTGCTTGTCCTGTGATAAAGCACAGTTACTCACCTGTAGCAGATGTTATCCAGGAACAGCAATTAGATATTCTTAAAACCTTCCCACCTCCCCTAGTTGGCTTCTTTAGTTTTTTACTGAATTGATGGTCCCGTGATCAGATAGCGGTTGGGAAGACACTCACGCATATGTGATACGGCAGTCTTCAAATTTTAAAGTAACACAGCACTTGTGGATTGTCCGAACCGGGCTCCTTGGATGTCGTCGCCCACATGTAAGAATATCTGACTGTGCTGTTCAGGCTGTGTTACATTAGATTTGTCAGGCTCTCCCTTCCCCTCTCCTAGTATCTAAATATAATGCTTAGTGACTTGTTTTTCTCTCTCAAAGTGATGAGGACCTTTCCTTTTCCTTTTGACTATGACTTTCTTAGTGCTTCTATCAAGGGGGCAGGGAGGCTTATGGGTTTGATAGAAATAGAAACATAGAAATAGATGGCAGATAAGGGCCACGGCCCATCTAGTCTGCCCACCCCAATGACCCTCCCCTCCCCTTCTCTGTGAATAGATCCCACGTGTCTATCCCATTTGGCCTTAAAATCAGGCACGCTGCTGGTCTCAATAACCTGAAGTGGAAGACTATTCCAGCGATCAACCACCCTTTCAGTGAAAAAGAATTTCCAGGTGTCCCGTGCAGTTCCCCCCCCCCTGATTTTCCACGGATGCCCCCTTGTTGCCGCGGGACCCTTGAAAAAGAAAATATCTTCTTCCACCTCGATGCGGCCCGTGAGATACTTGAATGTCTCGATCATGTCACCCCTCTCTCTGCGTTCCTCGAGTGAGTACAGCTGCAACTTATCCAGCCGTTCCTCGTACAGGAGATCCTTGAGTCCCGAGACCATCCGGGTGGCCATTCTCTGGACCGACTCCAGTCTCAGCAAATCCTTACGGTAATGCGGCCTCCAGAATTGCACACAGTATTCCATGGCCTCACCATGGATCTATACAATGGCATAATGACTTCAGGCTTATGGCTGACGACACTCCTGCGTATGCAACCTATGATTTGCCTTGCCTTGGATGAAGCTTGCTCCACTTGATTGGCAGTCTTCATGTTCTCACTGACGATCACCCCTAAGTCTCGTTTTGCTTCAGTTCTTGTTAGGATCTCGCCATTAAGGGTGTAAGTCTTGCATGGATTTTGGCTGCCCAGGTGCATGACTTTGCATTTTTTGGCATTGAAGCTGAGTTGCCAGGACCTAGACCAGCGCTCCAGTAGGAGTAGGTCGTGCATCATGTTGTCTGTTGTGCTTTTGCCCACTACATTGCTTAGTTTGGCGTCATCGGTGAATAATGTTATTTTACCTCGCAGCCCTTCTGCCAAGTCTCTTATAAAGATGTTGAATATGATCGGGCCCAGGACTGAGCCCTGCGGCACTCCACTGATTACCTCCGTCATTTCGGAGGGGGTGCCGTTCACCACTACCCTCTGAAGCCTACCTCCAAGCCAGTTCCCAACCCATTTCGTAAATGTGTCGCCCAATCCTATAGAACTCATCTTGCTCAGCAACCTGCGGTGTGGTATGCTATTGAATGCTTTACTGAAGTCCAGGTATACGATGTCCAGGTATACGATGTCCAGGGACTCCCCAACATCCAGCTTCCTCGTCACCCAGTCAAAGAAGCTGATCAGGTTGGATTGGCAGGATCTCCCCTTAGTAAATCCATGTTGACGCGGATCCCGTAGATTCTCCTCGTTCAGGATCGTATCCAATTGGCGTTTGATTAGAGTTTCCATTAGTTTGTACACTATTGATGTGAGACTCACCGGTCTGTAGTTTGCTGTCTCCATCTTGGAGCCTTTCTTGTGGAGTGGAATGACGTTAGCCGTCTTCCAGTTCAACGGGACGTTACCCGGACTAAGGGAGAGATTGAAGAGCGCGGATAGCGGTTCCGCCAAGACATCACACAACTCCCTGAGCACCCTGGGGTGTAGGTTGTCAGGCCCCATTGCCTTGTTAACCTTAAGCTTTGACAGCTCGCAGTAGACACCGCTGGGTGTAAACTCGAAATTACTAAACGGGTCATCTGCGTCAATCCTTGTCTGTAACTGAGGGCCGAGTCTTGGCGCCTCGCGGGTGAAGACTGATCAGAAGTATTCATTTAACAGTTGGGCTTTTTCCGAGTCCGCTTCTACATAGTCTCCGTCTGGTTTCCTAAGACGTACTATCCCGCCTGGGTTCTTATTTCTGTCACTGATATCCTGAAGAAGGATTTATCTCCTTTCTGGATGTTCTTCGCTAGAGACTCCTCCATGCGGAATTTGGCCTCCCTAACTGCTGTTTTGACGGCTTTTGACTTGGCCAGATAGACTTCCCTAGAGTCCTGTTTCCCTGATGAATGTAAGAGATTAATGCTTTTTTCTTCTCCTTGATGAGGTCAGAAATCTCCGCAGAGAACCACTGTGGCTTATTGTTCCTTCGCCGTTTACTTACTGATTTAACATAGCAGTTTGTTGCTTCTTGTATGGTGGCTTTCAAAGTCGACCACATTTCTTCCACAGGCATGAAAGACTATCCCTTCTTCCACACTTTTATTGTGATTATGGACTGCTTTTTTATATTAGAATTAAAAAAAAAATAAATCTTAAATTTGATTATAATAGAGCTCTTAGTCATCAGCATGTATTCAGCTGCTCATCATGTTATTTCCATATATGTCATATCATATGACATGGAATTTATTTATTTAAAATTGTTTATAACCTGCCTATCTACAAATCTAAGCAGGGAACAAGATCACATACTCACATACATAATCGTGATAAAAATTAGAACAAGTGCAAAACAAATACAAAGCAGAATAAAACAGCAAAAAACTGCTCAGACTCATACTATCACATTGTTGACACCTAAAAAACACTCAAACAACACAGTTTTCACCTCCTTTCTGAACTGCAAAAGAATATTCAATTGGTGCAAGATCGACGGTAACACATTTCAGAGTGCCGGGCCCTGCACAGAAAATATAGATTTGCGATTCCCAGTAAGCCTTTCGGCAACTAATGATGGAATGTCTAGTTTCAAACTATCTGTCAACCGTAGCCCGCGTGAGGGACAATACCACTGCAAAAGAGAGCGAACACTAGCCGGGCAATTGTACTGAAGTAACTTAAACATCAAGCAAAGAACCTTGAAATCGACCCGCAAACCCACAAGTAGCCAATGAAGCTCTCAAAATATCGGAGAGATATGGTCAAATTTCGAAGCATGAATAATAAGGCGTTCAGCAGTATTTTGAGCCAACTGCAGAGTGTGCAAGATATATTTAGGCAGACCTAAATAGATGGATCAGTGTGATACAGATGGATCAGTGCGATAACAGTTCGAAAATTATCATTTGAAAGATAATCACATAGTTTCCGCAACAGACGCAACTTGAAAAAAACACCAGATATTAATGCCTTAATTTAAGCTTTGAAAGACAGGGAGGAACCAAACACAACTCCAAGATACCTACACTTCTTTCGCACAGGAACAACTTCACCTGCAAGAGATATCCAATGGCCACGATGCCAAGTTCTTACCGCGACCAATATATAACACTTCAGTCTTAGCAATGTTCAGTTTATATTGGTCGCGGTAAGAACTTGGCATCGTGTGTGAGGGGTAACAGGCTGTTCATCAGGTGGTACAGCTGCTGCAGTGCTTGGGCTGGGTGATCAACTTCAGGAAGAGTCACCTTGAGCAATCGCTGGGTTTGGTAGTTTGATTTTACATGGGACAGAACAAAAGTGTTTCTGCCTGTGTCCCATCAGGAAAAGCATTGACAGGTTGTCAGGGACCTTCTGGCCATTCCGGCCCCGACGGCATGGCAGTACCTCCAGGTTCTGGGGACCATGGTGGCAACGATCAATGTCCCTTGGGCCAGAGCCCATCTGTATCCGCTGCAGGATGCTCTGCTTTTGTACTGGAATCCCCAGTGCAACCCGTTGCATGCACCTCTGCCCTGGATAGATTTGCATGGTGGTTGTGACCCCTCTCGCTTTCCAGGGGCCTTCCCCTCCGGATCTTGGATTGGGTGATTTTGTCTACGGATGCATCTCAAAGGCTGGGGAGAAGTGTGTATGACCGTCCCTGATCAGGGCCAGTGGGCGTCCTCAGAGCACAAGTGGTTGATCAATCATTTGGAGCTTTGGGCGATTCAGCTGACTTTTAACGTCGTGTGTCATTGAGCCGTCCATGTCTTCTTGGACAATGCCATGGCAGTGGCTTACATTAATCGACAGGGGGCCACGAGACCCTCCCTGAGCATGGAGGTTCAGCTTCTGTTCTGGTGAGCGGAGAGACACCTTGTGGTGCTGTCAGCGGCACACGTGACAGGATTTGACAGTCAGTCAAGACGTTGGACCCCAGAGAGTAGACCCCGGAGAGTGCTCAATTGCATAGTAGATCAGTGGGGGTGTCCCATGTTCGATCTCATGGCGACTGCGGCCAACAGGAAAGTGGATCGATTCTTCAGTTGCCATTGCGAGGCTGCACAGGCCTGGACGTTCTAGTTCAGACCTGGTCACACGAAGGTCTCCTATATGTCTTCCCTCTGTGGCCCATGATAGGGCATCTGTTGAGGCGGATAGCATTCCATAGAGGTCCGGTGATCTTGGTTACACCCAATAGGCCAAGGTGGCAGTGGTATGCTGACTTGGTTTAGCACCAGCAGAATCGGGAGCTCTGGCTGCCATGTCATTCTCGCCTCCTTATGCAGGATCCAATTGTGATGCAGGATCTGGACCGTTTTGGTCTTTCGGCATGGCTCATGAGTGCGTAGCCTTAACTAGCCGGGGCTATTCTTCAGCTGTGATTGCCATGTTTCTTCACAGCAGAAGGAAGTCCACAGTGGTGGCCTATACGAAGTCTTGGAGGTGTTACCAGGCCTGGTGCACCCTGATAGAGGTGGACCCATTTGTTATATTGATTCCTTGGGTCCTGGAGTTTTTGTAGGATGGCCTGAAGAAAGGCTTAGCGGTAGCTTCGCTCCAGGTGCAGATTGCTGGTCATTCCTGTATGGGTCCCCCTCCTCTGAGAGGCTCATTGTCAGCTCATCTGGATGTGTCTCATTTTTTACTGGATGCTCTGTGACTTAGGCCTCCATTGTGCCTTCCCTGTTCAACCTGGAATCTTAATCTGCTTCTCCGTTCTCTGGATCATCTGCCGTATGAGCCTCTGGAGCAGACATCCCTTATGGATCTCACAATCAAGACAGTCTTCCTGGTGGCTATTATCTCAGCCCTTAGGGTTTCGGAGCTTCAGGATCTCCTACCAAGATCCTTTTTCTGTGTATTATGGATTCTGTTGTGATGCTGCATACTGTTTCTTCTGAAAAAGATTTCCACTTTCCATGTGAATCAGAAAGTCTGGCTTCCTGCTTTCGCTTCCTCTGGTTCGAGGGAGCAGGACTGGGTGTTGTGGTTCTTGGATGTGCACAGGATTTTGCTGCAGTATCTGCAGGTCAGCAACGAGTTTCACCTCTCTGACTACCTGTTTGTTCTGGTGGGTCCTGCCCGCAAAGGTAGGCCTGATTTTAAGGCCACCATTTCCAGGTGGATCCATATGGCCATTTTCGCGGTTTATATGATGGCCAGAAAGAATTCCTCCCTTGCGGTATGGGCTCATTCTTCCAGAAGTGTTTCGTCCTCTTGGGTAGAGTTGACTGTTTCTGTGGACGAGAGCTGTTACCTGGTGCTCTTTGCATACATTCACCAAGTTTTACAGGATCAATGCGGTGGCCAAGTAGGATGCTGCATTTGGTTCCCTTGTTTTGGCAGCGGGCTCATCAGTCCCACTCTGATTTTTCTGGACTGCTCTGTTATGTTCTACTGGTCTGGGAATAAAGTAGGAGTGTACAAGAACGAAAGATTAGGTTCTTACCTTTGCTAATCTTCTTTCTTGTAAATCCACACTTTATTCCGGGAACCCACCCTATACCTTGCTGATTCGCTGATCATCTGCCTTTACAAATACTGATAAGCAGAATGGGTTTAGCACTTAGTTGTGGGGGGTTCCCTAGTTCAGGCGCCCCCTTCTTACAGTGAGGGCTTTGTCTTCCTAAAGCACTGTTTTCTCATTCAGGTTTTTAATGTTTCATAACCTCTCATTTTTCATTGTTGCTGTTTTGCATTTGTTGATATAAGCAGACTTACTTGCCAGGGAGTTTCCCGTTCCCCTCTTTTGTTATTATCCTCTACAGATGTTCCTGGCTGCTTTAAGACTGACTGAGGTTACAGGGACAGTGATGAGGTAAGAGGGGGAGGGGTTTAAGTCTCTGAAGTTTGAGACTTCCTATAAAGTCCTGGCAGGTAGACGGAAATAGCCCACTGGTCCTGGAATAAAGTGTGGATTTACAAGAAAGAAGATTAGCAAAGGTAAGAACCTAATCTTTCGTTGTAAGCAAACATCTAAAAAACAGATTAGAATTAGAGAATGATGAAAGGCTCAACATTACAGTAATTTTAGCTTGGCATTTGGAAGAATGACTACAAAACACACTTTATGGAAAGGCAAAGTTGTCTTACTCTTATATATAAAATACTATATAATGTTTGAGAAATTTCTGTACTGATAGTTGTTTTTAACCTTGTGTATGCACTTTCTTTCCTTTTGCAGCTTGGGTTTGTGGTCTCATTTCTATCACTGTCATCAGCCTGCTCTCCTTGCTAGGCATAATACTGATTCCTATCATCAATCAAGGGTGTTTCAGATTTCTTCTCTCCTTCCTGGTTGCTTTGGCTGTTGGAACATTGAGTGGAGATGCTTTACTCCATCTGCTACCTCATGTAAGTATTGAATAGGTTACTGCAAACTATTAAAACAATAGAAGTGTAAGAGAAATTTATAATTTAACATGAACATACTCATACAGTGCCTCTAAATTCAAAGCACTTCAAAATGAAGCTCTTATTTTATCTTTCATTAGGAAATTTCATAGTAAAAATGTATGTGAAACCCAAACCAAACATCACACTAAATAAATAGTGCCGCATCCAATTAAATAATTATTTTGTTTATCCAATATCTTGGTAAACATTTAATATTTTTATATTTAGACTCCTGAGGCAGGCCAGAGTGGCCAGTACACGTACATGTTTAGTCTTTATTGATGTAATAAAGGAATTGAGCACTGCTGGTCACCTTTGCTGTTTTTTTTGTCCTTCCAATTAAATCAGTCACATAAAGTCATTTAGAGCAGTGGTTCCCAACCCTGTCCTGGAGGACCACCAGCCAGTCAGGTTTTCAGGATAGTCCTAATGAATAAGCATGGAGCAGATTTGCATGCCTATTACCTCCATTATATGCAAATCTCTCTCATGCATATTCATTAGGGTTATCCCAAAAACCCAACTGAAAGGTGGTCCTCCAGGACAGGATTGGGAAACACTGATTCAGAGAATTACTCATCTTAGTTATGCTCTTCTTGTATTGATCACTGAAGAATAAGGTCTACTTCCTCAGCAACAGCAGCAAATGAATCCAGAAACTAGTGGGATAGTACACATCTACCAGCAGGTGGAGATAGAGAACTGATTAACAGGTGGTCCTCTTGGTTGGCACCCTCCCTGTATCCTCAGTATTCTCTATCTCCCAGCAGGTGATTATCATTGTTCCACGAGCTCCTGGTTTCTGGCTGGTTTTTTGTGTATTCTGCTGTTGAGAATTTTTCTCTTCAGTCAGTTTGGGTGTTTGGCTGAGTGGTGCCAACTTTGGAGTCACACCTGGGCCCCCACCAAGTCCCTGCTCCACCCTCCTCTCCCCTGGATTGAGGGTTCTGCATGGTCCTCTATGTTTTTCTTCTTTCCCATTAAAAAAAAAACAACTTGTGCACAGAGGCTCCTGTGCTGTTCCTGGACAGAGCTTGGCTGTCTGTCCCAGTCAGCAGCTACCATCATTAACGTCGGTGAACTCCGGGGTGAGTGCTGTTTTTGTTGTTTTTATCTGATTGTTGGGTTTATTGGTTCTGCTGGGTTTGTCGCGGAAGTTTTTTGCCACGTAGTTGATCTGCGGTTGTGTTTTCATGGCAGTTGAGGCGGTTAAAAGGTGTTCCCGCTGTGGGAAGCGGCGAACACCGTCAGGCCTATGTGCAGCGGGGTGTGCGGACGCTGTGGGGGACGATGTGCAGTTTGCGCCTCTTGTATCGGCCATTTCCCGCGCTGGCAAAGGTAGCCCTGCGTCTCCCGCGCTCGCGGCTGCAGCTGTTCCACTTCGGTGCACTTTGGCGGCCGCGCCGGCTGTCAGCGATGTTGCTTCGGTTTCTTCTGCTGCGGGTCCGATTTCAAGGCAGGAGATGGCAGTTTCCACCTAGGCCCATTCGACTCCGGTGGTTTTTTCTCCGGAGTTTGTGATGTTAATGCACAAGGCCTATTTAATGCAGTCCTCTCAGCCTGCTCAGCTTCAGGCCAGTATGTTGGGCCAGGGATTGGTCCTTCAGGCCAGTGGATATCATCTGGAGTCTCAGGCCGCTAAGAGGCACCAGGTAACACCTATGGACGACGCTTTCTCTCTGTCCCGTCCAGATTCACTGGAAGACGGTGAGGTGGAAGATTTGGAGCTTGAGGATGCGCTGACGAGGGAGGTGGATGATCCTTCCGCGCTCCGGCTTTTTCATAGGGAGGAATTGCCTTCCTTTATTACCAAGGCGCTATAGGGCCCTAATATCTCTCAGCGGGATACGCAGGCATCGGGTTCTGTTAATCCTCTTATGGCGGGCACGAAAAAGCCGGCTAAAGCGTTCCCGGTACACGAAGCAATGCTTGAGCTTATTTCTGCCCAGTGGAACACCCCAGAGGCCGGTCTCCGGGTGTCGAAGGCTATGCGCCAGTTGTATCCTATCTCTCAGGATGAACCTGACGGGTTTAGGAACCCCAAGGTAGATGCTTTGGTGGCCGCGGTTACCAAGAAGACTACCTTGCCGGTCGAGGGAGGTATTTCCCTCAAAGACATACAGGAAAGAAAGATTGAATCTTCCCTTAAGCTGTCTTTTGAGGCGGCGGCAGTTACCTTACAAGCGGCGGTGTGCAGTTCCTATGCGGCACGGGCTTGCCTGCAATGGATTCAAGGTATGGCAGATAGGTGGTTGGAGACCGGGGTGCCGGTGCCATCTGACTTTCCAGATATGGAAATCGGTCTGGCGTATATGTCGGACGCCCTCTATGATATTATTAGAGCTTCGGCGAAACAAATGGAGCTCTCGATAGTTTCTCGAAGATCCTTGTGGCTTCGTTACTGGGCGGCGGATGCGACTGCCAAGCTTAGACTGCTGCGGCTTCCTTTTAATAATAATAATAATAATAATAATAAATTTATTCTTTTATACCAGGGTCGTTTACTCTTCGGTGACGATTTGGAAAAATTGGTTAAGGTTTTTGTGGATACCAAAACGCAAAGGTTGCCGGAAGATAAACCTAAGACACCTTTTGAGGGCGTTGTCTGCCAGAAATCATTTTCGGAATGTTAATAGATATAGACCTGGGAAACCGTCCTTTCCACCATCATCCAGTTCTTCCTATAATTCTAGGACTCGCTTTCCGCCTAAAAGTTCCTTTCGCCTTTCGAAGCCCCAACCTGCACCACCAGCGCGAACCCCGGCCTTGCGTAATTCCCAATGACGGGAGGTCGGCTTCCTCCATCGTGACCATTGGGGGGCGGCTGTCTTCCTTTCTGACGGAGTGGGCCCGAATCGGTGGGTTTTGGACATTATTCAAGACGGTTACAAGTTAGAATTTTCCTCTCCCGTCGCAGATTCTTTCTTGGTCTCCCCTTGTACGGGGTTGCCAAGAGAGATTAGGTGCGGTACACTCTTCAAGTTCTTTTGGAGATTGGGGCAGTTATTCCTGTCCCTCCGGCGGAGAGAGGGTCAGGGGAGGTATTCCATTTACTTCATCGTGCCCAAAAAGGGGGTTCGGTGAGGCCTGTGTTGGATCTCAAGAGGGTCAATCGCTTTCTGCGGGTCCGGCATTTCCGGATGGAAACGGTGAGGTCGGTCATTGTGGCGTTTCAGCCGGGGGTATTCCTGACGGCGCTCGACCTCAAGGAGGCTTATCTGCACATCCCCATATTGCCTCCACATCAGAAGTATCTTTGCTTTCCAATCCTGGGTCAGCACTATCAGTTTCGAGCCATGCCGTTTGGCCTTGCCACAGCTCCACGGATGTTCTTGAAGGTCATGGTTGTGGTGGCAGCTTTTCTTCGCCAGGAGGGAATTCAAGTGCATCCTTACTTGGACGACTGGTTGATCCAGGCATCGTCCAGACAGGAAAGTTAGTCGGCAACCCAGAGGGTGATTTCTCTTTTTCAATCCTTGGGATGGGTCACCAACTTTCCAAAGAGCTCTCTTACTCCGTCCCAGTTTTTGGAACATCTGGGGGTGTGCTGTTCAACACGGAGGTGGGGAAAGTGTTCTTCCCTGCGACCGGGGAGAGAAGTTACGCTCGCAGGTTCGCCTGCTTCTCCAGTCGCCCAGGCCGAGAGTGTGGGATTATGTGCAAGTTCTCGGCTTGATGGTGGCTATGCTGGAAGTGGTGCCGTGAGCGCGCTTTTACATGAGTCCGCTACAACAGTCCCTTCTCTCTCTATGGTCTCCAGTGTCTCAGGATTACAGCTATCGTCTGCATTGGACGCCGCAGGCGTCACTCAGCATGCCTTGGTGGCTCAGCGATCTCAATCTGTTCAAGGGCATGCCTCTGGCGACTCCAGATTGGATGGTGGTTACGACGGATGCCAGTATTTTGGGCTGGGGAGCTCACTGCCTTCAGTCTACAGCGCAGGGGGTCTGGTCTCTGGAGGAGGCTCAGTGGCCCATCAATCTTCTGGAATTGAGAGCGACCAGGCTAACCCTTCAAGTGTTCCTACATGTGATTCGGGGCCGTCCGACGAGGGTTTTTTCCGACAGTGTCACGGAGGTGGCATATATCAACAAGCAGGACGGTACCCACAGTCCTCAGTTGGCGGCAGAGGCGATACTTCTCCTTCAATGGGCAGAACTTCATCTTCCTCTACATTGCAGGTCAGGTCAACATTCAGGCAGACTTTCTCAGCAGAAATCTTCTAGATCCCGGAGAATGGGGACTCTCTGCTCAGGCGTTCGACCTAAATTATGTGACGGTAGGGTCTACCGGATATGGATCTCATAGCCTCGTCCAAAAATGCAAAGCTTCCTCGGTTCTTCAGCAGACACTGGGAGCAGGGGTCGGGGGGGTAGACGCGTTGGCTCTTGCTTGGCCTCCGGGTTGTCTCCTTTATGTGCTTCCTCTTTGGCCGATGATAGGGTGTGTGTTGCATCGCATAGCTCGCTATTCGGGTACGGTGACCCTGGTAGCTCCGGATTGACCGCGTTGTCCTTGGTATGTGGATCTGGTTCGTCTGTCAACAGGCAATCGATTGCCCTTTCTGGTGACTCCGGACTTATTGACTCAAGGTCCCATCACCGTGGAAAATCCATCCTGCTTTGGTCTTATGGCCTGGCTCTTGAAAGGTCGCAGCTGAGGCGTAGGGATTATTTCGACCCGGTTATTTCCACTCTTCTTCAAGCGAAGAAGAGATCGACCTTTGCCTCAAATGCTAGAGTCTGGAGGGTTTTCAATTCTTGGTGTGCTGTTCAGGGTCTGTCGCCCTTCCAGGTTTCACTTTCTAACATTCTTTCCTTTCTTCAGGATGGAGTTGCCAAGGGATTGGCCTTTAATTCTCTTAAAGTTCAAGTGGCTGCTATTGCTTGTTACAGGGGACGCGTGGCGCGTTCTTCCCTGGCGTCTCACCATGATGTGGTTCGATTTCTGAAAGGGGTGCAACATATTCGTCCTCCTATTAAAAAGATCTGTCCGGATTGGAGTCTTAAACTTGTCCTTGGTGGGTTATAAAAGTCTCCCTTTGAGCCTTTGTCCAAAGCGACTTTAAAGGATGTGATGTTGAAAGCGGTTTTTCTTGTCGCGATGGCTTCGGCTAGGCGAGTGTCTGAGTTGCAGGCGTTGTCTTGTAGAGATCCATTTTTGCGTATTTCGGATTCGGGTGTGTCGGTGCAAACTGTTCCGTCCTTTCTTCCTAAGGTGGTCTCCACCTTTCATGTTAACCAGTCTCTCTTTCTTCTCGCCTTCAGAAAAGAGGATTGGGAGGAGAAGTTCTCTTTTCTGCAGTTCCTAGATGTCCATCGGATACTCCTAAATTATCTCCAACTTACTAACGACTTTCGTCATTCTGATCATCTCTTTGTGTTGTTCGCAGGCTGCAACAAGGGTATGGCAGCATCTAAGGCTTCCATTACTCGCTGAGTCAAGGAGACCATTGCTTCCACTTACTTGACGTCTGGTAAGCGGTTGCCCGACAAACTTCAGGCTCATTCCACTCGAGCGATGGTTACTTCTTGGGCAGAGTCCAGAGGTTTTTCTTTGGAGGAGATTTGTCGCGCGGCTACTTGGTCTTCTAAGAATATTTTTTCTAAGCATTACCGGTTGAATGTGGCGGTGCGTGCGGAGGCTGCTTTTGGTGCGTCGGTTATTGCCGAGGCGGCATTCGCTTCCCACCCTGATTGAGGATTGCTTTGCTACATCTCACTAGTCTCTGGATTCATCTGATGCTGTTGCTGAGGAAGGAAAAATTATGTTCTTACCTGTTAATTTTCTTTCCTCTAGACGCAGCAGATGAATCTGGAGCCCCACCCTTTTTTGGCTATTGGATCTCTGCGTGTTTCGCTTTTTCCGCGGTTGTGTTATTGTTGGTAGTTCTCTCTATTTTTACCTTTGCAATTTGTATTGGGAAAGAAGTTTTTTACATGTTGGACGTATTCTGATTCTGACTGCTTTGGCAAGGAGCTATACTGAGGATACAGGGAGGGTGCCAACCAAGAGGACCACCTGTTAATCAGTTCTCTATTTCCACCTGCTGGTATATGTGTACTATCCCACTAGTCTCTGGATTCATCTGCTGCGTCTAGAGGAAAGAAAATTAACAGGTAAGAACATCATTTTTCCTTCTAGATCAGCGCACATTGCCAAGAGCAGGGAAATTTGGTGGCAGCAATATTTTCTCCCTGGAGAGAGAACTCATTCTCAAGCAGAGATTTCACCTTCCTTCAAGGGCCTAGGTTCCAGCTATCAATAAATCTCAAGTAATCTCTCTTCCTGCATGACATGTACTTTTTGCACTGGTAATATCTAAGGAGAGCTAGATGAAATCAAAATTGTCATCCTGCAAATATACTCGTATATGGCTGTCTCTGGGTGGGGAAAATGATTAAAATCTAGTGACTCTGTGAAAACATGTGCATTGACTATATTGACATTGATGTAAAAGGAGTATGGCAATTTCTGAAAGTGTGGCATAGAAGCTTGTTCCTCATAAGCATCAGTATTGATACTAGCCAATCATTTGCCCATATCCAGTATTTCTGTTATGCCCTTCCGGATTCAATATGCTAGGTGTTCAATCCCTTCCCACAATCTGGAAGTTGCAGAAATCCAAACATGTAATGTAATGTAATGTAATGTAATTTATTTCTTATATACCGCTACATCCGTTAGGTTCTAAGCGGTTTACAGAAAATATACATTAAGATTAGAAATAAGAAAGGTACTTGAAAAATTCCCTTACTGTCCCGAAGGCTCACAATCTAACTAAAGTACCTGGAGGGTAATAGAGAAGTGAAAAGTGGAGTTAGAGGAAAATAAAAATAAAATAAACATTTTAACAAGACAGCATTGATCTAAATACTTTGGAAGGTAGAAGAGAGGAGAGAAAGGAATAGAAGCAGAAGGGGGAGCCGTTGAACAGTAGAATTCTGGAGAAATTTAAATGATAGAAATAGAACAAAACAAAGACAAAAGGCAAAACAATAGATAAGATTAAAGATAAATCATAAGCTGGAAAGAAAAATAAAATAAAACTTTGTCTTCAATCCACGGTTTCAGCGTCAGTGATGAAGTGGAGCAAGTAAGTTTAGGAGGAGCGATTGACGTTTCCAGAAAGGGCTTCTTCAGGGAAGAGACTTGGCAGACAGTCCCAGGATGCCTATGTCTCCTCCCCTGCGATGTTCTCCCATCCATGCATTCCCTCCCAGACACACTGCCCGTGCCCCAGCCGCTCCTACCTTAGTTCCCTACAGTTTCAATTTCTGCAAGCAATCCGTGCAGAAGTCTTCTGCTCTGCATCTTTTTCTTATTTTTTTTTCACTTAAAGTTCATCTTTTTTGATGGTTCAGTGCCATGAGACCCCTTTGTGGTGGTCCTCTGTCGGAGGAGAGAGTGCAGTCCCAAGGAGCCAGCCTGCATATCCTCTTATATCAAGCAGTTGGTGAAAAAAGATATCAGTATTTGAGCAGTACATTCCACCAGCTCATCTTCCTGAGTTCAAACACACATTATTCATGCCCTGCTGCAAACCTAGAAGTACATACTTTGCACTGCTTTTGACGCGTTCAAACTGACATCCAGAGCTTCTGCTATGGCCATATCTATGAGTTGGCTGGTCTGGTTATGAGTCTTTGATATGGACATCAATCTTCAAGACTGCTTGGCCAACATTCCATGTACAAGAAAAAAGCTTTTTGGAGAGAAAGTAGAGTCTGCCACACAAAAGCTTACTTGGTAAAACCAAGAAGTCCCAATCCACTAAGTCTGCTCAGAAATCATCTTCTTATAAGAGACGGTATACTGCTTCTTTGGCCAAACCACCACCTCAGAAGATAAAGAGACAGCAAAAATCCCAGAAGCAACAACCATCCACGACTCAAAAACCAGCTCAGTCTTTTTGACCTGCTTCTAGAGAGCATAGACCACATAACACCTTTATAGGCTCTTCCTCTTCCCATCAGAGATCATCTTCAATCTTTTTACCCATGATGGACTCCCATAACCAGCGATATGTGGGTCTTAAAAATCATAGAGGAGGGGTATTCTCTCCATTTCAAATCCATTCTTTCAAAATACCCTCCAAGAGAGTTCTCTTGCATCTCAGCAGACGACCCTTCTTCAGGAAATAGATGCTTTGCTACAATTCAGTGCCATAGAGGGAGTTTCTCCAACCCAGAAAAATCAAGGGTTCTATTTCAGGTATTTTCTAATTCCAAAGAAGACAGGAGATCTACGCTCAATTCTTGACCTCCGAAATCTCAACAAATATCTCGTCAGGGAAACGTTCTGCATGTTATCCCTTGTGACATTATATCCCATTCTAGCTCTGTAAGTTTTATTTTTCATTGCCAAAGCTTTTATAGGTAGCAGATTAAGTCTTGCAGCTGGTTTATTGGGCAGGAACTTGCTCTATAAACATTTGCTAGCCTCCTTCCCCCCACCTCTTGACTGTAGACAGGCTCTATTATAGAAAGGTGTTTTAATAGAAAATTACATTGGAGATAGGTTTCATAACTAACAAAGCTTACAGATCTCTGGTTGCTTAGGCCCTCTCAACCCCTCCCCCCACCCAGTTCTTACACTACCTCCTGTTCTTATACTACCTAAATAACAAATTCTCATCTTTTTGGTTCTCTGCTGAGTTAAGGACAAATTGTTCCACCCACCCCTGGATTGTTACTGATAAGTATTGTTGTCTATATATCGGTCACTTCCTATACCAACCAATTAAGATGACCCTTATTCAGTGCAATCATTGTGGCGTTTTAGTTCCAAGATGCATCATGTGAACACTTAAGAGCTTGCCCCATCTATCTTCAGCTTTCTAGTATTAAAGAGGAGCTCAGTAATCGTAAGCAACTTCCATCACTCTACTGAATCATACCAATTTATCACCACTGCCTCAAAGAGTAATGCAATCAAGGAATAAATGGATCACAGTAGGGTCAAGCATACTGCAACATGTGAAACAGAAACATCCACCCTCACAGTTGCACCTACAGAATTCTTTTGCTCTATTAGAGCATTGCAGTGCTCAAGAAAGAACTAAAATAAAACTGGAACCAGTGAAGGTAACTCATGAAGAAAAGCACTCACAAAGGAAGAGTAAGAAAGCTCAATCCAATAAATTATTGCTTTTAGGGGATTCCATCATCAGAGGCATTAACATTAAAACACAAAAAGGATCGAGAGGCGACCCAGGGAACTACAGGTCGGTGAGCTTAACCTCAGTTCCGGGAAAGATGGCTGAATCATTGATCAAGGAAAGTATCAATGAGCATTTAGAAAGAAATAATCTGATAAGAACAAGCCAGCATGGTTTCTGTAAAGGAAGATCATACCAAACGAACCTACTTCATTTCTTAGAGGGGATAAGCGAACAATTGGACAAGGGTGACCCCATAGACATCGTATATCTAGATTTCCAAAAAGCATTTGACAAGGTACCTCATGAACGCCTACTAAGAAAACTGTGGAGCCATGGGATGGTAGGGGACGTGCACAGATGGATCAGAAATTGGCGGGTGGACAGGAAACAGAGGGTAGGAGTAAAGGGACACTATTCGGACTGGAAAGGGGTCACAAGTGGTGTCCCACAGGGGTCAGTGTTGGGACCGCTGCTGTTCAATATATTCATAAATGACCTCGAAACAGGAACGAAGTGTGAAGTTATAAAATTCGCGGACGACACAAAACTCTGTGCAGTAGGGTCAGAACTGCAAAGAGACCTGAACAAACTGAGCAAGTGGGCAGAAAGATGGCAGATGAGCTTCAATGTTGAGAAATGCAAAGCCTTGTATTTAGGGAAAGGGAACCCGATATACAGCTATACGATGGGAGGGAGAAGGCAACTGGGGGAAGGCAACCTAGAAAAAGACTTGGGGGTATTGGTGGAAAAAAACAATGAGGCCAGCGGCGCAATGTGCAGCGGCCTCAAAGAAGGCGAACAGAATGTTGGGCATTATCAAAAAAGGTATCACTACCAGAACGAAGGAAGTTATACTGCCACTGTATCAGGCGATGGTGTGCCCACATTTTGAGTACTGCGTCCAATACTGGTCGCCGTACCTTAAGAAGGATATGGCGATACTCAAGAGGGTCCGGAGAAGAGCGACTAGGATGATAAGGGGCATGGAAAACCTTTCGTATGCTGAAAGGCTGGAGAAGCTGGGGCTATTTACCCTGGAAAAGCGGAGACTTAGAGGGGACATGATAGAGACTTATAAAATCATGAAAGGCATAGGGAAGGTGGAGAGAGACAGATTCTTCAGACTAGCGGGGACAACAAAAACAAGATGGCATTCAGAAAAGTTGAAAGGTGACAGTTTCAAAACGAACGCTAGGAAGTTCTTCTTCACTCAGAGGGTGGTGGACACCTGGAATGCGCTCCCAGAAGAGGTGATAGGACAGAGTACAATATTGGGTTTCAAAAAGGGATTGGATGATTTCCTGAAGGTGAAGGAGATTGAAGGATACAGATAGAGGGTAACTATACAGGTCACTAAACAAATAGGGAATACATGATTTAGGTAAAGGATCACTTACAGGTCATGGCTCTGGGAGGCCGCTGCGGCAGAGGCAATGCTTATGTTCTTAAGTCAAGGAACCTAAAATAGTTAAGTGTCTCCCAGGATCTTCGGCTACCAGGAGTACCCAACAAATACTGTCTAATTAGGGAAGAAACTAAGAATTCTAAAGCTGATGATATCCATTTGGCAATAAATGATCTGGCCAACAACTCCCCACTTGTAGTGGAGAAAGCCTTTCAGGAGTTAGGGGAGGGTTTAAAACCTTTTCTAACGGCTCTAGCTTACTGCCTACATATGGAAAAGGGAGAGGAAAGAGTTAAAAACACTGAGGACTTCAACAGGTGGCTCAAAGCCTGGTGTCATCAAGAAGACTTTAGGTACATAGGAGGATGGGGAAATACATGGAAGGACAAGAAACTATATTGTACTGATGGGCTACAGCAGGAAAAAGAATCCTTGCGGAGAAATTTAGACAATATGTTTCTAGGCATTTAAACTAGAAGGTGGGGGTGGTGTATGTATGTATGTATGAAGGACAACTATAGAGGCTGCCCCCAGCAAACGACAAGATGTGATGGTAGTAAATATTGCAACATAAACAATATTAGCAACTCACTTCTTAGCATTGCAATGGGAAGCGAAACGAAACAAGAAACATGCAATAAAAGAGATTACCACTGAAAAATAGCTGGAAAACAATGTCCATAAACACTCACAGTCTAAGCAACAAAGTTCATGATCTACAAGCCCTGATGTTAGAGGCAGACCTGGATATTGTTGCTGTCATAGAGACATGGTTCAGTGAATCCTATGGATGGGATGCAAACATACTGGGATATGATCTTTTTTGGAAGGACAGAGAAGGTGGAGGAGTAGCTTTCTATGTAAAGATCAATATCCAAGTGACTGAAATACAAGGGACCTGGGGAGAGGAAGAAGCGATATGGATCACTCTGAAAAGAGAAGATGGAACTTCTGTCTATGTGGGTGTAGTCTACAGACCTCTGACTCAATCGCAGCAGATTGATAAAGATCTGATTGCAGATATCCAAAAGTTTGGAAAGAAAGAGGAGGTTCTACTCGTAGGAACACAGTAGATTACCAGTATAAAACAAAAAACATCATAACTCTTCAGAATAGCCCATGACAGATCTATCTTGGGAGAGGTCCCATGGTAGCAGGATGTCTGGCAACAAGCTTTAATGTAAGCTCTTACATTTAAAAATGTGACGGTTAAAATGCTGTTACTTGGTACCGAAGAAAACCAGGAGCTAACATTTCTCCACCGTCAAGCAGGATATAATATTTTTACATCTGGGTGACATCATCTGACAGAGATCTCAACAGAAATGTTCCTCATCCTTCTATTTTTAGAAGCTTTTGGGACCACATTTGAGCACACCTTCCCTCCTGCTGCTGCTGCACAGAACTAAAACAGTCTTTCTTTCCACAGAGCTGAGAGGACATGTTTGCTCTCCCCTCATGTGTGCCATCTTGGTTTTTCTTTCATGCCAAGTTCACTTGATTTCCTTTATTAAAGTGCTCAGTGTTTGGTTTCTCCTTGTGGGACCAAGTTTTCCCTTTCCCTGTAGTTTCTTTATAGTTTTTGGTGTTTTTTCCGTTGTTCCTCTGGCCCTCTTAGGCCTTGAGCACTCCAGTTGGGTAAGTTTCTCCTTTTTTGTCATAATTGAGCCATTTGATTTCTTTCAGCTATTTTCCTAACATGGCCTGGAAGAGACTCCCAGTAGTTTGAAAAATTGTACCAGACGTGGCAAGACCATATTTCCTCAAGGACACTATTCATGATGACTGTCATGTCTGGGACCTAACCATAATCCTTCTTCTTGTAAACTGTGTTTAATGGCTTTTGACAAGAAGCTTTGAATCAAGAATGGCAGTGCAAAAGTATTTTTGGCACAAGTAAGACTGGTCTATCAACATTG
The DNA here is from genome assembly GCF_902459505.1 of Geotrypetes seraphini. NCBI lineage: Eukaryota > Metazoa > Chordata > Amphibia > Gymnophiona > Dermophiidae > Geotrypetes > Geotrypetes seraphini. The sequence goes on along the minus strand of NC_047088.1, from coordinate 176,976,147 downwards.
GCATCAGAGTTGTTGATCCCTCTGGCTACAAGAACTACATCAGACACTGAAGATATCTCAGCTTTGAGGAGATCTCTCCCAACTTGACATTGAATGTCAATAGTGCCCATTGGCATTGGGCATCGTCTGATCCCACCCTGAGCAAGCATAAGGATTCGCTGAGGGACACTGATTTCATGCCTCAGGCAGAGACCATGAAGCTTCAGCATTGGTCTTCATCTAGTCATGATGATGGGAGCAGTGGGGCATCATCAAAATGGAAAAAGGGTTGGATATTTTGTGGATCCAGCTCAGTTTAACAGCTTTCAATACTGTTTCTATTCTAAGTTGCTGTCCAGACCTAGGGAAGTCGGTATTGGATCTGCAGTATTAAAGTGGTTTGTCTTATTATTATTATTATTTTAATTCTTTATTCATTTTTAAAACTTTCAATAAGTGCAGTACAGGATAAAATCATTTTACACTTTAATATCACTTAATATTCTATCAGAGACTAATTCAGATCAAATATCCCTCCCCCCCAAACACTTGACAATTATCTTCAATCATAAGAAAACAAAAATTACCCCCACCCTGTCCCCCCCCATCTTGGACGTGTATTTTAAAAGGGAAAAAGTAATATTCTTTGCAGAATTTTGTTAATGGCTCCCAAACATCCCTAAATTTCTTAAAATGTCCTTGTTGAATAGCTATTGCACGATCCATTTTAAAGATGTGGCACAAAGAATTCCACCAAAAATTATAACTCAGCCAGTCACAATTTTTCCAATTTTTTGTAACATGCTGCATGGCAACCCCTGTCATAATAAGTAGTAGTTTATTATTATTATTAGAAGATATTTGGCTCTTAGCTCTCATTGATGTACCAAATAGCACAGTATCTAAACTAAACTAAACCTTAGGTTTGTATACCGCACCATCTCCGCGTGCACAGAGCTCGGCACGGTTTACAGAGGTTGAGAGGAAAGGAACTACAAGGAAAGGATATAGGAGAGGGACTGAGGAGATAGAGGGGGACAGGATACTAGAGCACGGGAGGTGATTAGGTTTTTGAAAAGAGCCAAGTTTTCAAGTGTTTGCGGAAGGATTGGAAGGAGCTAGAATTTCTGAGCGGGGATGAAAGGTTGTTCCAGAGTTCTGTGGTTCTAAAGGGGAGGGATGTTCCAAGTTTTCCTGCGCGGGATATACCTTTTATAGAAGGGAAAGATAGTTTCAGTTTTTGGGAGGATCTAGTCGAGAGCGGGTTTGAGGAGTTCCAGAAGAGTGGGATAACAGGAGGAAGGACGCCATGTAGAATCTTGAAGGCTATGCAGGCACATTTATAGAGGACTCTGGAGTAAACTGGGAGCCAGTGAAGCTTGGAGAGGAGTGGGGAAACGTGGTCGAACTTGCCTTTTGCGAAAATAAGCTTGGCCGCGGCATTTTGAATTAGCTGAAGTCTATGGAGGTTTTTCTTTGTTAGGCTTATATAGATGGAGTTGCAGTAGTCCAGTCTAGAAAGGATGGTGGATTGAACGAGGATGGCGAAATGAGAATGATGAAAGCAGGATCTTACTTTCCTCAACATATGGAGGCTAAAGAAGGATTTTTTTACTAGGGAGTTGAGGTGATCGTTGAAGGAGAGAGAGGAATCTAAGATGATGCCAAGGACTTTGCTTGAAAACTCAAGCTGAAGAGTGGGGCCGGAAGATAGAGGGATGGAGGTGGGTAAATGGTCTAAGGTTGGGCCGAGCCAAAGTAGTTTGGTTTTGGACTCATTCAGTTTCATTTGTACAGATTGGGCCCAGGATTGGAGGTTCGTAATACACGTGGAAATGTTCTCAGCCAGGTTCGAGTCGGTTTCGAGGAGGATGAGGATGTCATCGGCGTAGGAGTAGAGAGTTTCTAGTGGGGATAAATGAAGGAGTTTCAGAGAGGACATGTAGATGTTGAAAAGGATAGGGGAGAGGGGTGAGCCTTGAGGGACTCCACATTTTGGCTTCCAGGCGGGGGATGAGGAACCGTTTGTGTTAACGGTGTAGGAGCGGAAGCGTAGGAATTTCGAGAACCAATCCAGAACTGTGGAGCTTATGCCTATTTCGGAGAGTTGGAAGATTAGGATGTCGTGGTGAACGACATCGAAGGCTGCGGAGAGGTCGAATTGAAGAAGAACAGCAAATTTGTTGCGAGAATGGAGTTGTTGCACCTTAGAGATTAGTGAGGCCAAGAGGGATTCGGTGCTAAAGTTGGGTCTGAAGCCGAATTGGTGGGGTAGGAGGTTAGAGAATCGTTCTAGATAGGATGAGAGTTGGGTGGATATGATGGATTCTAATAGCTTGGTTAGGAGAGGGATATTTGCTATAGGACGGTAATTTGATGGAATGGAGGGATCGAGGTCGGCCTTTTTCAATAGAGGGGACAGTGAAATGTGTCCCATGTCGGGGGAGAAAAGGCCTGATGTTAGGGCAGAGTTTATAAGTTCGGTGAGGGAAGCGATGGCCTGTGTAGGGATATTCTCGAATAGGTAGGAGGGGAAAGGATCCAAAATGCACTTGCAAGTTTTTAGTTTGAGGCAGAGTTTGGAGACTTGCGGTTCAGAGACAAGCTCGAAGGTGGTCCAGGATCTATCGGCAGGAATGGATACCGGTAAGGTAGAGTTGGGAACAGTAGAGGTCAGGGAATTGTAGGAGACTGAGGGGGGGAAGGAGCATCTTAGGGTGGTAATCTTTTCATTAAAGAAATTTGCAAGGGCCTCGGCTGATAGAGATGGCGGAAGCAAAGAAGGGTCTTTTTTTATAGTTAGGGAGCGCCAGATGTTGAACAGCGCACTGATCTGGTTGTTGGATCTGGAGATCTTGTCTCCAAAGAAGTTTTTCCTGGCTTTTTTTAATGTTGAATTGTAAAATTTAATATTAGCCCTCCAGGTCTGTCTATCAGAGGGGGATTTGGATTTTTTCCATTTGCGCTCCAAAGCGCGACACTTCTGTTTCAATTCTCTGTGAAGGGGTAGGTACCAGGGGGCCTTTCGGGGATAGGAGATGGTTTTGGTGGTTAATGGAGCAAGGGAGTGGTAGGTGGACTCTGAGAGGGTGGTCCAGTTGTGCCAATGTGATTCGGGGTCTATAGGTCTAGGGTTGGAGGAGAGTTTGTTGAGAAATTTGGACCAGAATAGGTTGCTCGAGGTTTTTTTGCGGTAGGTTATGGAATGAGAGGAGTGGGGTGGGGAGTCAAGATGTGACATGAAGACGGGGAGACAGGTAGTCCCTAAGAAGTGGTCTGACCAAGGGACTTGTTCCCAGCGAGTGTCGTCGGTTGAGGTTTTGAAGGTGGTAAGATCAATGAAGGTGGTGAAGTCTAGAGTATGCCCTTTTTCGTGGGTTTGGGATGGGGTGGGTGAGGGGAAGCCAAGAGAGGTAAGGAAGTTGTTGAATTCGGAAGTATCATTGTAATTTGTGTCGTCGAGGTGGAGATTGATATCACCAACAATCAGAAGTCTTTGGAATTTAAGGAAGGCATTTGTTATGGTCTCATAGACGAGATTTGAAGATTTTGCCCAAGGGGTGGTTGGCCGGTATAGTAATAGGATGCCCAATGGGTGGGTGCGGAGTTCATCATTGACTGAAGCAAGCAAATATTCTAGAGAAGGATGGGTGCCCGTCTCAAGGAGCTGGACGTCGAAGAAAGATTTGTAGAGGAGTGCCAGGCCACCTCCTTTTCGATTGGGTCTGGGGGAAAAGAGGCCTTGGTAACCGTGGGGGAGGAGTTCGTTTTGTGTGAATAGGTCGTCTTTGGCGATCCATGTTTCTGTGATGCACAGAAATCCAGGGTCGAGCTCGTCTAGAAGGTCTTTCAAGATTTGGGTCTTGTTGCACGCGGATCTGGCGTTGCAATAAAGTGTCGGGACTGGGGTGAGAGAGTCCGGGACAGTGTTGAGAGGATTGGCAGGGGGTAGGGGCTTTAGGGAATCTTGGTTGACTTTTCGGGGGTTTTTCTTGGGAGGGGAATTTCTGGTGCGTATCAGTGTGGGGATTCTGAGTCCGGGGCAGATGGTATTGGTGTTAGCGGGGTCGAGTAGGTTGGGGGAGGGAGGTTTCAGATAGAGGGAAGGATAGAGGGGTGAGCAGAGTAGGAGGAGGAGGATCCAGAAGGATGGATTCATGGTGGGGTGGTTGGTGTGTGAGAGTCTGCAGCAAGGGGGAGTAGAGTTGGGGTTGAGGAAGGAGCAGGGGAACTTGAATTGAGCTTACTAAGTACGGGGCCGAGAGAGGGGAGGAGAGCCTTTTTTTTTTTTTTTTTTTTCTTTTATATATATATATGATAATGCCACCGGATTTTCCAGTAAATTATTTACTTGACTCCAAATGGATTTCCAAAAACTATGTATCAATGGACAATAGAATAGTAAATGATCCAAAGTCCAAAGCTTCAAGATGACAGTGCCAGCATCTATTAGACTTAGAGCGCTCTAATTTTTGTAAACAAACTGGGGTCCAAAATGCTCTATGTAACAAGAAAAACCAAGTTGGTCTCATAGATGCCGACATCATACATCTCATCCTCCAAGCCCAAATTTGTAGCCATTATGTCTTATTTTTCTAATCGTTCTCTGTATTTGGAACATCAATCATCCTTAAAGGGTACATTGAAATCTGAAGTTCCTCCAGTTCTTTTTTACTTGTGCCTTTGACAAAGCTATTCAGCACTTAGAGGATCAACTTTCATTTTTTTTTTTTTTTAATTCTTTATTCATTTTTAACCTTTCATCAAGTGTACAAAAATCATAATAACAACAATTAACAAATCACTTGAAAATCTTATCATCATACTCTATACACAAATAAGAATCCCCCCCCCTCCAACCGTGTTATTAATTTTATCACATAACCCCTCCAATATCAGCCCACCCCCACTTTACATTAAATGGTGTATCTTCCATAGAAAAATGGCATCTAATCATGGCAAAACGATGTTAATGGCTCCCATATTTTAATTAAATTTTTATAATTTCCATTTTGTACCGCTAATGATCTTTCCATTTTATACAGGTGACATAACGAGCTCCACCAAAAATTAAAACTAAGTCTGCTATGGTCTTTCCAATTATTAGTAATATGTTGAATGGCAACTCCCGTCATGATCAATAAAAGTTTATTGTTACACGACGATATCTGACTCTTTTTTCTCATAGACATGCCAAATATCACAGTATCATAAGATAACGCTACATGATTTTCCATTAAACAATTTATTTGATCCCAGATTGAATTCCAAAAGGCCAAGATATAGGGACAGTAAAACAAAAGATGATCCAAAGTCCCTACCTCAAGATTACAATGCCAGCATCTATTAGACAAAGAACTATTCAACTTTTGTAATCTAACTGGGGTCCAAAAAGCTCTATGCAAAAGAAAAAACCATGTTTGTCTCATAGATGCTGACATTGTACATCTTATTCTCCAAGACCAAATTTGTGGCCATTGAGATGCTGAAATCCGATGCTTAATCTCAATGCTCCAAATATCCCTAAGACCATTTTTAGTTTTTTTTTCTCTAACCAAATCATTAATAGTTTTATACCACTGCACGGCTTGGTGATCCAGAAAGTCCACCTGGAAGCATAAAAACTCCAAACTATATTGAGAAATAAGACTTTTCCATTCAGGGAACCCTGCCTGAATGGCCTGCTTCAATTGTAACCAACGAAACCTTGTGATTTATTAAGCCCAAATTTATGTTGCAATTGTGTAAAATCAAGCATCCTTCCATTTGAAACATCACTTAAAGTTCTTATTCCTGCAATTATCCAATGCTTCCAGACGATCTTAAATCTGCCAATTTGATCCTGGAGTTTAGCCATATGGATTGATTTGTTGATTTGTTAATAGGATTAGCTGTTAAGTTACTGACAAGTCTCAAAGTCTTCCAAGTGCCCATTAAAATTCTATTTTCTTTATACAATCTGGGCATCTTGATACTGAGAACATGACAAGGATGTAAAGGAAACAGGAGTCGCCATTCCAAATATAACCAATCAGGAGTGTACTCAATGAGCTCCGGGAGGACCCAATACATACCTTGATGTAAAATATAGGCCTGATGGTACCTATAAAAGTTTGGAAAATTTACCCCTCCCTCCTTAATTGGCTTTTGTAAAGATACTAAAGCAATTCTGGGAGTTTTACCAAACCAAACAAATTTAATAATAATCGAATTCAATTTGATACTACATTATATGCTCATTTGATCTATATTATTTTATGTTGCGAACAGATTAATTGTTATACTTGATTTCTAGTCTCCTGTTCATGATATTGATTTATATCAGTCTTCTTCCCCTTTGTATATTTGACAAAATTTTCAATAAAATTTCTTGGAAAAAAAAAAAAAAGAAAGACCCTTGAAAAAACACTGGTATCATACCCATTTGATAACAAACCACAGGCAAATATCATCATTTTAACAGTTTGAACTCTCCCCCACCAAGACAAATGCAGTGGATTCCAATGTTCACATAATTCTGTAACCTTTTTTAATAAAAGCTTTTCATTTTCTTTTACTGTATCATCCACTGTATTTTTAATCCATATTCCTAAATATTTTAATCCATCTTCCTTCCAAACAAAAGAAAATGAATCAAACATAGTTTTTATACAATGTACATTAAGTGGAAGAATTTAAGATTTACTCAAATTAATTTTGTGTCCTGAGAAATTTCCAAACATTTCAATCAATTCTAACAAACAAGGAATGGTTGAGGATGGATTTCGCAAATAAAGTAAAATGTCATCTGCATAAGCAGAGAGTTTATATTCCCATTTCTTACGAGGAATACCCTCTATCCCCTTTGCCTGTTCAATAGCTAACAACAAGGGTTCCAAAACAACATCAAACAGCAAAAAAGATAGTGGACAACCCTGTCTTACTCCTCTATGCAAATGAAAACGATCTGATAAATTATTATTAATATATAATCTTAATATAAATCAGATAATTCCCACTTATAATCGAGTGTAAACTCTATTCTACATACAGGAGTCGGCCTCAGTAATGGAGCCTACGCGTAGTCGTATTCAATGACTGAGGTATTCAGCGTAGTTATATCAGCTCCTTATTCTCCAATCATTGGCCTTACTCCAGTATCTTTTATTAATTCAAATTATTAAACTCTACCTATTATAAATTAGCTATTTCTATTTTTTCATTTTTTCAATTTTTTGAAACTTGGTTAAAATATCGTGTTCACTACATTTATTTTCGTTCCTTTCATTACACTCTTACATATTTCGTGAGACTACATTCTTTCATTTATCTCTCTTTATCATTACTATCTTTAATGCTGTTAAAGGTTACTTATCATTTAGTCAGCATTTATGTTCCAAAAAGCCTACTTATCTTTTAGTCAGCGCTTGTATTTCAAGAAAGCCAACGTGGCCAGCGTTTCGTGGGCAGAGATTCAAACCCACTGCATCAGGGCCGAATTATTGGAAAACAAGCCGCTGTAGAAGAAACAGAAATTTAGTAAACAGTAATAATTCTCCTGAAATTTGTTCATAGTAAAATATCTTACTTACTGCTCTGTGTGTATCTGAAAGCGGTCTCAAAGTATTAACAAAATGGCGACAGCCTCAGTTTAAAAAGCTTAGCAGCGTACTGACGTCAGTCAGAGTATCAGATTTCATTGGAGCATAGCTCGTTGATCTATACTACATTATGTAGGACTGAAAACATTCGAAAAAACCTGGAGCTGAAATCCAGCTACATTTAGTAAAAATGTTGCCATTCAATCTGTTTGTTAAGACCATTGGGATACAATGTATTTAACCGACTAATCCATCGCTGTTCATGCTGGGCTAGCATACGCCTGAAATTACCACCCTTGTTGTCAGGTTTAACAACTTCTATAATGACAGCTCTTAATGTCACAAAGTCGTGTTTTTTAGCAATACAGTGTCTTGCTAGTGGAGCCCCCATATTTAAATTTTTGATTTTACTTTTATGTTCGGTCAACCGAACATTAAATTTCCTTGATGTTTGACCTATGTATATTAAATTACAGGGGCATCTTAAAGCATACACGACCCCTTGAGTCTTACAATTTGAAGTGTGGTTCAGAATATACTTCCTATTATCTTTAGGATTCAAAAATATTTTGGTGCATTCCATAAGAGCACACATTTGACAATTGCCACACATTTGGTGACCCAGCATTTCATTGACTGTATTGGTTGAAGTCTTTTTAGGACAGGAGGGGCATAATAGTTCCTTTAGATTACGATTGCGGCGATATGCTATCCTGAGGGAGTAGTCTTTAAATGTTCCTGCTATTTTCAATATCTCCCAGTGTCTTCTAAGAGACTGAGCAATCTTATAGCTCTGATTGGAATATGTTAACACACAGGTCATAACTTTTTCACAAAAATTTGCATTGTTCTTATTCCTAGGGGTTAATAGAAGTTCCCTATGATTATATAGGGCCCTTCTATAAGCTACATTGATGGTTTTTTCCGGGTAACCCCGTTGCAAAAATTTACGTTTCAGATTTATTGCTTGTCTTTTAAAATCAGCATCAGCTCCATTACTGAGGTCGACTCCTGTATGTAGAATAGAGTTTACACTCGATTATAAGTGGGAATTATCTGATTTATATTATTTTGTGTAGTTTTCCCACTAGGGAATTTCAATTTAGTGTGTTAATATATAATCTTGCCATGGGGGAGCTATACAAAGTTTGAATCATTTGAATAAATCCCGAACCTATTCCAAACCATTCCAATGCCTGATACATGAATGTCCATTCCACTCTATCAAATGCCTTTTTCGCATCTAAAGATATGGCAAAAGCCGGTTCATTCAAATTCTTAGTTAAATTTAGTGTGTGAAAAGCCAATCTAGTATTACTAGAAGAATGTCTATTCGCAATGAATCCAGTTTGGTGTACATCAATTATGAAAGGGAGAGCCTAAGCCAACCTCAAGGCCAATGTTTTGGCTAATAATTTTCCATCCACATTAATTAAAGATATTGGCCTGTAGTCTGAGACCAAAGTGGGATCTTTATTTGGCTTTGGTAAAACAATAGTCAAAGATTCTGCCATAGTACCTGTAATACAACCCTTATTTAGTTGAAACTGATATAAATTTAATAAATGAGGTATTAGAGAAATTTGAAATGTTTTATAGAATTCCACTGTAAAACCATCCCCACCTGGAGCGGATCCAACTCTAAGAGACTTCAACACTGTTTCCAATTCTTTTAATGATATAGGTTCTTCTAAACTTCTTTTAATGTGATCAAGAAGTTTTGGACCCTCAAGAAGATTTAAGAATTCCAAACCTTTTAAAACTTTATCATCAGAAGACTCAGAAGAATACAACTCTTTATAATAAAGCAAAAATTGGTTTAAAATATTTTTAATTTGAGTATGAGTAATTCTTTTTTCATCTTTTATTGCTATTATTTTTGTTCTTCTCCTCTTTGCTTTAAGATAATTTGCAAGTAAACTTCCTGCCTTATTTGCTTTACCATAATATAAGGTTTGCTGGGAAAACAAATCTTTCCTTGCCAATCTTGAAGAAATCTCATTATATTTACCCTTTGCCTTTAATAAAGCCTGCAAATTCTCTGGATGCCATTTATCAATTAATTTGTATTCCAACAATTTAATTTCTTTTTCCAGATCTGTATATTGTTTAACAAGTTGTTTTTTTAATATAAGCAGCATAAGAAATGATATTACCCCTTATAGTAGCTTTAAAAGCATCCCATAAAATTTCTGAAGTAATATCTTCCGAAGTGTTTATTTGGAAAAACTCAGATATTTTCAATTTAATCTCTTCAAGAAAAGCTGAATCCGAAACCAATGCATTATCAAATCTCCATATAGATCTATTATTATCATTTTTATCCATTGTAAATTTAATCCACACCCCTCCATGATCAGACAAAATAATTGGATCAATGGAAGCTTGTGTCACTTGTTGCACCAATGAATTTGAAACCAAAATATAATCAATTCTTGAAAAAGACTTATGAACTGGTGAGCAAAATATAAATTCCTGATCATTAAAATGAAGTATACGCCATATATCTTTTAAATTACAAGATTGTACCAAATTATCTAACCCTAATGATTTTAAATTTTTCCTAGGCTTTTTATCCAAAAAAGGATCCATAACAGCATTAAAATCTCCAGCTACTACTAAATTAGAAACAGCCAGTGGGAGTATTAATTTTTGTAAGTTCTTGAAAAAATCATTTTGATTCGAATTAGGGGCATATATATTAAATAAAATCAAGGTATTATTTCCCATGCTCATTTCCACAATAATCCATCTTCCTAAAGCGTCAAAATCTATCATTTTGAACGAAGCTATTTACTAAGATAGCTACTCCAGCTTTTTTACCCACAGCAGGTGCAAAAAAACAATGCTTTACCCAATTACCTTCAAGCTTTTTGGATTCTGTTGCAGACAGATGCGTCTCTTGAAGATAATATAAATCAGCCTGTTGCCTTTTCAAAAAAGTCAACATTTTTTTTCTTTTCACAGGGTGATTAAGGCCATTAACATTGAGGGAAAATTTTTTTACCTCCATTAATTAAAATATCTATAACAAACTCTTCCAATTCTTATAGAAAAAATTAGATAATATGAAATGAAGAAACACCATTTTCCCAGGTAATACCATCTGAAAAATACATCCACCCCAATAAACAAATTCCCAAATACCTCCCCCCAGCCCACCCTTACCCACCCTAAATAATGACAATGAAAACTTGGAACTGCACATAAAAGATCAAGCAAAACAAGAGCAAACCCACACAGACTTCAAATTTTAAAACAATATTGTATGAAGATACTCAAGCAAAAATTAACTTAAATAATATCATTAAATCATACATTCCAGAAAAAAATAATCTAAAACATCTTTCAAATCTGCTTCTAGAAACAAAAGAGAATAGAAAATTTTTCCTAAGCACTTATAAGAGCTAAGTAAATAATAAAAATCCAAAAGAGATAAAAAGGTATAGTCATCCCAAAAGTCATGTTAAAAATATGAAATCACATATATTTTGAAAACTAAAAGAAGAAATATTAATAACTTCAAGATGGATTAACCAGGTAATAATAAAATTAACAGAAAACCCTGACATCCATCTACAATCATATACCTGGAATCCAAAACATTTCCTATAAAAAAAGAGCAAAGCAACAATACCCCAGCAATATACCCATATTGTTCCTATTATATTATAGTCTAGAAACAACACCCAAAATGAAAGCAAGTATATCCTATATGAAACCCACGAGATAAATTTTGTCCTGATTTTAAAATCAGGGACAGTTCTTCATTTTGTCTCGTATAACCGAACTAAAATCAGCTGTCTCTGTTGGAAGCAAAGTGACATCTGTCAGATTATACATCTTCATAACTTATTATAAATTCTCCAACTATATTCTATAACATAAAACCATAAGCATGAAAATAGATCCAATGGAGAACTGATCTTTTAAAGGAGACTTAAAATATTAAGTTCTATCCTTCCAAATCGTTTGATTTGTGTAATTCCTTCTTCTATTATCAATCAATAGACTCAAATGAGTCGATGCCTCTGTATAGGAAATGCTGAAACAAATACTCTGAAAATCAGATAAAATACTTCCTCCAGCACAAGTTAAATACTTTCCAAGCTTCTGTCAAATGTTCCTACATGCTCCTGAATAGCGGTATTGATTTTATGCTTGCTCCTCAAAGAATATTGATAACACTCTCCTTTTTCCATATTCATCCACAGCTTGGGCTGTAAGTATAAGATCTGAAATTCAAACCACCTCCTTTCTGAGATGAATAATAAGGAGGCATACAGAACCTTCTGTATGAAGCAGACGAAGTCTTTCCACCGTTATTATTCGAATGTTTATAGGAATAAACCGTCACTCAAAAGCATCTCAGGACCAAAAAATGAAAGTAAATAAAAATCAAAAATAAAATATAAAGCACCCAGATCACACATTATGAAGAGACTAAGCCAATATTAAACAGACATTGGCTGCTCCCTTTGATTTAAATACATTGCCAATCTGACCGGTTCATCAAAACTCATAGTTTTATTATCCAAAGTGACTTTCATAAACGCTGGGTATATAAGCCATATCGTGCTCCTACTTCTTTCAATTTTGGCCTCGTATCCAAAAACTTTTCCTCTTCTCCGCCGTTACTTTGGCAAAATCAGGAACAATATGGACTTTAGCATCCTGACATCTTAGATTTGAATGTTCTTTAGCCAAGCGTAAAACTTCAATAACTTGCTGGTGGCGCAACAACTTAAAAATGAGAGGGCGAGGACCTTTTAAATTGTCAGGTCTCCTCATTGGTATACGGTGTGCACATTCAACTTCGACCGGGTAAGTGGACTTGAGAGGCAGTACTTTCGTCAAAAAATTTTCAACGAATGAGATTGGATTACCTTTCTCCACCTCTTCCGGTAATCCTAAGAGTCTCAAATTACTCCTCCTCATGCGGTTCTGACAATCTTCCACCTCTCTGATAAGCGAAAAGATTTTCTCTCTGTCCAGTTTAAATTGTCGTTTTTCAGATTCAAAACTGTCCAAGCGAACTTCCAGCTTAGTTGTTTTTATTTCCAGTAATTCAGTTTGTTTATTTAAAGTAGCTATCTCCTCTTGTATATCATTTAGTTTCTTTGCGTTGTTTGAAACGATCTCTTTTATTATCTGAAGCTCTTTCATTACATCAATATCCTTTGCGCCGTCCTTTGATAACAGACATTTTGATGGCATTGCCGGTTCCGGCTTGGACCTTTTTACACTGCCTGTACCGGTACCGGTGTTAGAAATCACGTCTTCAGATTTATTCAGCTTCCCCGACGCCATTAAATCTAATATATCCCTCGTTTTTATAACAAAAAAAAAAATTATTTCTAAAGTTATTTTAAATACAAATGTCTGTAGATGTGGAGTCACTGTTCTACCCGTCCATCCGCGTGCACCACCAAGCCACGCCCCCCAATTTTCATTTTTTTTTGCCGACAACATCCAGTTTCTTTTTTTTTCTTGGATCGCAATCAATCAGCCCTAAGGGATCTTAATAGCAAATTGAGCTAACTAAGCAATTGGTTGTTCGAACATAACCTGGTACTTAATATTGAGAAAATGTTTGCAATGTGGTTTTCCTGTGGTTACAAAGTACTGAGAACTTTTCCAGAAAATCAAAGTACAAGGTTATTCTCTTCTAATATTACTGTTTTGGGCATTCGCTGCGACTCTGACACTGCAAGTTTTAGTTCTCAATCATATTGTAAATTTGAGTTTTTATCAATTGCACATGTTATGTGAACTAAAACCAATTTTAGAATTGGGAAAATTTCACAAAAGTTGAAACATGCTTTCATAACATGTAAGTTATTTTACTGCAATACCTTTTTTTCTTGGCTTAAGTCAGGCCAACATACATTGTTTGCATTTGGTTCAAAATGCTGCTGGTAGATTTTGACAGGCAGTAGAGGAACAGACCATACTACTCCAGTGCTGCATAAATTGCACTGGTTGCCTGTGGAATAATGCACAAGTTTAAATTGCTGTGTATGGTGTGTAAAACTTGAAATCTCCAAAGTATTTGGCAAACATGTTAATCAGATACTGTCCACAGAGATCCTTCTGCTCCTCTCAAAAGTAGCTGTTTTTGCTACCTGGTCTTATTAGATGCCATCAACTCATGTTTGAGTCTTAGTGACTTGATAATGATATCATGTTTTCATGTTCTTGGTCAGGTTAAATTAGCTTTGACAAGAAGTCAAGCTTTTTCATACATGGGCCATGCTCTGTGGAATTTCTTGTTAGACAAGGTTTTTGATGACACGTATTTATCTTTCAGGAAATTGTTGAAAACGGTATTGTTTCAGCAACACTACGGACCTGAAGGGATTTCTAATCTGTTGATTTATTAAAAGTTGTCACTGTTGTAATATGTTGATACAATTTGTATTTTACTGAATGAAGATGTATTTTGCACATGTATGTTATCTTTGTACATCCCTTAATACTTATGTCAATAGCGTGAAATCAAGAATAATAAATCCAATCCTTGCCGAGAGGTCGGCTCTGCCCCTAGGACCCTGGAACAGATGTGCCAGCTTGCAATGAGCTGGAATCAGGCCACTAATTTGACCCTACTGGTTTCTGAAGATGTGACTATGTAGGCTGAGCCCCACCTCAAGGAGTGGATCTGGGCCATGCTTCAGGAGGAGATGAGCAATGCTGGAGCATTGAGGGCGTTGATGATGGTCTCAGTGGAGTCCCAACCCATCCTGGAGTCCCATGCATTGCCTGTCCATCCAGTGTCGACACTGATTTATTGAAGAGTGCTGGAATCGGCACTGATAGAGACAGTGTCATTTTCCAATGTTTTGGGTGAGGAATTTTCCTCAGGGCAGAGGAGAATGCCGATTCCTCAGTGCTGCTTCTCAGAGCCTGGCCAGTAGATTGAGACAGACAGACTCAAGTCTCTCCACAGGAATACTTCTATGGTCTGATTCGGACCACTTCTGGGAGTGAACAGGGGTGCCTTGGAATCCCTTTAGACCCCTTCCCCATACCATGAAAGGAGAATATGTTCCCCTAAGGAGCTCTTAAATGATTTTTGTTTGGAAAATGGCTAAGTCCATCCCTTTTCAATTAGACGTTGATGATTGTTGCAAAAGGTGCTTCCACCAAGTGCTGAGGAAAGGGGTGTGAAGACATTCTTTTAAGATTTAAGAATAACCTTACTGGATCAGACCAATGGTCCATCTAGCCCAGTATCCCGTCTTCACGGTGGTCAATCCAAGTCACATGTACCTGGCAAAAATCCAAATAATACTGCCTGCTACAACATAGAACTAATGTCATGATACTGTCAGTGAAGCTGGGCATGATATGTTCACTATTTGATGTTGTTCTGATTAGTAAACTTTTCATCTTAGTAGAAACATGATAGCAGTGGTTCCCAACCCTGTCCTAGAGGACCACCAGCCAGTCAGGTTTTCAGGCTAGCCCTAATGAATATGCATGAGTGAGATTTGCATATAATGGAGGTGACAGGCATGCAAATCTGCCCCATGCATATTCATTAGGGCTAGCCTGAAAACCTGACTGGCTAGTGGTCCTCCAGGATAGGGTTGGGAACCACTGCTCTAAATGACTTTATGTGACTGATTTAATTGACAAAGACTTTCGTTCACTTTTACTTTCTTCTCACTCTTATGAACACTTTAGGAAACAATTGAAGTCTTATCTTTTCCCAAGTACTTGTCTGAGTAGTTATCTATGGCCTTTTTTTGTGGATTATGTAATTTTTGTATGCGGTATAGAAATACGATGTTATGTTATAAAGAATTTATTCTTGGCTAAACAAAACAACTTATTTGCAAACTGATCACGTATTTGTTTCTATATTTCTCTTTTAATAAATTGGGTACAGAGACCATGCAAGTGATAGAAAACTATTAAGTATAGCTGTTGCAATGCAGAGTAAAACTGGCAACACTCCTAATTTTACCTTTGATTAAGACAAACCTATTGAAAATGAGAAAACGCAATGTCCAACTGAATACTATTTTTTTAATTCTTTTTATTAAAAAAAAAAAAAGTCTCAAGGGGGACATGATCACAGTCAACACAGTGGACATAGTCATAAGCCTTCACACAGACATGGAGCTGAATCTGAAAGCCTTCTGGAAGAATATGATTCTGTTATGAAAGGGCTTGTGGCGCTTGCAGGCATTTACCTTCTCTTCATCCTTGAACACTGTATACGAATGTTTAAGCACTACAAAGATGAAAAGGTATAGTAATATTCTTAGAATATTTTTTCAAAAAAACATTTCAATTTAGTATTCCTTCTGAAGATATAAATCATGCTTTCTAAGTATTATAATTTTGTATTATAAAACAAGCTCTAAATCAGGGGTGTCTAACCTTGGGCCTCGCCAGGTTGGGTTTTCAGGATTTCCCAAATGAATATGCATGAGATCTCTTTGCATACTATGGAAGCAGTGCATGCAAATTGATCGCATACAGATTCATTGGGGAAATCCTGAAAACTCTACTGGAGGACTGATGTTGGATAATACTCTAAATATTTAAGATTTCAGTGCCCCATAGTTTGGTTATATTATGAGAGCTGCTTATGGTCTCAACCAGTGTAGTTTTCAGTGGAAAGCCAAATAGTGGTTGAAATTGTTCCCAAACAACCAAGTAACAGCCTTGGAGAACTTCTGAGCAATATTACAAAGGCTACTTACCGTATTTTTCGCTCCATAAGACGCACTTTTTTCCACTCAAAAGTGTGTGTAAATGCCGGTGCGTCTTATGCAGCGAAGATACCTTTTTTTTTTTTTAAACACCCCACCCTGTTGTACCTTTTTAAAGGCCCGCGCCCAATATGCTCTCCCTAGTGTCGGTGAGCGTTCGGCTGTCTTCTTGACTTCCCCCACAACGTCCTCCGGATTCCCCCTTTAAAGTTAATTAGGCTCGTGACGCGCGGGGCCTTACCTCCAAGCTGCTTCTCGCACCCAGCGAGAGAGGTCTTCCGTGCTGTGACCACCACTGAGCTAATTACCTAAGCCTGCAGAGTGAACTTAGCAGGCAGCAATTGGCCTCCGAAGCACGTTGCCTCTGCTGCGGTCCCGCCCCTGACGTCAGAGAAGGGGCGGGACCACGGCAGAGGCAATGTGTTTCGGAGGCCAACGGCAGCCTGCTAGGTTCACTCTGCAGGCTGCAGTAATTAGCTAAGTGGCGGTCACACGAGGAAAACTACCTTTCGACAGAAAAGGAGAGTTGTGTCTCCCCCGATCTCCTGCCCCAGGTAGCGAGCAAGAAAGAGCAACTGCTGGGGAGGCGATGAGAGCCTGCCAACTCTGGAGCTTGCATTCGGACCTGGGCAGAAGCTGCAGCCCTGCACTGTGAGGGTTTCTGCCACCCATCCCAGCACCTTCTGGGAGCCAGAGACAACGACCTCGCCATCGCGAGGGCCCCAGTGGGACGCTGGATCTGAACACTGGGGGAGGGGGGAAGAGACAGAAAGGGACCTTGAGGAGGGGTGGGAAACAGACGTGGCGACAGGGCAGATGCTGGACTAGGGGGGTAGAGAGGGGAGGACTCAAAATGTTAGGAAGGAAGATAGAGAGAGGGAGAGACCTGAAACAAAGGGGAGGCAGAAGAGAGGGGGGCAGATGTTGGATTTGGGCGTGTTTAGAGGGAAGAGAGAGAGAGAGAGAGACTGCAGAGAGGTGGAAAGATTATAGACTAGGGAGGAAATAATGAAAGAGAAGCAGAGAAAGACCTGGAAGAAAGGAGAACAAATGTTGGACATGGTGGGAGGGGTTTGGTAAGCAGAAGAAAGACAGAGAAAGAGAGGCCTGGAACAAAGGGGAAAGATAGGAGGCAGATGCTGGACTATAGGAGGTGCAGACAGAAGAGACAGGGGGCGAGAGACCCTGAGGAAGAACAGAGAGATGGAAGATCATAACAGGAGGGGAGAGAGCAGGAGACCTGGAACAAAGGTGGTGGTAGGTACAAAGGAGAACTGACACTGGATCTGGGGAGGATAAGCAGAGGGTAAAGAGACCTGGACCCAAAGGGGATGGGGCTGGATTGTGAAAGAAATGTTGAATGCAGTCAGAAAGAAGTCCCAACCAGAAACTAATTAAATCACCAGACAACAAAGGAAAACTTATTTTATTTTCAATTTAGTGATCAAAATATGTCAGTTTGGAGAATTTATATCTGCTGTGTGTACTGTATATGAATAATGAAAGGAAAAAATTGCATTACAATTAGTAAGGGATGGGGGGCAGGGTACAGATAGCCTGGAAAGGAATGTGGGATTGGGTGCAGAGCCTGGCAGGGAGTGAAGGGGGCTGAGTGCAGAGCCTGATATATCTTAGTAAACAATTTAGTTTAGAATGTTTTTTTTCTTGTTTTCCTACTCTTATGGAGCGAAAAATACGGTACATAGGTAAAGATACTATCTGATAAAAGTGTGTATGGAGATTACCAAAGCATGTACCTGCAGGAAAAATAAGTAGGGTTAGCTCATGTGAATCATCTGTGCATATAGCTTTGCATTTTGAAAACTGTGTGTTGTTTTTCAGGGAATAAGTATTCATGTGGAAAGCAAATGTAGACCTTTTGTTGGCACTTCCTAGGCAGTTTCCAAGGGAAACTATGCATATACTTTTCCTCTGAGAATGGGTGCAAATTTAGTAACTAAATATTCTTTTCTGTACAGAAGGAATCCAGTCCAAGTTTTCAAATCTTCCTCCAGAGTGCTCTGCTGCCCCCTTCAGTTCTTCCTTCTACTTACAAGCCAGAAAGTGTCTTTCTGACCCTGTACTTCATTGAATTAATTTGAATCGATTTGTTTCCCTCCAAAAATTGGACTCACCGATTCAGTGAAGAGCCCTTCCCCCCTGGTGAGGGCTGCCATACCTCCAGGACCTCCTAAAGCAGCAGTAGCAGTGGTGGTGGTTTATCAGATGCATGCTCTGAACAAGCTTGTTCACGGCATACCCCACCGGTGCTTTCCCTCTGTACTATTGACAAAAGGGAAGCAAAAAAGAAATAATCCTTTCCTCCAAACATTCCACTGATCTGATTTGTGGAAATATTTAAATGTGAACTGTATATCATATTTTTCGCTCCATAAGACACACCTGACCAAAAGACGCACCCTAAATTTAGAGGAGATAAACAAGAAAGAAAACATTCTGAACCAAATTCTCCCTGCCAGGCTTTGCACCCAACCCCACACTCCTTGTCAGGCTCTGCACCCTATCCCCCTCCCTGCCAGGCTTTGTACCCTGTCCCCCCTCTGGTGGTCTAGTGGTAGGCAGGGACAGGGCACAGATGTTGAGGCAGATGACTTTTTAAAATATGCAATGTCACCTCAGTAACAACTATAGAAAAATAGACAAATATAGTGCAAAATATAGACAGCAGATATAAATTCTCAAAATTGACATATTTGATCACTAAATTGAAAATAAAATCATTTCTCTCCTACCTTTGATTGTCTGGTGATTTCTTTCTTTCCTTCCTCAGGCCCAACAATTATCCCTTCCTTCCTTCCTCCTATGTTCCCCTCACTGTCTTCCAGCCTTTGTCCTCTTCCCCCCCCCCCACACACACACTCGGGCCCAACAATTGTCCCTTCCTTCCTCCTATGTTCCCCTCACTGTCTTCCAGCCTTTGTTCTCTTCCTCCCCCCCACTCAGGCCCAAAAATTGTCCCTTCCTCTCTCCTTCTATGTTCCCCTCACTACCTTCCAGCCTTTGTCCTCTCCCCCCCCCCCACTCAGGCCCAACAATTACTGGTATCCTTTCCTCCCTCCCTATTATGTTTCCCTCACTGCCTTCCAGCCTTTGTCCTCTCCCCACACACACACAACTCAGGCCCAACAATTACCGGTATTCCTTCCTCCCTCCTATGTTTTCCTCACTGCCTTCCAGCCTTTGTCCTCTTCTGCCTCCCCCCCAGCCCGCCTGCTGAATTCAATTACCTCCCGCTGCTGCTGCTGTGAGGATACATCAACGAAGCAGAAGCGGCGGGGGGTTTGGACTCCTGGCTCAGCAATGGGTCGAGGGAGCCGACACGGAGCGAATTGCTGGGAAAGGCCAGGCGGGTGCAACAATTGCACGCCGCAGGCTCAAAAGTCTTACCCCCGATGTAAATTCTGACGTTGGACTGAAGGTAACCTTCAATCCGACGTCAGAATTGACGTCCGGGATAAGGCTTCTGGGCAGGCGGTGTGCAATCGCTGCACCCGCCTGGCCTCTCCTTTCTTCTACTTACACGGGCAGGAGCAGAGCTCAGGAGCAACGGGTGGCGGTCAAAATAAGGTAGGGGGCGAGGGTTTTATTCGCTCCATAGGACGCACCTTTTTTTCCACCCTCTTTTTTTTTATTAAAAAAGTGCATCATATGGAGTGAAAAATACAGTAAATAAATATTTTAGTTTTATCTGTAAAATATTTCAGCCACCACCAAGCTTGATTTGTTAAAATTTTAATGGTTTCATTTCACCAAAAGATAAAGTAACACTTTCACATAAATTAATGCATGATGTCAAATTGTGTAATGCCAGAACAGCACAGGCTCCACAACAAGTTAAGTAGAAGGAAAAAGCCTCAGAAAAGGGCCCTCCCACCTCTACAAAAGTGGTTTATTAAAGGTGGTTTAGCGGTTACCTCATCAGCAAAAAACCTTCATCAAAATTGAAAAAGTTCTGTGCTGTGCTGTGAAAAACTCAAAAAGGTAGATGAAAAACTATTCAACTTATCTTTAGGATGCAAGAGACGCGTTTAGTGTCCCACTTTAAAGTCTGATCGGTTGTGCTACACTCTGAGGCTGCAGATTTGTGAAACGCTGGCCACCGTCGATATACCGATCAGCTGAAGATAAGTTGTTTTTTTTAGATTTGATGCAATTAAAAACATCCAATTATATATTCAGACATAGAACAATACCTTAATTCATTATATAACTTAGTTCTTAATAAATACAAAAGTATCAAAATATCTGTAATAGCTACTATCTCCCATCCCTCCCTCCCTTTCCCACCCACTCCAGTGGGAGGATGTGTGTAAGAGATTTATAAAATATAAAAGGAAAAGTATAAACTATCAGAGATCAATAGGACTATCCTTTTGGGAATTAATCCAGATTTCATACGTACCCCAAATAGTATTGTAGTTATGTATCTGATTTCTTCGAAGAGCAGTCAATTTTGACATTTGTTGTATTTATTGAACTTTAGCCAATAATACTTGGGTTCCCAGTAAATCTGGTTGTTTCCAGGCAGATGCCAGGACGATTCGACCTGCTGTCATTATCAGATGTATCCATTTCTGATGTTTCAGAGGCTGGGCAAGTGGTCCCTTATTCAACAAGCTAGGGATGCAGGACCCAACACGGTCCGCATTTTGACAAAAAGTCTTCTTCAGGGGTCCCTGGGGGGTCCTATAATGATGAATACGTGGGACCCCTGATGAAGACTTTTTGTCTAAACGCAGACCGTATTGGGTCCTGCATCCCTAGCGGACTAGGTCCTTTAAGATTTTTATGTGTATCATTTTACTTTTATATGAATGATTTTATTTTATGTGGATGATATTAGTGTACCTTTGGAACTTTGACATTTTCAAATAAAGTCCATTTAGGAACATTGTCATTCCACAGAATTTCTTTTGGTTTCTTCTGGATTTTCTTCTCTGTGGAGATTTTGGGGTCATTTTTTTGGTTTTTGGTTGCAATATTCTAAACCATTCTTTATCAGTAAAAGATTTACCTATAATTTTTTCATAACGATGTCTATATTTCAGAGAGGGGGTGGAGATGCTCCAATTGCTCATTGTATAATCTAGTGATATTTCCCCCTCCCACTCTCTTTTATCATAGTCTTTGCTAAATCCGACTGTTGAGAAATAATTAATTCTCTGAGGGCCACTTTTCGAATGAAGCTTTCAATTTGTCCATAATAAAATAGGTCTCTTGGTGCAAGGCCATATTTTTTCAGAACTTCAAAGGGAACAATTTTCCCATCTTCAAGCAATTGGCCTAATATTTTAAGACTATGTTTGTCCCAACGGTGAAAGGCCACATCACTTCTCCTAGAGCAAAATTAGGCATATGTATAATGGCTGTCCCCATAAAATAATTTTTATCCCCATGACATCGCCTGCGAACCTGGATCCACAACTCAAGAGTATGTCGTAATACAAAATTAGACTTTTTAGCTATTGTAGAGAGTTGTGGAAATTGAAGCCAGGGTATCGCCACAATAGAGGTGCGCCCAATATCTCCTGCTCCATGCGCACCCATGATTTTCCCTTATCCCATTTTCACTTGACTAAATATCGCAATTGGGCTGCTTGATAGTAATATCGAAATTGTGGTACTGCCATTCCTCCTAGTTTCCTAGGTTGATACATCATTGTTCAGGATACTCTTGGAGTCTTATGTTGCCAAATAAAAGTGAATATCTTCCGCTCTAATTGTAAAAATAATTTAGGTAGAGGAATCGGTAGAGCTGAAAAAAGATAGAGCAACCTCGGAAGCACCAACATCGTTATTGTTTGTACCCTACCTAACCAGGAGATATTTAGATGTTTTCATTCTCCATATCTTGCCAGATCACATTCAGAAGAGGAGGGTAATTAGCAGCATATAGCAATTCTACATGCTTTGTTAAATTAATCCCTAAATATCGTAATGATTGTTGTGCCCATTTCAAAGAAAAATTACTAGAAATCCATCTGTGATCTAAATCTGACAGGGAAAGATCCAAAATTTCTGATTTAGACATATTTATCCGTCTGTCCAAAAATCAGCTGGCACCTAGTCACTCTCTCATTCACGGCTTGTGCACTCATAGTAAGGCTGTTTTAATAACAACTTTCCTGCGCTTCCATGCCACTAGCGCTCAGTCACTCTCCCCCTCGCAGCTCATACTTTCATAGCAGGGGTTCACTAACCCGCCATTCACTTCTGTTTCCGGCCTCCAGTCTTCAGCTGAAGATAAATTGAGTAGTTTTTCATCTATCTTTTTTCACAGCACAGCACAGAGCTTTTTCAATTTTGAAGAAGATTTTTTGCCGATGAGCTGATCGCTCAACCACCTTTAATAAACCACTTTTGTGGATGTGGGAGGGCCCTTTTCTGAGGCTTTATCCTTCTACTTAACTTCTTGTGGAGCCTGTGCTGTTCTGGCATTACCGTACACAATTTGACATCATGCATTAATTTATGTGAAAGTGTTACTATCTATCATCATTGATTTTTCACTGTATCTGAGTCATTTTGGCTATTCATTTCACCGAAAATACACAAAAAATTACTTTAAAATTTTTTAATAAAATATCTTGATGTATATCTTGTGTTAAGTAATAAGTAAGGTATTAACTATCTTAATGTATATCTGTTATGCATATATGTGTTATGTAATAAGTAAGGTATTAACTATCACATTATATCAGGGTAAACAGAAGTGGTTCAAGAAAAAACAGGTTGAAGAATCGGTAGTAGGGAGAAAGCTTTCTGACCATAAACTAAACCGCAGGTCAGATGCCGAGTGGCTTCAGCTGAAACCTTTGTCAGGTAAGCCATTTAATTCATTTTTAATATTCATGTCTAGTAGAGGAGATGTGAGAGGATTCAAACTAGGAGTAAAGAACATTACTGATGCTCATTTTCAAACTGAAATTCTCAATGGAGCCATCCAATAGGCTGTGCCACATGCAGTATTTAATCCGCATGCTTTGCAGATGCAAAGTATACAGATTCAAACAGTGAAAAGTAGACATTTTCTCCCCTTTTTCAGCACAGAAAGCACCCTTGGCAATTTTGGAATGAACTTTTTCATTGAGTAAACACCCTTGATGCATTACCCTTTTTAATTTACTTTTGGCTTTTTCAAGCTGAGTTCACACTCAGTGAGTGATATGTTAGACCTAATAAGAGCCATATATAGTAAATGTTAGGTCAGAAAATCCAAATTTGCAAGGAAGAAATTTCCTGAGCAAAAGAAAAAGCTTGGTTAATTAGTGGTGATTTTCAATGAAAATGTAGGCATATTTTAAAGAAGTTGTTGTTGTTGTTGTTTGTTTAATTTATTGATTCTAATAAGCTAGCTTGCAGAAAATTTCAAAGCAAAAGAAACAGGAGTGTAACCTCTGCAGTAGCAACAGATGGAACCAGAAACAAAGGTGGTCCAAAAAGGAGGAACCACTAATGATGCCAAGTTTCCACAACAGCCTACATCAGGAGCCATCAGATTCTTCAACACAAAGTAAAATAATCACAAGGTTTGACAAAATCTTCCAGATGTTGGTGGTTTATTAGGAGAGGAACAATCTCCCTTAGCTCCTGTTCCCACTGAACTGACTCAAAGATAGCTGTAGCCTCTGAAACAAAAGACCAGGATCTAGAGCAGTGGTTCTCAAACTTTTTTGGTTCATGGCACACTGTAAAACATATGAAGAAAAAAAAATTAACTAAACTTTAAATAAAAGTAACAAATTTCAGAAAGCTATTAATAACCTTGTTTAATGAATTAAGCATGATGGTGTGATACATGAGCTCAATGTTTTTTGGTGACTTTTTCAATGAGAAAAACACTGAAGTCTTTCTCTTTTTTTGCTTTTTTTTTTTTTTAACTTTATTATTTTTTATTTACACTTCCCCCTCCGTATCCGTGTATCTACGGATTCGGTTATTCGTGATTTTTGATCAGAAAACTCGTTAGACCACCAGGTAAGGCTTAAGGGGGGGGCTTACAGGGCTAAAAATAGGTGGGGGATAAGGGCAGAACCGGCCTGAATATTATTCACAGTTTTTCCATATTCGCGGGACGGCTTTGCCCCTAACTCCTGTGAATACGGAGGGGGAAGCGTACATCAAAGCACAAACATTGAAAGAGAAATAGAAATCCTCAAAGAAAAAATTTTGATCATATCTTACATACTATATTACAGTCCACAAAAGGGAGAGAAAGAGAAAAAAAACCTATCACAATCAAGGAAAGTTAGAATTAAGGAAAAGGCAAAAGGAAATACGGAGACCGTTAATCAAATTTATGGTTGGCCAGATTCCTGGACATTGGCTCCACTATCCGGGTTCCTTGAAACTGCTTTGCCTTCCGGGAAAAATTGTAATTGTTCAGGTTCATAAAAGACATAACGATTACTTTGATAGGAAATACATT
Organism: Geotrypetes seraphini; assembly: GCF_902459505.1. Classification (NCBI taxonomy): domain Eukaryota; kingdom Metazoa; phylum Chordata; class Amphibia; order Gymnophiona; family Dermophiidae; genus Geotrypetes; species Geotrypetes seraphini. The sequence goes on along the minus strand of NC_047088.1, from coordinate 176,951,413 downwards.
TACATGGAAAGCTGTAGGAAGATTAATGGTCTACTAATCAGTTACATAAACAAATACGTGCCGGTTAGTTTCTAGGGAAGACCATAATATCTCATCCAGGTTCAGCTTTCTTTGCCTACTTATACGAAACCAGACCCAGGCTAATGAGAAATACTTTTATTATGAAAATAGAAAAATATAATTCACAAGCCAGCAGCAATATCTAAATATTGTTCACAAAATATCCGATTACATATATGAAACTCAGTACACAATTATCACAACACACTTGCTAGGTAAATAAGTAACTAATTCTTACACTCTATAATTCCTTATAATAATAATTCCTGATTAGCAGCAACTAAATATATCGCTTATCACCAAGAGTAGCTTTACTTCTCCTTATCCCGAACCACAATAGGATTCACTTATCTAACCCCAACTGATAAGATAATAGAATTCCGTATTCTCACCATTCAATTAGGCCTTGGCACAAAGTCAGGTGAAAAGGAAGTCATCCTCTACTCAGCACTGAAGATAAGAATTATTTTGGTACCAGAACAAGAGTTTGTCAGGCACTGGAATAGCTATAACTTAAGTTGGCAGCAAAGGTTTCCTTCATGTGATGGAATCCAGATCTGTTTAAAGTCCGATTCACTCTCTCAGACAGAGAGACACACGAGGTAACTTTTCAGGTCTTAATTATTATAGAGAATGCAGAGTAACCTATGATAAGACGCGAGTTCCCTCACATCCTGGCACAGACTAAATTATAATTAGCACCTTTTCACTTGGATCTCGTCAGATGACTTCTCCGTACCAATCCAGAAACAGAACTTAGATGAATAGCCTTTCTGTATAAAGTCTCGTACTATCTGAAACAGAGGCGCCTTCGTTAGATAAGACCAGCACAGGAGCAATAACTCCCCCAAGATTCACATGGGCAGATCACATAGGCATAGCTGGATATCTTTGACTAGAATACAATTCTGGTACATACCCAGAATGCATCAGGCAGAAACAGCAAAGATGTTTCTTCTTTCTCTTCTTGCAAGGTTCATGCTGGAAAGATTTCTTGCAGACAATGGATCAGGCTTAAATGATGGTTCAGACTTGATGATGTCATAGAGGCCTAACCTTCAGGTGCAAATAAGGAAACACCCCTACAAAGCATAGTTGAAAAGTAGCCCCCAATTTCAAAACTGATTGACAAAAGGTTAAAAACTTCTTTTGTCACGATTGTGTCCATTTAGAAACATCAGGAAATATTGCTAATTTAGAGCCAAAAAACTCAGCTTTTTCAGTTTTATAAAATAATCGAAGAATTGCTTCTTTGTCTTGGAGAAAGACAAATGTCACTAATAGCATTTCTGTGACGGCAATTTTACTTGAGAGGATTTTCCATGCTAAGATTAAGGTAATACAGTTTCTGGAGTGGTGGCATGTTTGTCTCTGAATATTTCAGAACAGAAGTCAAAAATAATTGAAACATTTCCTTAGGAGAATACAATCTAGAGACAGGAAAATTGAGGAGTCGCAAATTAAGATTTTGATTTGCATTCTCTAGATTTTCTATCTTCCTAATTAGTATATTTCTATTTCTTAACTGTTGACCAGTTTGAGTTTTAACTTCAGAAACCAATTTTTCAACTTGATCTATTCTAACTGAATGTTGCTGTGTTTTCTCCTCCAAAGTTTTTATTTGTTTCATAGAGTCGATAACAGGAGCAATGAACAGGGAGCATGTCTACAATAGCAGGCTTCACAAGTGGCTTTAGGGATGGAATAGGAGAAATTTCTGAAGCTGAAGTCAAGTTTGTATTCTGTAAATCTTCAACACCTCCCAGTGCCATCTGAGAGCCTGATCCTTCACGCGAGAGCGTCTCCAGCGAGACGCTCCTCTGAAATGCAAATCCTTCCTGGGTCAGAGGGAAAACCAGCAGTGCTGTTGGCGAAGAAACTCCCAACTGCACTGTCGGACCACCCTGCATCCTTCCAGGCCTTGGAGGCATCCCTGGTCCCGCCGTGCTCAACGATATCTCATTGTCCAAGATGGGGGTCTGCCCACCCCTGGCTGCAGATAAGCCCCAAGTAACAGGCACAGCAAAAGTGGTAATTGCTGATTGCCGTGGCGTTGAAGTAGCAGTGGAAGCAGGAGGAACTGTCCTCTGCCTCCCTCTCCTCTTCAGCATATCCTCAAAGGTAAATCTGATGGGCAAAAAGCCCTAAAGTAGAAATTTTTACTTTTTAAATACCGAGAGGGAGGAGCCTCCAACTATGCAACATTCTCCATCACCATCTTGGTTTTCCTCTTTTTTTGCATTTAATGTTAGTAAAATAAAGGGTAAAGAGGATGGGACTTGATATATTGCATTTTCTGTGTGTGGTTATACAATCAAAGCAGTTTACATATTTTAGACAGGTATTTATTTTGTACCTGGGGCAATGATGTGTTAAGTCACTTGCCCAGAGTCAGAAGGAGCTGCAGTGGGAAACAAACTCACAATCTCAGGGTGCTGAGGCAGTTGCTCTACCCACTAGGCTACTCCCCCACTCCAGTTGCCATACAACCCTAATTCACATAAGTATGATGTGGAAAACTACATCAAAACAAAAAGCTTTTTAACTACTAAAGGATATCTTTTCTAGTCAAAATCCAAATTGTTTAATATACATCTCAATGATCAAAACAGAAGACTGTGGATGATGATGTTCTAAAAAGATGATTTATTTATTTCTTCTTCCAAAACAACACAAATTAATACAGATATAATAGTCCACATGTGTAGTCCTACCAGACCCTACACCAGGGGTGCCCAACATATCGATCGCGATCGACCAGTAGCTCAGGAAGGCAACGCGAGTCGATCGCGGAGCCCATCCCGGGCTCCGTGATAGACTCGTGTTGCCGTCCTGATCTACCGGGCCGATCAGCCTTCCTCTCCAGTGTTCTCAGTCTAGGGCCTTTTAGCTGGGCGGTCCGCCCAGCTGTCATCTGCTGCTGCCGCCGCTGCTGAACATTAAAAAAACACAAAAAAAACCAGCTTGGAGATTTCAGCCCGTAGCGAACTTATGCTCCGTGGCTCTAACGTGTGCGTGCCGGCTTCCCTTCTCTTCCCTCCGAAACCGGAAGTTATGTCCGGGAGGGGGGGAGAAGGGAAGCCGGCACGCACATGTTGAGAGCCCTGAAGCAAGTGTTCGCTACGGGCTAAGGCGGGAGACATGTTAGTGAAGCATTTCGTCTTCTTGCTGCCGGGTCCTGCCTACTTTCTGTTTCCGCGAAGGCAGGACCCGGCAGCATTTCCCCCAACAGCTCCTCGTGATGCTGGTCGGCCGAAGCAGGGAGAGGTTGGGGCGGCGTCGGCTTTTGGGCGTGTTATTGGCGTCGGCTTTCGGGCCTGTTATTGGTGGCGGTTTGGGTCCTGGTCCCCGATGGCAGTTTGGGTCCTGGTCCCCGATGGCAGTGGCAGTGTCTTGGGGGAGGGCAGGGAGAAAGAAAGAAAAAGGGCAGGCAGGGAGACAGAAGGAAAGAAGAGAAACAGAAAAAAAGGAAAGGGAGGCAGAGAGAAAGAAAGGGCAGGGAGAGAGGAAGGAAAAGTTGGGGGAGGGAATGAGGTGTGGAGGAGAGGAAGCATACAGGCTAAAAGGGAAGAAAGATTGGATGCACAGTCAGAAGAAGAAAGTGCAACCAGAGACTCATGAAATCACCAGACAAGGTAGGAAAAATGATTTTATTTTAAATTTAGTGATCAAAATGTGTCTGAATTTATATCTGCTGTCTATATTTTGCACTAAGGTCCCCTTTTACTAAACCGCAATAGAGTTTTTTAGCGCAGGGAGCCTATGAGCGTCGAGAGCAGCGCTGGGCATTCAGCGCAGCTCCCTGCGCTCTAAAAACTGCTATCGTGGTTTAGTAAAAAGGGAGGGGGGTATATTTGTCTATTTTTGTATGGTTGTTACTGAGGTGATAGTGCATAGAGTCATCTGCTTTGACCTCTTTGAAAAACCCTGGAATAGGAATGATAATTAACATTTTCTATGCGTACAGTGTGCGTTGTGTTTTTTAAAAATTTTATTGTTGGTAAATCATTTTGACTTGGTCATTTTAAAAGTAGCTCGCAAGCCCAAAAAGTGTGGGCACCCCTGCCCTACACGGTCCATGTTTCGGCGAACACGCCTTCCTCAGAGGTCCAGTTGGATGCTATGGTCTCAAAAAAACAATTGTAGACAATGTAGACTCTCCAAAAGACAGGCCCAAAACAGACTTAGACGTTTTTAGAAACTTTGCGAGTCGCAATACCTCAGTTCTTCATTTTGCAAACTTTGCCTTCCCGTCAATGTCGTCTTTTCTGGCTTTTTGCTATTTTTTTTCTTATCTTACTATTTTCTATGGTCTGTGTAAAAAAAAAAAAAAAAGTTTTATTCTTTTCTGTTTTAACAGTCGGGCCCTCGGCCATCTGTTTTTCCACCTCGACAGGTTTTTTTCTCTCTCTTCGGCACCATTGAATTTAACTTTGCTGCTGAGATTTTTCCATCCATGTCAAAACTATCAAGTGGTTTTAAAACGTTCACCACCCTATCTCAATCACTGACCCGCATAGTTGGTATTTGCAGTATTTGGGCCCTAAACATCGGGTAGACACCTGTATGCATTGTTCCACCTTACAAAATTGCTCATTGAAAGCTCATCACATACAGCAGGAGAAGCTGTTTGGCTTGACAGTGGACTCTGGAGAGTGATCAGACCCTTTGGTACTGGAAACGCCATCAACATCAAACGTCATTCCTGCCTCGGGGAAGCCTGTTAAGAAGCCATCTTCTTCCCAGCAAGTGTTGCAGGCCTCTGCAGCATCGAGTCCCTGGATACAGGCCAAACATCAACACCAATGCTCTCCTTCAGAGCAGGCTGTGTCTCCTTCAGGGCTTGAATCTTCTTCAAGCTCACGCACCTCTCAACACCCTGCCGCACCAATGGTACAAACTGTTGAGCCAAGGGTACCAGTGCAGATCTTCAGGGAACAACTTGAGTTTTCCCGAAGGGAGATCGGTGACATCTTCAAATTGCAGTCGACACCAGTGCTTATATCTACTCCTTTGGTACTGGCCAAGCCTAAGCATAACACTCTGAGGCCACATGATACTGACTTCAGGTCTACACTGACACGCCATTCTACTTCCTATCAGTGCTCTTCCAGTAGACCTTGATGCTCTCCATCAAGCGTTGAAACTCTGCATTGAGACCTCGGCAATGTACATTGAAGCATCATCCTCCTCATTCACATCTATCCTATGCTTCCTGACATAAACGATCTTTGCATTGTTCCTCATCAGATCGTTACCAACGACATCGAGGAAGTTCTCTCCGATCCCACTGTCACCTGGGATTTATGACTCTGATCTCTCTCGTGGCCACACTGATTGATTCTGAAGGTGATCCTACTTTATCTGCTCCTGAATCATATGACATTCCTTCAGAGCCATCTCCTCCTCTTCCTAGAAGACGATCTCCTCCTGAGGGACTTTCCTTTACTAGATATATTAGACAATTGGGAAAGGCTCTCCCTGTCAAATTAGAGGCTGACACTGAGCCTAAAACAGAGCTCCTAGATGTCATGGATTTTGATTAGCCTCCTAAGGAGCTTCTTAAGTTGCCTTTACTTAGTCTACATAACATAACATCATATTTCTATACTGCATAACCTTAAGTTCAGTGCGGTTTACAAAAGTTATGCATAATAACAAAAGAAGAAAGCATTAGAGATTTAATCGACCAAATATTCTGAAAAAAGATAAGTCTTCAGTTATTTTCTAAAATGCTCATAAGAATGAGATGAGAAGAACAATGGTCAAAAAAACTTAACATGGAAAGCTACTTGAAATGACTCCTGTAGCTCCTAGAAAGACTACTCACAGTATCCTTCAAACCAGAAAATATATGCCAAGAACGGCATTTGATGCATTTGAACTAACCATCTGCCATGTCTGTGGCTATGAGGTGTCTTACTTGGCTGCGAGTTTCTGATATGAATATTAATCTTCAAGATCACTTAGTCAATATCCCTTGTCTTGGTGAAGAACTCTTTGGCGACCGCATAGAGGTAGCTACTCAAAAGCTTACTCAGCATGAGTAAAATTGGACTTTTTAAACAGATCTAAGACTGAGTCAACATTCTAAGCCTGTTGCAAAACCTACTTATTCCTACAAGAGAAGGTTTCCAGCCACATCCTGTTCTACAAAACCTCCACCACAGAAGAGACAAAAACAGACCTCAGAAGACTTGGTCTTCAGCCCCTCAAAAGCCAGCTCAGTCTTTTTGATGTGCTTCTAGAGAACATGGCAAAAATTTATTCTTCTCAGGCTCTTCCCCAGCCCATCGAAGGTCGACTGCAATTGTTTCATCGGTGCTGGATTCTCATCACTACAGATTCCTGGGTCCTACTAAGTCATCAAGGAGTGTTATCTCCATTTTGCAATCATTCTCCCGAACCACCCTCCAAGAGAGTTTTCTTTCACATCTCAACAGCCGTCCCTTCTTCAGGAAATTGAAGCTCTGCTTCAACTAAATGCCATCGAAGTGGTTCCCTGTCTCAGAAAAATCAGCGGTTCTACTCAAAGTATTTCCTAATTCCAAAGAAGACAAGAGATCTTTGTCCAATTCTTGACCGCTGAGCTTTAAACAAATATTTAGTCAAAAAGAAATTTCACTTGCTATCTTTAGGGTCACTATGCCCTCTTCTAGAACAAAATGATTGGCTATGCTCTTTAGACCTCAGAGGCCTGCACCTCAAAGAGGCCTACACACACATATCCATACATTCTAAGTACAAAATTTTTCTGTGTTTTCAAATAGCTCATCAACACTTCCAGTACAAAGTTCTTCCATTCAGCCTGGCTTCTTCTCCAAGTGTATTCACCAAGTATCTAGTGGTCATAGCAGCAACCCTTCAAACTCATGGGTTTCAAGTGTTTACATATCTAGATAACTGGGAAATAAAAACTACATCTCTTCAAACAGTACACAATTTTTCTTCAGCTTCTAGGGTTCGAAGTCAGCTTCCCAAAGTTATAGCTTCAACCTTCTTAACTGCTACAGTTCATAGAAACCCTATCCAACATCATTCATCTAAAGGCATTCTACCTCAACAAAGACAAGACACTTTGCTTCAGCTTTGTAATTGAGTCTTTACTTTACAAACCATCTCAGCGAGACTGTGCATAGGTCACATGGCCTCCACAGTTCATGTTACCCCTCCTTCAAAAGACTTCATCTCAGATCAGCTCAGTCTGATCCTGCCACATGGCAGAGAGGGCAATCTGGAGCCGACTGGCAATGTGTAGGTATGTGCCAACCCACCTGCCGGATAGCTGTTTACACATTCCCTCCTCACACCCTCACTTCACTCATCTTGCCTCTCTCGCAAGTGCTTCCTAGCCTCGCTAGGCTTCGCCACTGTTATACTCATTCCCGAGCCTCGCCTACACATCTCTCGCACCCTCTTCAAGCCTTGCCTCTAAAATACTTACCCACAGCAGTTTGCGATGCACCTAGCCACTTCTTGCAGTGCAGTGATACATCATTTGAGAACCACTGACCTAGAGTCTTGGAAGCAAGAAGCGTGTCTCATATTATATTTTTACCATGCTTTGTAAACTTTGGTTTGCCATCTTTGTCAGACAATATTTGCCATGCTGTCTTTTACCATACTTTGTCTGTAAATATGGTGCAGTGGATAGAACTGTAAATTCCAATCCACACTGCTCCTTGTGACCCTGGGCAGGTCGCCAGATTCCCCATTGTCTCAGGTACATTAGATTGTGAGCCCATCAGAACAGACAAGGAAAAATGCTTAAGTACCAAAATAAATTCATGTAAACCGTTCTGAGCTCCACTCGGAGAACAGTATAAAAAATTGAATAAATAAATAAATATTTCCTGCTCCTCAGCTAACTTTGAGTCAGTTCAGTGGGAACGGGAGCAAAGGGAGATTGTTTCTGTCCCAATACTATACCATTCATATACTGTATCTGGGAGATTGTTTCTGTCCCAATACTATACCACTGATATACTGTATCTGGGAGATTTTGTCCAGTCTTGTGATTTATTTTAGTTTCCATTGGAAAATCCGATGGTCCCTGATGCAGGCTATTTCTGAAACTTGACCAAGTCAGGTTCTTCAGTGAAATATTCTGTATGCATCATTGGGTCACCTTTTCTGCTTTTGATTAATTTACAGATAATTTCAGCATAAGTATTGCTTGCATGCTAGTTAATTGATTTTATTCTCTTTGGACCATATCCTTTGAATAAGGAAAATGTCATTCAGTTTTGCCTACTGATATTCCTGTTGTAGTAATATTTCTCCGAGAATAAGCAGGCATAATATTCTCACATGTGGGTGACATCATCCTCGGAACCTAGTATGGATACTGTCAAGTGCACTGTCATTTAAATCTTTAGGCAGTGCCCATACCACACGCATGTTGGTATCTTCTCACCCAACGTCAGCTCGTAGAACAATCAGTTCTACAGGCTGCTTCCCATGTCACTGCTGTTAGGGCTCTGCGCATGTGTCAATCACTCACTGAGCGATTGATGGTCGCTTTTGCATGCAAATGGTTTGCACCGTGCAAATCATTTGCATGCAAACTTGATAACACATCGATCGCTGCTGGAGAATTGGCCAACAGTGATCTAGTCGATATCTTTAGTGCATCTAGCCCATAGTCTTTAGTCACACAGTCTTCTGTCTGTATTCAAGTATCTGATGATGGTGCAAGAACAGTGGCAGTCTTTTTAAAGACTTCTTCCAGTGTCATCTATCTAATTATCAAAGGTTTATGTTTCAGTAATCTCTTTGTTTGAGTACACGGCCATAATCTCATGTTCAATGATAAATGCATGTTGTTCCATGCCAGCAATTAACTAGTGACACATTTTCACCATATCTATCATATCTCTGGAAGGCCAAGTGATCTGGGTCTTCTCGGACAATGTTACAGCAGTGGCCTATCATTTGCCAGGGAGGCACCAGGAGTGCCCTTCTGGGTCTGGGAGCCCGCTTGCTTTTCTCTTGGGCGGAACGTCATCTGCAGGCGCTCTCGATGGTGGGAGTGAACAATGTCCAAGCCGACTTTCTCACAGGCAAAACTTGGATTTGGGCGAGTGGACGCTGTTGTAGACGGCATTCCAAGCCATTGTTTGCTGCTGGGGTCGGCCACAATTTGACCTTATGGCTACAGCAAAGAACAAAAAGGCGGACAGGTTCTTCAGTCAAAGATAAAAGCCTGAAAGCACGGGTCTGGACACTCTTATCCCAGCTGTAGCCACAGAGCATACTTTTATAAGTCCCCTGTGGCCCATGATTGGCCGAATCCTTCAAAAGATCGCAAGTCATTGGGGAAAGGTTATTCTCATAGCTCCATACTGGCCTCACAGAGCGTATTATATGGATCTGGTGCTTCTTTGGTCTTTGACCTAGGGGCCGCCACAGGAGCGGACTGCTGGGCACGATGGACCAGTTGTCTGACGGCAATTCTTTTGTTCTTCAGATAGGTCTCAGGCTCAAGTTACAGGTGCATCTGGATCTTCTTTCCTAGGGTCCAGTGTGCCTTAAAGATCCGAATCACATTGCTCTTATGGCTTGGCACTTGAATGCGAAGTGTTAGCAAGTAAGAGGCATTTGGAGGTAGTCAATACCACTCTCCTCAAATTTAAGAAGCTAACAATAATCTCGGCCTATGTTAAGGTGTGGCAGACTTTTCCAGCAGTGGTGTGCCCAGAAAAATGTGGAGCCAATTTCTCCAATTTCTGTGGTGTTGGTTTTTCTTCAAGCTGACTTTGGCAAAGGATTTATGGTGGCTTCCCTTCAGATCCAAATTGCCAGGCTCTCTTTTTTTCAGAGCTCATCCAGACATAGCTAGATTTTTGAAGAGTGAACTTCACATCAGACCTTTGATTAAAGCCCGTTCCCTTCATGGGATCTTAATGTGGTTCTGCGGGGATTCAGACAAACTCCGTTTGAGCTGCTGAAGGAAGTGTCGCTGATGGATTTGATGCTCAGGATAGTTTTTCTAGTGGCTGTGACCTTGGCAAGATGGGTCTCGGAACTCTAGGCGCTTTCATGTAGACAGCCTTTCCTTAAAATCTCTGATACTGGAGTCTCTTTACAACACCATTCCTTCGTTCCTGCTTAAAGTTGTTTGTGTTTCATGTTGATCAGGAAACTCGATTACCAGTGTTCCAGAACCCCAGGTTCCAAGAAACAGGACCAGATTTTGAAGAAGTTGGATATGAGAAGAGTACTACTTCAATATCTGGAGGTCAGCAACGAGTTTAGGCTCTCTGACCATCTAATCCAGCTAAGCGAGGTGCACCTGCTTCCACGGCCATGATTTCCAAGTGGATCCGAAGGACCATTTCATCAGCATGCATTGTTTGTGGGAAACAGTCCCCTGTTTCCATGAAGGCACATTCGACCATAAGTGTAGCTTTGTCGTGGGCAGAAGCTAAGGCAGCCTCTCCAGTGAAGATTTGTACGGCAGTGACTTGGTCCACTCTACATACATTGGTTATGTTTTACAGAGTGGATGTGGTGGCAAGGGAGGACTCTGCCTTTGGGTCCTCAGTGCTAAGTGCTGGTGCAGTCATCCTGCCCTAGATTTCTGGGACTGCTTTTGTACGTCTCGCTTGTCCAAATTGTCACACCTTTTACACTGGAAAAAGAGATTAGGTTCTTATCTTGCTAATATATTTTCCGTTAGATAGGTGTGTCGTTCTGAACCCCTGCCCTGCTTTTTATTTATTTATTCAATTTTCTATACCATTCTCCCAGGGGAGCTCAGAACGGTTTACATTAATTTATTCAGGTATTCAAGCATTTTCTTTCCTGCGCCTTCCTACTGTCTCATTAAGAATGTTGTTCGCCAAATCTGTTATTTGGAGGCCAGTTAATCCTTTGGGCTATGAAAAGTAATTTATTACTGGTATATTTGGGGGTATTATTTGTACTTCTTTGATGCTTATGCTGGCATGTTTGTTGCTTTGTTTGATTGTTCATAGTTCTTTTTTTTTTTTTCCACTGCAACACTTTGTAATTTCTTTATTCATTTTTAAACTTACATCAGTGTACAGTAAATATCAACCAAATATAATACATCATCACTTGAAAAATTTTCAATATCATACACCAAGAAGATTTAACCCCACCCCTCTCCCAAATTCATATACAACTAACATATACCACATGAAAATAATATCTTACAACAATCATCTATATATTCTTAATGGAAAAACAAGAAATCCCCCCCCTCAAATCCACATGTGTATTAAGATTGGGAAAAGTGTAACTTATTCATTACTATAATTTAATAAAGGTCCCCACACATTCTTAAATTTATTATAATAACCTTTTTGAACAGCCAACGCTCTTTCCATTTTATACACATGACAAACTGAAGACCACCAAAAACAATAATTCAGTCTTTTACAGTCCTTCCAATTATGTGTTATTTGTTGGATGGCAACTCCTGTTAATATCAATAAAAGATTGTTGTTATTAGCAGATATTTGACATTTAGCTCTCATAGACATGCCAAATAAAATTGTGTCATATGACAATTCTACATGGTTCTCTAACAAACAATTTATTTGATCCCAAATAGACTCCCAAAAAGCCTTAATGAATGGACAATAAATGATCTAAAGTTCCAGCTTCAAGATGACAATGCCAACATCTATTAGACTTAGAGCAATCCAATTTTTGTAAACGAACAGGGGACCAGAGTGCTCTATGCAACAGGAAAAACCATGTTTGCCTCATAGATGCAGACATTGTACACTTCATCCTCCAGGACCAAATACGTGGCCATTGAGACGCACTAATTTGATGCTTAATCTCAATGCTCCAAATATCTCTAAGTCCAGTTTTTGGTTTCTTATTTAAATAGCCAGATAATAATTTATACTACTGTGCGGCCTGGTGACCCAGGAAGTCTGCCTGAAAGCATAAAAAAATCCAAATTAAATTGATTATTAAGAGATTTCCATTCAGGGAACCCTGCCTGAATAGCCTGCTTCAGTTGCAACCACTTATAACTTTGTTTTTTTATCTAGACCAAATTTAAGTTGCAGCTGTGAAAAATCCAGCAGTTTGCCATTAGATATAACATCATTTAAGGTTTGTATACCTGCTTTAATCCAATCCTTCCAGACAGGGGAAGATAAGCAGGGAGACCTAAGACCTCGGTGCTGGCCTGTTCCCCTATTACGGCGGTGGCGGCTTGTTCCCCAATGGTGGTGGCTTGGGGGAGGGCAGGGAGAAATAAAGAAAGAAAGGGGGAGCCAGAAAGAAAGAAGGGAGACGGGACACAGACAGAAAGGGGCATGGAGAGAGAAAGACAGAAAGAAATGGCGGGCATGGAGAAAGAAAAAAAGAAAGAAAGCGGGCACGGAGAGAGAGAGAAAGACAGACATATAGAAAGAAAGGGGGCATGGAGAGAGAGAGAAAGAAAGAAGGGGGCAGGGTGAAAGAAATAAAAAGTTGGGGGAGGGAAGGAGACAGATGCCAGACCAGGGGAAAGAAAGGAAGGAGGGAGGGAGAGAAAGGAAAGAAAGAGAGAGAAGGGAAGGTAAGACATGGAAACAGATTTTGAAAAGAAAGCAGAAAAATTGAATATTAAGTTAATGCTAAAGATTGTTCATAGTTCTTATGTTACTTGGTTTGCACAGAACAGATTTATTGGTTTGGGAAGTTTTCCCATTTCCCTACATCATCTTATTTCAGAAGAGCTCTTGCTTGCTTGGGCACTAACTGTAGGTGGCAATAGAGCTCTCAGTGAAGTAGGAGGGTTATAGAAGAAAAATCCAGATTGGATTCCTTCTGCAGAGACTCGTGGCCATGAGGCGATAACCCACCTGTCCAGAATGACATAACCTATCTACTGGAAAAGATATTAGCAAGGTAAGAACCTAATCTCTTTATTCCTGAAGCCCACCCTGTCAGATGTTTATTTGCCTGCTTGCTGCCTCAAATATGCGGGAGAATCTGGACATCTTGTTTCTTTCCTTTATCTAATTTTGTCAAGGATAGAGGATGTGACTGCCCCGTTGAATAATATAAGGGAGTATCTGTAGAATCTCCGATACTCTTAGTGCAGGTTGCAGTCAGGTTGGTGACTTGTTTATTTTCACCTTGTTATGTATTGCAAATGGTTAAGTTTGTTTCATCGGTTTGATGTTAATGATATGAACAGAACAGACATAGGAAGAGGTATGGCCAGTAGGAAAAGGGAGGTATTGATGCCCTTGTATAAGACTCTGGTGAGACCTCATTTAGAATATTATGTACAATTCTGGAGACCACATCTTCAAAAAGATATAAAAAGGATGGAGTCGGTCCAGAGTAAGGCTACTAAAATGGTGCGTGGTCTTCATCATAATGCGTATAGGGACAGACTTAAAGATCTCAATATGTATACTTTAGAGCAGTGTTTTTCAACCTTTTTTGGGCAAAGGCACACTTGTTTCATGAAAAAAATCACGAGGCACACCACCATTAGAAAATGTTAAAAAATTTAACTCTGTGCCTATATTGACTATATATAAAGTAATTCTCTTGAATAGGAATCAAATAAACACAAAGAAAGTATTTTATAATGCTGCCACCGCCAACAACACCGTTGGCGGCGGTGGCACTCAAGTGGCTAAAGAGCCGCAGTTTGCCGGCCTAGGGACAACACTGGAGGGTGGCCAGCTGTGCACCCCCTTGGGATGTAAACCCGGGGTGGGGCAGACCGCCCCCCCCCACCCTGGTATGCCACTATCTGTACCTCACTCCCTCCCTATGACCAAAAATTCTCCTTTCTTCTATTCCCCGTGTACACAACCATCTCTTTCCCTCCCTTCCTCTCTCCAAAGTCCATGCCTTCTGTGTCCAAACACTCATTCCCTCCCCCACCTCAGCATCTCTTTCCCTCCCTTCCTCTCTCCCAAGTCCATTTCTTCTGTGTCCAAAAACGCATTCCCTCCCCCACCTCAGCATCTCTTTCCCTCCCTTCCTCTCTCCCAAGTCCATTTCTTCTGTGTCCAAAAACGCATTCCCTCCCCCACCTCAGCATCTCTTTCCCTCCCTTCCTCTCTCCCAAGTCCATGCCTTCTGTGTCCAAAAACCCATTCCCTCCCCCACCTCAGCATCTCTTTCCCTCCCTTCCTCTCTCCCAAGTTCATGCCTTGTGTCCAAAACGCACTCCCTCCCCCCTTTTGTGTTCCGTGTTTGCCTACCAGCCCATCTTTGCAACTTTCTCAGCAAAACGAAGCTCAAGCCGCGAGGCTTGTCTTCTGCTTCCTGTCTGCCCTGCCGCACACAAATAGCCGAACGGAAGTATTCTCCGACGTCAGCGCTGACGTCGGAGGGCAGGCTTTGCTTAAGCCCTCCCTCCGACGTCAGCGCTGACATCGGAGAACGCTTGCGATCGGCTATATGTTAGCTGCAGGGCAGGCAGGAACAGAAGACGAGCCTCGCGGCTCGAGATGTATTGAACTCAGCAGGTCCCCCGTTCAGCTCTCTCCTGTCCACGTGGGGCGGATCGCCCCTCTCCCTAGACTGGTGGTACTGCCCTGATGGCGGCCCTGACCGTACGGCACACCAGGCAACATCTCGCGGCACACTAGTGTGCCGCGGAACAGCGGTTGAAAAACACTGCTTTAGAGGAAAGGTGGGAAAGGGGAGATATAAAAGAGACATTTAAATACCTACGTGGCGTAAATGCGCATGAGTTGAGTCGAGTCTCTTTCGATTGAAAGGAAGCTCAGGAATGAGAGAGAATAAGATGAAGTTAAGAGGTGATAGGCTCCAAAGTAATCAAAGGAAATACTTTTCTACAGAAAGGGTGGTAGATGCGTGGAACAATCTCCCAGAAGAAGTGGTGGAGAAGGAGATTGTGTCTGAATTCAAGAAGACGTGGGATAGGCATGTGGAATCTCAGAGAGAGAGAGAAAGAAATAATGGTTACTGTGGATGGGCAGACTAGATGTGCCATTTGGCCT
This sequence comes from Geotrypetes seraphini, assembly GCF_902459505.1. Taxonomy (NCBI): domain Eukaryota; kingdom Metazoa; phylum Chordata; class Amphibia; order Gymnophiona; family Dermophiidae; genus Geotrypetes; species Geotrypetes seraphini. The sequence goes on along the minus strand of NC_047088.1, from coordinate 176,936,390 downwards.
TTATCTGCCATCATGTCCCCGCATCCGTCCCTATTCTGTTTCTAGGGCTGACCATCTGCTTTGGTGCAAACTGACTGATTGGAGGACAGCCCAGAGAGATGGGAGGCAAAGCAAAAGAATGCTACTTAGACTCTACAAGAATTCTCACAGAAATAGGCTGACTACCGAAGGTTCAGGAATAATGTGTCTGTCTACTAGAAAGAATATTACCAGGGTAAGAATCTAATCTTTCCATGCTTCCATGGTCTCATGGACTACATCAAATTCAGTGGGCTGTATTTGATCCCTGGACCACACGTTGCCCACACCTATGATAATATTTGAGCAGAGTGGACTCAGTTTCTACATGGAACAATATGAATGTTATACATTAATATATTTTTACTTTTAAAATGATTCTGCAATTTTGAAATAGCTAGGAAGAAATAGTTAAATAATCTTAAAAATGTTAATTTAAAAATAATGCTTTCTTTAATTTGCAGCTTGACCTGTGGTGCTCAGGTCAAGAGGTAAAGGAGAATGTGAAATTTTATTAGGAAGAAAATGGAAAATTTAATGCAATTGCTATTTAAGTATGTGGCACATAGTATATGTCGGGGCTCATTTTCAAAGCACTTAGACGCAAAATATCATAGTAACCTATGCTACTTGGTGTGTCTAAGGGCTCCTTTTACTAAGCTGTGATAGCGGTTTTAGCGCGCGCTAGACCTTAACGCCAGCATTGAGCTGGTGTTAGTTCTAGCCGCGTAGTGCAGGTTTAGCACGTGCTAAAATCCTGCTTGTGCTAAAACTGCCATCACAGCTTAGTAAAAGGAGTCCTAAGTGCTTTGAAAATGAGACCCATTGTGTACTTTGAATACAAAGCTGTTATTTAAGCTGAAAAAATTGAATGGTTATATTTGTATAATCTATTGCTTATGGATTTCTGACATATCTCTCTTTCAGTGACACATTGGATATTATATAAGCCAGTAATGTTCTTTTATTACATATGTGTAAATCATAAGTAGGATTTCCCTAGCAACAGCAGCAGATGAATCCAGAGACCAATGGGATAGCTCACATCTATCAGCAGGTGGAGATAGAGAAACTATTAACAGGTGTTCTTATTTGCTGGCACTCCTCCTGTCTCATCAGTATTCTCTATCTCCCAGCAGGTTGAAGTCGCTATTCAACTAGCTCCTGGATTCTAGCTGTGACTGGAACTTTATTACCTCCTGTTGAGATTTTTCTCTTCAGTGAGACAGGGGTGTCCGGCTAAATGGTGCCGGCTTTAGAGGTTACACTTGGGTCCCCCTTGTCCCTGCCTCACCCTCCCTTCAATGATAGAGGGTTTAACTTGGTCTCTAATTTTTTTCTTCTTTCCCTTTTAAAAAAAAAAAAGAAAAGAGACCGCATTTGCTATGTATAATTCTGCCCTGTCTTTGGGCTCAGCCAGGGTCTACCGGCTCTGCAAGCCCTGTCCACCAGGTTGTGAGTATTTCTTTTTATGTTACATCGGTGGATTATAATTTCTGGTGATGTTGGAGCTGGGTGTGTTAGTTTTTTGACGTTGTCTTAGAGCTGCGGGTTTTGTTGGTGATCTTATGTTTGGTGATTTGTGAAAACTGAAGTGGTGTGGTCGCGTGGCTCAACCATGGGATGATTTATTTCTCAGAGGCTACGCTTTGTTAAATTTCGATGTAACTGGTCTTGTTCGATGGAGGGCTCCCTGCTGTTGCTAGGGAACGTACGTTTGTATATGCAATCTGGTTTATTTTGAAAATTTTTGGGCTCAGTTAAAAAAAAAAAAAAAAAAGTTAGGGCCGGTGCCTTCCCGCGCACGGGAGGTGCGAGCTTGTCTTCGTGCGTGGGCGGGAAAAATCCTGACTGTTACGGCCTGGTCACTTAGACTGCCATTGCACGGCGTATCCTGCACCTGTGTGTAATTGCTCTGCGGGTGTCTGTTTATGGAGCCGGTGCCTTTCGGAGGCCCGGATGCTCTCGCTTGTGCTCCGACGCTGGCGGGAGCACCGTGGCGTCTTTGTTGTCTGTTTTGACATCTCTCCTCTCGCTGCGCTTTCTGCGAGCTCCCGATTGCTGGACATGGCCGCTTCTGCGAGTTGCAGTTGCCAGTAATGCGGCCATAGACTCTCTCCCGAGGCTGTTGTTTGGGCCTATCTGTGTTTTTTCGGGCATGGGAGCCGTCCTGACTGGCCAGAGGGCATTGGAGAGGGGGTGACATGGTGTGCTTGGCTCCTGGGTTGCAGATTGTTCCTGCACTGGAGCGGCAGCAGTCAGATTGTCACTGACGGAGGTCAGCAACGGGGGGATATCCGGATCTGGGTTCAGATCTCTCCTCCTCTCTCCCGGGGTACCTGTCTGGTGCTTATGCAGTTTGTCTGCTTTCCTCTTCCTTGCTCCTTCGGGTTGCGCGGCGGGGGTCTGCTAGCGCTATGGAAATTACTTTTTATCCTAGCGTATTAGGTTTTCCTGGTGAGATGCTACCTAAGGCTGGAGTGGGGTAGCCGGGTGGTGCCTTGCCTTTTCCGACGGGCAGGGCTAGGTTTTCTTATTTCAGGAGTGATGCAAGGTCCTGTGTTTTACTGGCTTCTATGCAGTCTTATGAGGCTACCATCTTCTCCTGCCGTATGGGGCTGTACACCCTATTTTTCCAGGTTGTTTGAGGGTTCATTTCACCTTGCAGTGACTCTCAGTAGGGGACACCAGGGCTATATGTCAGTTTGAATATTCCCTGACGTTTTTTCTTTTGGAATGGGTGTCTTATCTTTCAGACATCCGGGTCAGTATACTTTTCCTAAGGGCACTCTTTCTTTGTTTCTGAGGGGGCCTGGACTTCGGATTTCCATGCTTATCATGCTGGTTTCTCCTATCACCATTTTCTCATGGCACATTCTAGATAGGCTCCCCGACCAGACAAGACGGGCTGTACAGCTCCTTTTAACCTAGAGCCGGTTAACTATTCTATCAAACCCGCGGAGGACGCGCGCTATGTGGCTGTTAGCCTCATCCCTGAAGCTCTCATTAGCGATCTGAGCTTTGTCTGATACCTTTAAGGATGCTGTTGTTTTCCACGAGGCGGTAGATGCAGCCTCTTGATTGAGTCTAGTGCGTATTCACTTTAATGGACATACGTATTTAGCTCATGTTGCATGGGGTTAGGACTGTTTTCATGGGTTCCAGTATATTCCTCTTTACATTGTGACACTTGATTTTTCCTAGGAGACTCTTCTTGCAGATCCGGCAGTCTCATCCTGACATTCCCTGACCTTCTGCACTTCATTCCGAGGAGATCTTGACTTCTTCCAATGACTCTTCAGGCTTTCTCATGAGGGAGAAGACGCTGTTATGTCTGGTCAGGGGGGTGTGTAGATTTTTCATGATGCTTGCATCTTTGCATCCTCCTCAGGTTTCCAGTTCGTTCTTGGAGTCTCTATGTTTTGTGTTTCCCTTTTCAGTGTTCCTGGTCCTCAGGGCAGTTCTGGTAGTTCTTGTAGTTCTTTGGGAACTAAGGGACGTTGTTCCACTTCCTGCATGGGGCCCGAGACGGGGGCATTGGGCAGGCTGAATCCGGTTCTGCTGAGTTAGTTTCTCGGGGTTACACATTTCTGCATGCAACCTGGGAATATATTTACATTTTCTCTATGGACTCCAAATGGGCACTTGGTATGTCTGCCTCTCTTGGAGCGGCGCTTTCGGTTTTGGCACATGCCATTTCGCCTACCCAAGGCTTCACGAACGTTTTAGGTGATGTGGGCGGTGGTTCCGTTTTGGCAATGCCAGGCGATTCATCTAATTTTTTCTTGACTGCCTACTTGATTCGGACGACTTCCAGTCGGGCCATTTGACTGACACGAAAAGGGTGGTATCTTTCCCTCATTTCTTTACACGTGCATCTTCGAATTTGCACAGCGCTTTTTTTTTTTCTCCTGTACTATTTATAGGTATAACGGGGTGATGTTTTTATTCATTTAGGAGTGACATGTGTTTCTTTCCGTAGACTTGGGCGTGGGGTCTCGGTCTCAGATTGGTCTTCTTCTTCGCTTACCATGACTAAGAGTATGGGATTCGGTATAGTTTCTGGGATCCATATTCCTGACTCCACGGGGAACTTCGGCTTGCTTTCCCCTTCTTACGCTACAGCAGTCGCTGTTGTTCCAGTAGTTCCTGGTATCTCAGGTCTCCAAATTTTTGGTAGGCTCCCCCTGCATCGCTCTATATGTTTGGTGGCTCAGAGCGATTTCTCTTTTCAAGGCATGCCTCGGTCTTTGCTGGACTAGCTCATGACCGCCGATCATTTGGTCAGTATTAGGATGGGGGTATTTCTCTACAGCTTGGGCAGTAGGTGTTGTACTCAGTTGGCAGGTGAAGTTGGTCTGCTTCAATGGGTGGACTTTCATCTTCATCTTCTGGTGGCAGGGTTAGGATAGACTTTCTCTCCGCGGAATCTGAGCATGGCCCATTTTCTTGTAGGTTCCAGTGTACAGCGCTGTGTACGCTCTGGAAAGTGTACATGTTAGTAATAGTGTAATCTTCTGCATCCTGGATGTTGAGGTTTGTGGCTCAGGCGTTCTAGCTCTTTTTCTGGACGTGAGATCTCCCTTGACCTAGACCTCATGGCCTCGTTTCTCAATTCTAAGCTTCCTAGCTTCTTCAACAGGCCCAGGGAGTGGGAGTTAGAGGGGGTGGCTGCATGGCTCCTTTCTCGCCTCTGCCTCCTCTTTTTTTCAGTGTTTTCCGCTGGCTGATGATGGCTTGGTTTTGCCATTTCGAGCTCACTTTCTGGGCACAGTATTTGTAGAATCTCTGGATTGGCGGCGCCATCGTTACTATGCGGATTTGATGAGTCTTTCGACAGCTGGACTAGGAAGTTTCCTGGCGTCTCCGGCTTTGCCCGCCTAGGGTCCGATCCACATGGATATTTGTACTACTTTAGTATTACAACCTAGTTTTTTGGTTAATCTTGGCTGACGTGTACGGGTTATGCGAAGATGGTTGTTTCTTCTCTTATCCAGGTGCTACGGACATCTCCTGTGGCTTCTGCTTCCTGTTGGAGGGTTTTTTCCTTTCTTGGGCGCTTCTTCACGTTTGAACCACTCCAGAGTTCCTTGTTGGCACTAGTGTATTGCCGAGGGCTTAGCGTTCAGTTCCCTTCAGTTTCTGGTGTCATTCTTGGCTTGTTACAGGGACTAGGTATATGGCCCTTCGCTGACTTCTCAGCTTCCTGTAGTTCAGTTCCTGAACAGAGTGCGGTATATTCATGCGCCTCGTAGAAAGCCCGGTTTGGAGTACAATCTTCACGTACTTTTTCTAAGTTATCGATAGCTTCATTTTAGCCTTGTCCTTTGGGACTCTAAAGAGCTGTGCCGTTGACCATGAGATTCCTTGTGACCATGGCTTCAGCTCTGCAGTTGCGATGTTGCAGGCCTTGTTCAACGGGGATTCCTATTTCTTTTTTCCGTCATATGGGGTATCAGTTCGGAGGGTACCACTATTTCTTTCTAGGGGGGTGTCATCCTTGCTTTTACGTCATGCTCGCTTTTCCTTCCTTCTTCCTAGGAGGAGATAGTGGGAGCAGTGCTTTTATTCACTACATTTTTTGAAACGTATGTAGCATTCTCCGCGAGCTCGGTTTCTAACTACTGTTAGTTGTTTATATTTCCTTTTTGTATTCTTCAAGAGACGCCTCAGGCGTATGGCGGCGTCCGATACCTACCTCGCTCAATGGGTCCAGAAGGACATTATTTATGCTTGCCTGCTGGCAGGGGAGCGAGTGGCGAATGAACTTCATGACCATTCTGCTGGAGCGATGGCTACTTCTTGAGCTCGGCCCAGAGGTTGTTTCCTTGGAGGATATTTGTCTCGCGGCTAATTGGTCTTCCGAGAGTGCCTTCTCTCCGCGTTTATGCATGGATGTGCGGGCACATGCGATAGGGGCTTTTTGGTGCTTCGGTTGTTGCGGAGGCGATGTTTGCTTCCCACCCAGATTGAGGATTGCTTTGCTACATCCCATTGGTCTCTGGATTCATCTGCTGCTGTTGCTAGGGAAGGTAAAATTATGTCTTACCTGTTAATTTTCTTTCCCTTAGACGCAGCAGATGAATACAGAGCCCCACCCTTTCTGGTATTTGGTTGTCGGTTTTTTCGTGTGCGACTTTTAGTGATTGGGTGTTGCTAATGATTGTATTCTGTATCGTTGCTGTTTGCGATGTGTTCTGGGAAAGAAGTTTTTTACATGCTATACCTATTGATGGTTAAATGTGCTTGGGCAAGGAGCTATACTGATGAGACAGGAGGAGTGCCAGCAAATAAGAACACCTGTTAATCAGTTTCTCTATCTACACCTGCTGATAGATGTGAGCTATCCCATTGGTCTCTGTATTCATCTGCTGCGTCTAAGGGAAAGAAAATTAACAGGTAAGACATAATTTTACCTTAAGTGCTTTTATGTTTAGTTTTACTGGAAAATTGAGAAACTTGTTTAATATTTGAGCAGAAAGTTAAGAGATTTGCAAAAGAAATGATGACAGAAAGAAATATTTTTATTTCATGTTGACACAAAAAAGAATTATTGGACTTCTCAACTTAAAGTTTAAAATGTGTAATTCAAGTGATTAAAGACCAACTAATTATCTTTAACAATTTTAGAAGTATGATGCAAATGGTTTTCATTTACAGACACATACCTACAGTATATAAAATAAATCCTTTAAAGTTAATTATATAGTGGACGTCATATAAAAAAAATAAGAGAATGATAGTAATTTGCTGTGGTGTTACTTTAGTTATATTGAATATTGACCCAAAACATAAAAAATATTAGTACTGACAAATAACATGGCAAGTTCAGTTCTCTACTGGAATTATGGTGAATAGTCATCAGTGTATTTCGTTTTTAATAACATCCTAATGAATATCAGTAATGTGACAGATTTAATTGGTAGAAATTGAAAGGGTAAATGAACTCCACTGTGTGATCTTGTCTCATATGTGTTGTCGGGAATGTAGTATGCGACAGAAATGAAATAAGATATTAGACATGTGGTTATTGATCAAAACATTAGTTGGCAGAGGAGCTACTCTTCATGATCTCAATTTTAGTATATTGATATGGCTATTATATCTCTTGTATACAGATGTGTGCTAGGTTTAGTTGAAAATATTTGGGACATGATGCTGTTCAGAAGTTATGAATCCAATGCTTTTCTTTTCTTTTCTTGCTTGAAGTAGGAGCAGATGATTCCGTTTTCTCCGATGAAAGACTGAATGAAACAGAATTAACAGATGCTGAGATTCAGCAAGAATCCCTTTCAAAAACATTCATTTCAATAGAGGAAGAAAAAATGATGCAGCCCTCTCTCAGAGATGAGTCCCATGTATATCATGATCTTGATTTTCATGATGGGGGATACAATAGCCATGATAAAACTGTTCCGCCTAAGAAGCAAAGGCACCATAAACACTCCCACCATTCTCATGGTCACTGCCATTCTGGAAAAGACATGAAGGATACTGGAATATCCAGCATAGCTTGGATGGTAATCATGGGGGATGGCATGCACAACTTCAGTGATGGATTAGCAATTGGTAAGGAAATTAGCTGAAAGTTATATACAATGTGAAAATCCAATCTACATATGAACTTTTCTTTCCCTAATCTAACTACACCCCCCAAGGATGCTGCTTCCTTCTGTGACTAAAAATCTGCTCATCGATTTTAGCTGCACTGATGATGGATATTTTTCGGACATCCTACTGTATTAACATTTGGCTTGGTAGGGGAGAGGAGGAGAAAAGACAAGGTTGGGGAAGAGAGAGAGAGAACCAGATGAAATTAAACTGAAGGTTCCTCAGTTTTGGTTTAGAAGATGATTTTTTTGTGGGAAGCGGGAAGGGTTAGAAAAACAAAATTCCTGCCCCCCCCCCAAAAAAAAAAATAAAAAAATAAATAAAAATTAGTGATCCATTTTAGATACTAAAGAACAGAGGTTTCCAATCCAGTCCTCAGGATTTACCCAGCCAGTCAGATTTTCAGGATATCCACATGAATATGCATCAGATAAATTTGCATGCACCTTAATTGTATGCAAACTTATTTCATACATATTTATTGTGTGTATTCTTTGCTAGGTGTTTCCTGAGGACTGGGTTGAGAATCACTGCTACAGAAAAAATATGTTTTTCTCTGGAAACGAGCAAGATAGCAAGTCCTAACAATATTGATGATCTTTCCACAGAGCCTACACAGGGAGAGATGCTCTATCACACATATGCATTTGTCCACATTAAATTTCAGCTGTCATTTGGATGTCTAGTCTTCTGCAAGTTTTCACAGTCCACATGTGATTTAAGAAGTTTGAATAGTTTTGTGTCATCTGCAAATTTAATCACTTCACTTGTTCCAATTTCCAGGCCAATTATAAATATGTTAAATGCCATCAATCCCAATACAGATCTCTGCAACACTCCACTTTTCATTCTCCTCCATTAAGAAAAATGGCCATTTAATCCTACTCTCTTTTTTTGTTCAACCAATTCCTAATCCCCATAGAACATTGCTTCCTATCCCATAACTTTTTAATTTTCTTAGGCGTCTTTCATGAGGAACTTTGTCAAAAGCTTTCTGAAAATCTAGGTATTCTATATCAACTAGGTTACATCTATCCACATGTTTTTTTCACTCCTTCAGAGAAATGAAGCAAATTGATGAGGCATGTCTTCCCTTGATTGAACCCATGCTGACTCTGACCCATTAAACCATGTTTGTCTACATGTTCTGTAATTTTATTCTTTATAATAGTTTCCACTATTTTGCCCAGAACTGAAGTCAAGCTTTTTATAATTTCTCAGATCATCCCTGAAACCTTTTTAAAAAATCGGTGTTACATTGGCCACCCTCTAATTTTCAGATACTACGAATGATTTAAATGACAGATTGCAAATCACTAACAAAGAATCAGCAGTTTTATATTTGAGCTTTTTCACTACTCTGGGTTGTATACCATCCAGTCTAGGTGATTTATCACTCTTTGACTTGTCAGTTCAGCTCAGTATGTCTTCCAGGTTCACCAAGATTTTTCATTTCCTTCAATTTGTCACCCTTGAAATCAGATTTATATCTCAAGCAAGGAGGCAGGAAAGTAGGATGTAGAGAAGACCAGTATTTTAGGCTCAATCTTTATTCACAACAAAACATGGAAGGGTGTCCCAGAAGAATTCAGTGTGGTAGATCTCTTACAACTTCTTCAATAAAGACCAAAGCAAATTAGATGGAATGCTTCTTAGCTCGGTACAGTGTGCAACTTTGACACTATCGGGTGTTAAGGCAGAGAAACATTCAGTCAATCTTTAGGGAATTGCCTCTCAGGAGGTGCATTCATACCAAGATCTTGAAGGGTATCACAGTGTCTCGGCCACACCACTGTTGGGAGAAAGCTTCACTGAAGCACCCTCAGTGTTTTGATGCCTGGTCAGTGTCTTGATGCCCACAGCCATCTCTGATGGCAGTAGCTCCAGACAATCAGAGACCCGGACTTCTCTGAAGAATTTTTCTGGGTTTGATTCTAAGCATTTCTGGAACAATGATTGTGAGTCACATGATTTCTGTATGGAGGGTTCAACTGGATTACGATCAAACCCACTTCTTCCACATGAGAGAAGAAAAATCCCCAACAGGTGCTCTCTCATTCATTGATCTTGTAAGGGAAATGGCTAGAATTGTCCCATTTAAGTGATAGAGGAGGAAGCTTTGGACATACTTCTGTTCCTCGACTCCCCCACTTCTTACCCACCCCCCCCCCTTACTTCCAGTACTCAAAGAAGCTATGACAGTGCTTGACCACAGAATTCTGTGTAGATGAGAACGTGGAAGATTCCTTCTCTAAAGCCCACTAAAAAGAAGGTCAGCTCTATGTTGAGTTTCAAAAGGCTCCCAGATTCAAGAAATAGCAGCTTCCTGATGATTCCATGTTAGCTGAATCCACTATCAGAGCCAAAAATTCCAAAACAAATTCCTTGGCACCTCCATGGAGAGCTCAGACATCAGTCTTTTGTGAGAAAGTTTTCTCAGAACACTGTATTCACTTTTGAGTGTGTATTGGCACCTGGAGTAGAGAGTTGTGTGGGGACAGAAATCAACCCCTCCCTGCCCATCCCCACTGGAATCAGACCCGTCCCCACCCATCCCCACTGGAATTGAATCCATCCCCACAAGTAATCTCTTACATCCCCATAAACTTCAGAAGTAGTTATTTAATTTAATTATGTTACTGAATTAGAGGCTTTGGTAGAGACCCATTTTATTAATTTGGAAATATTAATTGGGAAGAATACATACTTTGTAAATGGGTCTCTGCCAGAACCTCTAATGTAAATCCAATTTAAATACTCCAGCTGATAAGGATCCTTAAGCTATGTCAGCTGAAAACTTCCTCTGAAGGTGACCAAAAGTCCCTTTTACCAAGCTTGGCAGGCAGCAATAGCATCCCTAAGCTACAGATGCTGGCACCTTAGTGGCTCAAGGATGCTACCATCGACTGCTATGCTTGGTAGAAAGTAGTTCTGGCCACCTTTTGGAGGACGTTCTCAGCTGGCGGATCCCTACCAGCTACAGCAAGGGGTCAGCACCGGAGAAATACCAGCTACAGCACTTCAACACCGGAGAAATAAAACTAGAAATGCATTTCCTTTTCTGTTGAACACAATACAAAGACATCTGCTATATACTGTACATTTCCCAAAGGTAACGTATTTCAGTCGATAAATTCTTTTTTTTTTTTTTACCTTTGTTGTCTGGAGATTCATTTTTCCATCAAGTCTGTTCTAGTTTCTCTTTTTTTGCTTTTCTGTCTTCTACATTTCTTCTTCTCTCTCCTCCACCCCCATGTACAACATGTCTCTCTCTCTGCCCCTCCCCCCCTACTGTTCCCCATCTCTCTCGCTCATTTCCTTCCTTGCTGCAAAAGGAGTGGGAAAGGAGAAAGAGAGAGGGTGATCCAGGGCACATTTCTCCCACCTCCACTACTGTCAAGTCCAGCATTTCTCCCTCTTTCATCCCATGGCTCCTGTACAACAGCATCTTTTGCCTCTCTCCACCAGCCCCATGCCCAAACTTCTGTCAACCCTCTCCAACAACATACTGCATCTCTTTCTCCCTCCACCATCATGTTCAGCATTTCTCCCTCTTGCATCCTTTTCCATCTGTCCTACCCTTATCTCCACCACAGCATCCAATATTTCTCCCTCCCTCCTTTCCACCACTATCATGGTCAACCATTCTCCCTCTTTATTCCTTGCCCCATGTACGCCATTTCTCTTTCCTTCCCTCTCTATGCACCTATGTCTAACCATTTTTCCTTTCTCTCCCCTCCCCTATGAGCAGCATCTCTTTCTCTCTCTTTCTAACCCCCCAGTCTGTGCAGCATCTGTCCTTCCCAACCCCCTCCCAGGCCATGTAGCCTCTGTCTTTACCTGTCTTCCAGCCTGTGCATCTGTCCTTCCCTGCCCTCCCTACCCCCAGCCCATGCAGCATATATGTTCTTCCTTCCCTTCCTAGCTCCAGCCCCCCCCCCCCCCAAGTGGGATCCTATGCCACAACCTCTCCAACTCCCGACTCCTCACCTACTCCCGGCCACTGTAATTCAAGAAAGCGTGGGATAGGCATATAGGATTTCTTAGAAAGAGGAAGAGATAATGCTTTTTCAGCCTTCACATGCTGAGGAAAGTTAGATCCTGCTTCCATCAAAAACATTTTACCCTCCTTGTCCAATCCATCATCCTCTCCAGATTGGACTATTGCAATTCTATCTACTTAAGCCTAACTAAGAAAAACCTCCACAGACTCCAACGGATTCAGAATGCCGCGGCCAAGCTCATCTTCGCTAAAAGTAAATTTGACCATGTCTCCCTGCTCCTGGCCAAGCTCCACTGGCTTCCGATAATCGCCAGGGTCCACTATAAATGCGCCTGTTTAACTTTCAAAATCCTATATGGTATCCTCCCTCCCTTTATCCCTCTTTCTTGGAATTCCTCAAACCCTAATACCACCAGACCTTCCCACAAATTAAAACTATCCTTCCCCTTGCTAAAAGACATTTCCCACACAGGAAAGCTAGGGACCTCCCTCCACTTCAAAATCACTGAGCTCTGGAACAACCTTACCTCCCCTCTTCGGAACTTGAGCTCTCTCCAAGTTTTCCACAAACATCTGAAAACCTGGCTTTTCTCAAAAAATGTAAGTCTCCCTCCAACTTAGGAATCAAGGAAACTCTTATATCTTGGCATCCCAAGTCCTCTAAATTTTCTTTACACTTCTACCTCTAACCCTCTGTTCCTTCCTATTTCTCCTACTGTAAACCGCGTCGAGCTCTACGAACGTGGAGATGATGCGGTATACAAACCTAAGGATTAGATTAGATAATACACTTCTCCCTCCGTATTCGCTGTGATAGGGGATTAACAGAACTGCAAATACGGCAAAACCACGAATAACTTTTTTATATGTTATTTGCTGTTTTCTATTAAAAACCATTGTGAATATGGTGAAACCGCGAATAACATGGTAGAAGACCTGGCGTGTTTCTGAAGGAGAGGCAAAACACGGTGAACAAAGTGCTGGGAATCAGCAATTTTCTCTGTAAACACTTGGAATCAGTGATTTCTCTATGCAAGCTGATGTAATTTGCGAGGAGGAGCCAGCAAGCTAAAAACTGTGACTAATCAAAACCGCGAATGCTGAAACCGCGAAGACGGAGGGAGGGAGAAGTGTAGTTACTTTGAATGGGCCATTTGACCTTTATCTGCCATGTTTCTATTTTCGGGCAGCGGCAATGAGGTGAGCCTACTACTGTCGGCCTGCCCCAGAAGTCTTCATACTTTGTCTCCTTCCATTCTTCCCAGTTTAGACAGTGATCTTACTCTCAACCCAGGAATTTCAAAATACTCAATGAGTGCTGCAGCCAAAATCAAGAGTGCTGTTTTTACTGCATTCACAGGAGCCTACTGATAAGAAAGAAGCTGGAATGCCATCTGCATCTATTGGAAATTCTACCAGATTACCCATTGAATGTGTCCTCAAGCTGTCAGCATCAGGAAATACCAAAGAGCTCTCCTTTCTCTTAGATGCCAATTACTAACAATAGAAAAGTTAAGGATGATTTCCCTGGGTACTCAATTCCGTCCCTTCTGAAGGGAGACTAGTTATATTATTTGGACTTATACCCACAAAGTAACATATACATAGTAACATAGTAGATGACGTCAGATAAAGACCCGAATGGTCCATCCAGTCTGCCCAACCTAATTCAGTTTAAATTTTTTCTTCTTAGCTATTTCTGGGCAAGAATCCAAAGCTCTACCCGGTACTGTGCTTGGGTTACAACTGCCGAAATCTCCGTTAAAACCTACTCCATCCCATCTAAACCCTCCCAGCCATTGAAGCCCTCTCCAGCCCATCCTCCCCCAAATGGGGATATATGCCAGTCACAGAAGGCACCTCTGATTAATATAGGGAAACACTATTACTGGTATCCTGTTCTGCCATTTGGCTTTGTATTTCCCTATTTGGAAGACTGACTGGTAAACAGCACATCTTTAAAAGAGGCAGAAAAATTGGTGTGCACAATCACACAGGTTACTATGGTTTATTATAAACTATCCAAGTCTCAACTAAAGCCTTCAACACAATTGAAATGGGAGTTCTATTGGATATTATACAGGTGAAAATATTTCTTCCACAATGAACATCAATCTAGTTTTCATAGTTGTAGCAACCCAAGAGAGCCAGCAGACATTTGCAGGGAACATGTTAGGTCAGATGGCCTTGAAAGTGTGTATAATACTCTAGCACAGTGTTCTTCAACCGCTGGTCCACAGAAATTTCCTGCCGGTCCACAAGGCCAGCATGTGCATCAGGCCCGAGACAGTGTTCTTCAGCCACTGGTCCGCGGTGTGATCGATGCAGCATTATCTTCAGGCCGGCTCCCTCTTCCTCACTGCTGCATTGCACAAAGTCGCAGACAGCAGCTCCTACGTGCGTCATGCACCGGAACCAGAAGCCTTCTCTCTGGCGTCACAACATCAGAGGGAAGGCTTCCAGCGTGCGAGGAGCCGCTGTCCGCGGCTTTGTGCACTGCAGCAGTGAGGAACAGGGAGCCAGCCCGAAGATAACACCGGGGGCGGCATAAAACGACCAGGCAGGAGCAGGCCAGAAGGTAAGGCACAGCATGGACGGAGGGAGACAACAAAGGTAGGGGGAATGATTTTATTTTTGAATTTAGTGATTGAATTGTATCAATTTTGAGAATTTACATTTGCTGTGTCTGTATTTTGCACTATTCAGAAAGAAATGCATTCTTTATCACTTGGTAGACTGGTATAGTCCTTATAAATGGGTAATATGCCTCACTGCTATCAGCAGGTGGAGATTTGAGATCAAACTTGTATATCAGTATAGCATGCCTAACGTGACCATTTATTTTTTTCATCAAAACGGGACATCTGTTATAAAGAATGACACGGTGGTGGTTTACCCGCAGCTACCGCATTTAGCCGAAACCCGCCGAAACGGGGGTAACCCGCCGAAACGGGGGAAGAAAAATAGCAGTCACTGCGGGGACGGGGACAAGGCCATTCACCGCCCCATGGAGCAGTGAATGGTCTTGTCTCCGCAATGAGGCATCAAGGTTCGCGCGGTCACCGCAGCCCCTGCCTGACCGATCAAATCTTAAGCAGCTCCCTCCTTTCACATCACCTTAGTTTGCAGCCTTTCTTTTTCGGCGACCCGCACGCTATCAAAGAGCCGCGCACGAGTGGCTGCTCAGTGTTCAATCTTCTGCTCTGACGCAACCGGAAACAGGAAGTTGCAGCAGAGCAGGAAGATTGAACTTTGAGCAGCCGCGTGTGCGCGGCTCTTTGGGAAAGTGTGCAGATCGCCGAAAAAGAAAGGCTGCAAACTAAGGTGAGGACGGATATAACCATTTTCTGAAGCCTGTTAAAAATGCCAAGGAGATTCTCTCTTCAAAATTCCAGGGCCTGCGGGCTGCTTGTCATTTTGTATGCTGTCAAAATCTTTGATGTACCCCAACTCTTAATGTCGGGCTATGAAAAATGCTTAGCTCAATTTAAGCTTCTCGCAAAAAAGGGCTAACAACTGTAATTAAATCATTAAATTCTTGTCTACGCTTCACATAGAGAAAATTAACTTCCCACCAACCTCATTTTCTACTTGAACATGATTTTTTGGACATGAACACAGTTCAGCTGCAATTACTGCAGAGCTATTCATCCCTAGTTGCTAAAAGATTTGGGACATTAAGACAGCTTAGAGTTATTCAAAATGGGAGTGAAAGGGAAAAGGATTCTGGGCCAAGGGGATGAAGACGGAAAGAAAACCCCACAGCAGGAAAGAAAGGGGAGGACAGGCAGGTGAGCCAGATACTGGAAGCAGGGGTGGGGGAAGAAAAAGGGAAAAAAGCTAGATGGGGTTGAAAAGAAGAGACACACTGGTATGGAAGAGGAAGATAGGGGAAATCTGGGCACAGGAAGGTAACAGAAAGAGGGGAAATTATGTGCATGGGGCATAGAGACAGAGACATAAAGGGGACATGCCATGGGGATGGTATATGGACACAGGGGCGGAGGCAATGGCAGATACATAGGGGAGATATTAGAAATGGGGAAAATAGGAGCACAGAAGCGAGATGGTTTGTGGGGATGGGGCAGGGACCGAGCTCGCAGGCTCCAGTGGCTTGCACAAATTACATTGTAACGTGGCATGAAAATAAGAGGGAGGAAGGTAGATAGATAGGCCACGCGAGAGGAGCTGAAGGGTGGTAGAAAGGAACAGATGGTAAAGAAGGGAGGGAAAGGTGGTGGTGGAAAGGAATAGAACAGACATTGAAGGAGGGTGGAGAGGAACAGACCCTGAAGGGAAATGTGGAAGACAGAGTGGGGAGAAGATGCTGGAAGGGAAGAAGACAGATGCCAGACTATGGGGGAACAGAGGGAAGAAGATGGGTGCTAGACCAATTGGGGGGAGGTGAAGGAAGAGGCACAGTAACAGCAAATGGAAGACGCAGAGAGAAGACACACAGTGGATGGAAGGAATTGAATGAGAAGATGTGGAAAGCAGAAACCAGACAACAAAGGTAGAAAAAAAAAATTCTATTTATTTATTTATATTTTGCTTTAGGATAAAGTAGTATATTAGTTGTGTTGATAAAAATTTATAAACAAAGTCCTGCCAGTTGAACATCTCTTTCTCTAGTTCAGCAGCAGGAACTTTGATTTATAAGAAAGGAATAAGCTAAATATTACAGTACTAAGGCTTATATGGATGCTGCGGGGACGATGACGGGGCGGTGAAAGGGATGGCGGTGACGGAGACGGGGCGGTGCAGAGGATGGTGGGCCGGGGCGGTGACGGGGACAGATTTTTTCCCCGTGTCATTCTCTAATCTGTTAATATTCAGTCCCACCCCCAATCCCGCCCTAGCCCCGCCCCCAATTTCCTCCATTCGTTTTTCATGTACACACAATATCTTATTATTTCATAATGGTAACCATAAAATTAAAAAAAACACAAAGCACCCTATACGCAGAGAAAATGTTAATTATCATATTTGGGAGGGTTTCAACGATGTCACCTCAGTAACTATAGAAAAATAGACAAATATAGTGTAAAATATAGACAGCAGATATAAATTCTCAAAACTGACACATTTTTATCACTAAATTGAAAATAAAATCATTTTTCCTACCTTTGCTGTCTGGTGATTTCATGAGTCTCTGGTTGCGTTTCCTTCTCACTGTGCATCCTATCTTTCATTTCTTTCTGCACTCAGGCCCAACAATGTCCCTTTCTATTCCCTTACTCCTTCCTTCCTATGTCCTTAGTGCTTGCCTCCCCCAAAGCCAGCCTGCCTGTTTCCCCCAGAGCCAGCCTGCCTGCCTCCCCCAAAGCCAGCCTGCCTGTCTCTCCCAAAGTCAGCCAGTCTGCCTGCCTACCTCCCCCAGAGCCTGCCTGCCTGCCTCCCCCAAAGCCTGCCTACCTCCCTCCCTCCCACAGAGCCTGCCTGCTTCCCCAAAGCCAGCCTGCCTGTCTCCCCCAAAGTCAGCTAGTCTGCCTGCCTACCTCCCCCAGAGCCAGACAGCCTGCCTGCCTATCTCCCCCAGGGCTGCCTGCCTGCCTCCCCCAAAGCCAGCCTGCCAGTCTCCCCCAAAGTCAGCCAGCATGCCTCCTTCAGAGCCTGCCTGCCTACCTCCCCCAAAGCCTGCCTACCTACCTCCCTCCCCCAGAGCCTGCCTGCCTCCCCCAAAGCCAGCCCGCCTGTCTACCCCAAAGCCAGCCTGCCTGCCTGCCTGCCTACCTCCCTCCCCCAGAGCCTGCCTGCCTGCCTGCCTCCGCCAAAGCCTACCTGCCTGCCTGCCTCCCCCAAAGCCTACCTACTTCCCCCAAAGCCTGCCTACCTACCTCCCTCTCCCAGAGCCAGCCTGCCTGCCTACCTACCTACCTCTTTTCACCCCCCCCCCCCGGAAAACAAAAGCCTCCCTCCAGGCCCGATTTAAACTTCCTCCCCGGTCCACCGCCGCTGCTCATCTGCTTCCACTAGCACCCAGAAGCCTTCTTCCCAACGTCAATTCTGACGTCGGAGAGGATGTTCTGGGCCAGCCAATCACTGCCTGTCTGGCCCAGAACATCCTCTCCGATGTCAGAATTTACGTCGGGAAGAAGGCTTCCGGGTGCGAGTAGTAGCAACAGAGGAGCAGCGGCGGTGGACCAGGGGAGAAGTTTAAATCGGGCCTGGAGGGAGGCTTTTTTTTTTTTTTGGTGTGGCAGGGAAGGGACGCTGTCCCTGAAAATGGGACATTTTGGCGTCCCGAAGCTGTGTGTGGGGACAACGGGATAGGGGATCCGAAAATGGGACTGTTCCGTTCAAAACGGGACGTATGGTCACCTTAAGCTTGCCCCTCTTGCTATTCCAGTTTTGCTCAGTCTCCGGTAG
Organism: Geotrypetes seraphini; assembly: GCF_902459505.1. Lineage (NCBI taxonomy): Eukaryota > Metazoa > Chordata > Amphibia > Gymnophiona > Dermophiidae > Geotrypetes > Geotrypetes seraphini. Next base: position 176,918,389 of record NC_047088.1, on the reverse strand, counting down.
CAGGTGGTAAGGCTTTTCAGCTCCCCTCTTAGCACTGTAGGAACTTTGTGAACTCCAGGTTCCCCTTTTTGTGTCGGATAGAGTTTGGGCTGTTTGGAGATCCGTCCGACCTTGGGGGTGTTAAACCCAGCGGGTCTTGTGCTGGGTCCCTTCCTCCACCTCCCCATATTTTTGTAGTGGGCCTCAGCAGGCGGCCTGGCCACCTGGTTGGTCAGCCCTCCAGCTTTGAGAGCCGGGGAGTCTTTTCTGACTAAGTAAAAAGAAATAACAAAAAAATCGTTAGGTGTGCCGGTCTAAAGGGCTCATTTCCCATTATAACTGCCTTTTTTCTGGTTTTTCTCAACTAACCATCACTTTCTTTACATCTAGGGCGGTTTTCAGCACAATGAACTCTTTTAAAGGGAAAAAGTGCTCCAGGTACGAGGTACTCGTGGCCAGCCTGTGCAAGCGTTGTGCAGGCTTGAGTGGTGGGGAAGCCTCGTTGGCATCGGCGGCCAGGGCACCCTGCCGCATGTGCCTTGCGGTTCTGCTTTGGATCGTGTGGAAGCTCAGGTTTCTCCCGATGCCCACGTGGGGGGTTCCCTAGCTGCCAACGGTCAGAGAGCACAGGATTCCCTTACCGCTGGTTTGGTTGTGGATTCCCTTATCGCATCAGTCGGTTCCTCGGCCTTGGTGTCTGGAAGTCCCAGGCTTTTCAGACACGACAGGCCACAGGAGTTCCAATTCTGGCGGTTTCAGGTCCAATTTCGGCGGGAACCTTCTCATTTATTTCAGTTACCTCAGGTAACCTTCCCCCTGTTCTGGAAATACAGGGGTAAGGTATGTCAAGGTTCCCTGCTGGGGCAGGGAGTCCCTTGGGACCAACGGGGGTCTTTCCCTCTGAATTTATGTTAGCATTTTGTAAAGCTTATGTGCTGGTGGCAGGAGGTTCTGTGTCCACTCCAGGGGGAGGGGGTTTACCCTCAATGTCTTCCCCAGTGCGGCCCCACACAGCGGCGGTTTTGCCCCCTCTACTCCTCTCTCATCCAAACGCCCAAGGGTCTCTTGGAATGAGGATTTTTTTCCCAGAGGAGCACAAGGTGATTAATGAGGACCTGGACCCTTGAGAATTCCAGCATCCTCTTGGGGGCCGGGTTCCACCGGCAAGGGGTTCGAGCACCCCCTAGCTGGCGAAGATGCGTCTGTGGTGCGCATTTTTCAGTGGGAAGAGCTCCATGAGTTAATCCTTCAGGTCTCCTCGATTTTGCATTTTGAGGACCCCGTGTCAGAGCCCCCGCGTACAGTGGACCCCTTGCTTAAGGGGATTTGCTCTGCTTCCTGCTCTTTTCCTATGTATCAGGATATTCGGGACATCATGCTCACACAGTGGCAGGTGCCGGAAGCCCCTTTTCACTTTACGTGCTCCATGGACCGCCTGTATCCCATTCCGAAAGGGGATAAAGATACTCTGAAGTCGCCTGTAGTGGATCCGGTGGTCTCGGTCATCTCTAAGCGGCATACCGTGCCTGTTGAGGGCGGTGCGGCCTTGAAGGACCCGGATTAGCGTAAATTGAAGTCCCTCCTTAAACAGAGTTTTAATGTGACAGCTCTATTGATCCAGGCAGCTATGTGTGGCGGGCTGGTGGCTCGGGTGTGTTTTCATTGGGCCCAGCATGTACTTGATGATAAATCTGAGAATTGGGACTTGCTAAAGCAAGCAGTTGCCAAAATTGAATTGGGTGCTTCTTATCTCTCGGATGCCTTGTATGACCTTGCGAGCCTCTGCCAAGTCTCTGGTCTTAGGAGTAGCAGCATGCCGTACCTTGTGGCTTTCTCGCTTGGTTGGCGGATTCTGCGTCCAAAGCTAAGTTGCCGAAGTTTCCTTTTAAAGGATCTTTCTTGTTTGGTGAAGACCTGGACAAGTTGATTCAAACTCTCACTTTCTAAAGTGCCTCATTTGCCTGAGGATAGGCCTAGGCCGCTGGCTCGAGGCGGCACTGCTCGTGGGCGTGATTTCCACCGTTTCCACTCCTGTTGAGGGGCTGCTTCTTTTCAGTCTCCTGGACTTTCTTCCAGCGCATACAGTCCTTTAGTGGGGCACGGAGGGGTGCGGGTAGTGCCCCCATCGGGTCCCCTGCCACCCGTCCTGCACAATGACTCCTTGCCAGCGCCCGTCTTGGTTCCAGTGGGCGCCCGGTTGAGAGACTTTTATCCACAGTGGGCAGACATCACATCCGATCAGTGGGTTCTGGAAGTGATCCGGGATGGCTATGCTGTGGAGTTTGCCTGGTCCTTGCCAGACCGTTTTCTCGCTTCTCCCTCGCAGGTGGCGTGGAAGCAGCAGGCCTTTCGCCAGACCCTTCAAAGATTGTTGGATCTTCACACGGTAGTTCCAGTTCCCTGCTGGAGTGGGGCACAGGATGGTACTTGCTTTACTTTGTGGTGCCAAAGAAAGAAGGGACCTTTTGACTAGTGCTGCCCGATTCACGATTCGAATCGGTTCACTGATTCACTTCGGGTAAATCGATTCGAATTGATTTAAATTTTAAAAAAATCGGCTTCCCGATTCGGACCCTCTCCTCTCACCCCCTAAAGCAGGAGCGGCAGCGCTGCTCTTGCTGGCCCTGAAGGACTGCCCCCCCCCCCCCGAAAGACTGCCCCCCCCCCCCCGGAAAGGCCTCCCTGTTGCTCCTTGCCTCCCCGAACTGTTTACCTTATTACTGGAGCCTGCAGCCGAAGATCGCAGTTACAGCGTCTTTGTGCTCTGAGCTGTTTCCTCCACAGCAATCCTGCCTCTGACGTCAAAGGAGGGCGGGACCACAGCAGAGGAAACAGCTCAGAGCACAAAGACACTGTAACCGCGATCTTCGGCTGCAGGCTCCAGCAATAAGGTAAACGGTTCGGGGAGGCCAGGAGCAACACGGAGGCCTTCCCGGGGGGGGGGGGTGCGCAGTCTTTCGGGGAGCAGTCCTACAGGGGGGCAGTCTTTTGGGGGGCAGTCCTTCGGGGGGTGGGACAGGCTTTGGGGGGTGCAGGCCTTCAAGGGGGCAACAGGCCTTTAAGGGGGGGACAGGCCTTCAAAGGGGGGACAGGCCAGGGATAGTGGCATAGGCCTTCAGGGGGGACAGGCAGGTCTTCGGGGGGGCAGTCCTTCAGGGGGTGGGACAAGCCTTGGGGGGGTTAGGCCTTTAAGGGGTGAACAGGCCTTTATGGGGGGGTGCAGACATTTAAGGGGGGACAGGCCTTCAAAGAGGAGACAGGCCAGGGATGGTGGCATAGGCCTTCAGGGTGAACAGGCAGGCCTTCAAGGGGGGGACAGGCCTTCAAGGGGGAGTTGCAGGCCTTCAGGGGGGCAGACCTTCAGAGGAGGGGACCCTGGTGTAGAAGTACACGGAGGGAGGGAAGGGGGATTCAAAGAGATGTGCATATGCCAGACTTTTGGGGGGGAAGAAATAATGGGTTTAAAAATAGAGGAGAGGGAGAGAGATGATGGCTAATGGGATTTAGGGAGGGAAGGAACAGAAAGGGAGAAAAGTTGGACACAAGGGAAGGTGTGGAGGAGGGGGATAGAGGTACTGGATAGGAGGGTAGTTGGGAAAAGAAAAGGAGAGATGGTGGACCCTGGGGTTGTGGGGAAGGAGGGAGAGATGCTGGATGAAAGGGTAGTTAAGGTGGATCTGTGGATGGAGACGAAAAAAAAAGAAAGATGCCAGACCTCCGGAGGAGGGAAGGGAAACGGAAGGGGAGGACAGAGATGGAAGATGGATGGTTAGCAGGGAGAAAGAAGGAGACCCTGGCAAGCAAGTTATCAGAAGACAACCAGAGCCTGGGACCAACAAGATTTGAATAATGACCAGACAGCAAAAGGTAGAAAAACTAATTTTATTTTCCATTTTGTGATTACAATATGTCATATTTGAAACGTGTATCCTGCCAGAGCTGTGTTAGACCGTTAGATTTAAGAGAGAGAGGAAAAGTGTTTTTTGATTGTTTATTTTGTTTACACTACAGCGCCAGTGTGGTTAGGAAAAGGCAAAGGGGGTGAAGAAGGTATAAAATAAACCCACCAGGATGTTTGAAAAAACACCCAATTGGGCAGGAAAATCGAATCAAAAAACCAATTCAGTAGGCTGAATCGAATCGAAATTTTTTTTCCTGAATCGGGCAGCACTACTGGATTTGAAGGGGGTCAACAGGGCTCTTCATGTGCCTTCCTTCTGCATGGAAACTGTGATTCTGGCAGTTCAGCCGGGGGAGTTTCTGTTCTCTCTCGATCTGACCGAGGCCTACTTATACATTCCTATTCGGGCCTCCCATCATTGCTTCCTGCACTTTGCGATCTTGGGGCAACACTACCAGTTCTGTGCACTTCCCTTTGGTCTGGCCACGGCTCCACGAACGTTCACCAAGGTGATGGTGGTGGTCGTCGCAGCAGCGTTACGCAGAGAGGGCATTCTTGTTCATCCTTATCTGGACGACTGGTTGATTCAAGCCAAGTCATTCCAGGAGAGCACTTGGGTCACAGCTCGGGTAATGGAGTTTCTGCAGTCGCTGGGATGGGTAGTCAACCTTGCAAAGAGCCGGTTGTCTCCATCTCAGCACCTGGAATATCTTGGGGTCCTGTTCGACACCTCCTTGGGGAAGGTCTTCCTTCCGGAGGCCCAGGTGGGCAAATTACTATCTCAGATTTGCCTGTTCATGCCAGTCTTCTCGGTTGGGGGGCTCAGTGTCTAAGTCACTCAGCTCAGGGCACCTAGTCCACAGAGGAGGCTTCTTAGTCGATCAATGTTTTGGAGACCAGAGCCATCCGTCTGGCATTGTTAACCTTCCAGTCCTTTCTGATGGGCAAGTCAGTCAGGGTTCTGTTGGACAGTGCCACGGCGGTGGCCTATGTCAATCATCAGGGTGGCACCAGGAGCACTTTGGTGGCGCAGGAGGCAACTGCTCATGGTCTGGGCAGAGTTACACCTTCAAGAGATCTCAGCATCCCACATAGCTGGGGTGGAGAATGTTCAGGTGGACTTCCTAAGTCGTCACGTGCTAAATCCCGGAGAGTGGTGCCTAAGCCCCATGGCCTTTCAGTTGATAGTGCAGTCTTGGGGTCAGCCCCTCATGGGCCTGATGGCCACAAGTGTCAATGCCAAAACGCCCCGCTTTTTCAGTCATCGCAGAGACGGTCAGGCCGAGGGCCTGGATGCTCTGGTTCAACCATAGCCAACGGAAGGGCTGTTGTATGTGTTCCCTCCATGGCCATAAGTGGGCAGAGTTCTTCTCCACATAATTCGCCATCCGGGCCTCGTGGTTCTGGTGGCTCCCGATTGGCCTCGACCACTGTGGTATGCGGATCTGGTGAGGCATCTGGTGGCATATCCTCTTCCTCTGCCTCTCTTGGATGACCTTCTAACTCAGGGTCCCATTTCAATGTTCGATCCAGGACCTTTTGTCTTTCAGCTTGGCTCTTGAAAGGGGTCACCTAGATAAGAAGGGGTATTCAAATATAGTGATCTCAATGCTCTTGGGGTCCCGGAGGCTTTCCACCTCTCGGGCTTATGTAAGGGTTTGGCGTCTATTTGAGGAGTGGTGTGATGCGCGTGGAGTGGCCTCTTTTCGCACTTCCCTTCCTAACATCTTAGAGTTCTTGCAGGATGGTCTGGATAGGGGACTGGCTTGGTCTTCTCTCCGGGTTCAGCTTGCAGCCTTGTCAGCCTTTCGGGGGGGTCTTGAAAGGTCAGCGGTTGACTGCCATTCCTGATGTGATTTGCTTCTTGTGGGCGGCCAACTTGCTCAGGCCTCCATACGACCCTCTGTTCCATCTTGGGATCTGAATCTGGTTCTGTCCGTTCTGGTGTGTCCTCCTTTTGAACCGTTGGGCGACTGCTCTTTGAAAGACCTTACTCTTAAAGCGATCTTCTTAGCGGCTAATTCTTCATCTAGACGTGTTTCTGAGTTGCAGGTTTTCTCTTGTAGGGCTCCCTTTTTTGGAGTTTTCTAGGGAGTAGTTGTCTTGAGGCCTGTTCCTTCCTTTCTGCCAAAAGTGGTTTCTCCTTTTCATGTCAATCAATCTGTAGTCTTCCCGGTGTTGGGTTGTCGGGAGGTCTCTTCTGAACAGAAACAGCTGCACAAGTTGGATGTCAGTTGGGTCCTTCACTCTTATTTGCAGAGGACCCGGGAGATCAGAAATCAGATTATCTCTTTGGCCTTCTAGCGTGTCCTCGTAAGGGGATGGCGCTTCTAAGGCTACTATTGCGCGCTGGATCAAGGAGACTATTGCTTCTGCTTATCTTCTGAAGAAGAAGCCTGTTGCCGACTTTCTCAAGGCTCAGGCAGCTTCTTGGGCTGAGTCTTCTCTAGTGCCTCCAGTGGATATTTGCAAGGCTGCAGTTTGGTCTTCTCTGTATTCCTTTGTCAGACACTACCGTGTGGATGTTCACGCCCGTCGGGACGTGGTATTCGGTGAACGTGTTCTGGTGTCAGCCTTTTGGGGGTCCCATTCGTACATGCTTTTGTATGTCCCATTCGTAAGGACTATACCAGTCTACCAATCGATACAGAAGGAGAAATTAGGTTCTTACCTGCTAATTTTCTTTCTGTTAGCTTGTAGACTGGTATAGTCCCCCACCCTATCTGTCTTTGTGCGGTGTTTGCAGGTTTTTGCTCACGTGCAGATTTTGAAATTTTCTGCGGGTTCTAGTATTTTTCTAGGGCCGGGGAGGATTAAGAACAGTGGCGATGGCTCAGCTAGCTTAGCTGGTGATCTGTGGGGATGTTTTACTTCCAGGATCAAATTGTTTAAAGATGTTTGTTGTTTTCTTACACTCCTGTTTGAAGTGTCATTTACTGTTTTTCAGTTAAGAAATTTCCTAGGTTCTGCTTGGCTATTCGGCAAATTGGGGTAGCAAGAGGGGCACGCTATACTGATATACAAGTTTGATCTCAGTCTCAACCTGCTGGTAGCAGTGAGGCATATTACCCATTCGTAAAGACTATAACAGTCTACAAGTTAACAGAAATAAAATTAGAAGGTAAGAACCTAATTTCTCCTTTGTTTCTATTTCTATTTTGTTTCTATTTCTATTTATTTATGCAGAGGCTTGCATCTTAGGGTTTGTTTGTATATATTATTACTTTTAGTTTTTGGTCCCGTATTTACATGGGCTTATCTGTTTTCTGGTAGGAATGAATGTTGAGAAGCATACAGTGTGCTTTGTGTAGTTTAATTTTGTGGTTAACCATTATGTGCTGTTAATAAGATTATATTGTGTTATATGGTGTTATAATTAGTACTATTATGGGGGCAGAGATGGGCGATGTCTGGCCCACGACTTAGTCCAGTATTCTTCAATCGCCGGTCCGCAGACCAGTGCCAGTCCACAAAATAATTCTTTTATTTCCGTCGGTCCATAGGTGTCAAAAAGTTGAAGAATACTGCTCATGCACATCTCAAAATGAAACAGGCTCAATGGATCTTATACAGGTGTTTGGACTGAGGCTACTCACTGGCTGTGGGATCTCAAATATACTGTATGTGTCACAAAGCCCCTTCAGGACTCTCTGGATGATGCAATCTAATCTGGCAAAAAACATTTCCCTTCTAAATGGTCATAACAGATGCATCCAAACTGGGTTGGAAAGCTTATGTGGAGATGTTCCACACTCAGGGTTTGTGTTACCACCAGAAAAGCATTTTCCAAATAAATGTCATAGACTTGAGAGTACTATAAAATGCTCTGAAAGCTTTCAGAGCTCAGTCGGCCAATAAAATTGTGTTGATACAAGTGATCAATCAGATGAGCCATTTGTCTGATGGGGAAGATGAGCTTTGTGGTGGACAAGCTGAGTAGTGCTCTCTTACCCCATGAATGGCCCTGGGTCAAGGGGAAGATGGCTCAGTTTTGCTCAGAGACAAAGATGATAACAGATTAGCCTCTGACACCTTCCTCTTAGATTGGGGAAGAGTCTTCTATATGGATATTTTCTGATTATTTTGAACCTTAGACATCACAGGAGAACCATGATTTTCATTGTTACACATTGGCTGAGGGAAATATGATTCCTTCTTTTGGAACTTTCCATAATAATACCCATAAAATGGAGGAAATCCTCATCACTCTAGCTCAAGGGATGCTATTGCATTGAACATAAGAGTATCCACACAGCTTGGAAATTTAAAGAGTAATAATAGCTTCTTTGAATTTGTCTGACATTGTGTCACAGATCTTACTGCCTTACAGGAAAAGTTCCACTAGAACAGGGGCGTCCACCTTGGCCTTTGTATGCAAATAGATCTCATGCAAATTCATTGAGGTAATCCTGCAAACCTGACTGGATTGCAACCATCATGGACCGATGTTGGACAACCCTGCACTAGAAGGTCTTATAAATTTAAATAGAGGAGGTATGCTGTCTGATGTGACTGAATGGCCTAGACCCTTTTTCTTGTCTCACACAAAAGCTGCTTGGATACATTCCACCTTTATCTAAATCTGGTTTGTAAATCTACTCCATTAGGGTATACCTTATCACAGACATGTAGAGTAGAAGGAAACTTATCTTTGTGTAATCATCAATTGTTCTTGTGGGGTTGCCTCTGATGAAGCCTCTCGTCAAGCCTCCAACAGTGTCATTAGAACCTCAGTGTAGTTGTAATCCAGATGGCGAAAGCTCCCTTTGAGCTACTCGATACTGGTGAAGTTTCAAGTTTATTAAAATTTGATTGATCGCTTTACATAAAAAGAAGGTTTTATTTTTGGTGGTGGTGACTTCATTGTGCAGAGAGAGAAGTGAGCTCCAGGCTCTAGTAACGGATATGCCTTACATGAAATTCTTTAATAACAGGGTAGTTCTGTGCACTTATTCCAAGTTTCTTCTTAAGATGGTGTCAGATTTCCATCTTAGTCCGTCTAACCAATTTTTCTCCCAGGACTCATGTCTGCAAAGATAAAAGTACACCACACTCATTAGACTGCAAGAAAGCTCTGGCCACCTATTTGGAATGACCTAAAGCCCTTAGGAAGTCCACCCAACATTTTGTTTCTTTTGACCCAAATAGGGTAGAAGTTGGCGTCCATAAATTCAGACTGCATTTCCTTTGCTTATGCCAAGGTAAGTTTGAGCTTGAGTGTTATATCACTACTCACAATGTTAGAGTTATGGTAGTTTTGGTAGCCCACTTGAGATCAGCCTCCATGAAGGAAATTTGTAGACTTAGACCTTTGTTCATACATTCACTCTTCTTTAGAAAAGAATTCCCAACATGATGACAGATTTAATCAGTTTATCCTCCAGAATCTCTTGAGGTTTAGAATCCAACTCCCCCCTGGATCATTTTTTTTCTGTTTCAGGCTTCCTTCTAAGAAAAAAAATATTCACAAGGCTAGTAGCCATCAAAAAAAACCGTTGATGTTGCTATCTTCTTATCACAACACCTTATTTTCCCTTTGTTTCTGTTGAAGGCAACCTATAGGTATGGAGCCTAGTTCTGTGTGAACTTGCTATCCTGCTTGTCCTCCAAGAAAACCAAGTTACTTTCCTATAGCAGATGTTCTCCCTATGTAGCAGGATACAAGCCATCCCATTCTTGCCTTTTTCCCCTGTGAGTTGTATTCTCTTCAAGCTGTATGAATAGGCTATAGTGGCCCTGTACAGCACCAGCAGGTGGGAAGGGCTGTGCATTCAAGATGGAATAATTCAAAAGCTTCTAGTACTTAACTAGGCTGGAGAAGTTTTCCCGCTTGGGCTCTGTTAGTGACATTGCCTATGCTGTGAGGACATGAATTCTGCTGTCCATAGAGAGCACCTGCTGTGGGTAAGTAACTAACTAACTTGTTTTTTATGTTTGTTTTTGGTTTTTTTTTACTCTTCAAGGAAACTTAACAAGGGGTTCAGAGCCCTCATTTTGTTTGTCATTCTCAACTTTATTAAATTCAATACAGTAGAATGGAACAGTGTGTCAAACTTAAGAAGTCTAGTACCTGCATCAAAATGGTACATCTCATATGGTCTCTTCCTTTAAACAGATGAGTTAATATCAGCAAAGGCATAAAATCATAGAAATCAGTGTCACCAACTCTCCTCCTTCCTTGTTTTAAATCGCTGTTAATAGAAATAAGTTTCTCAGGGTTCAGACATAGTTATCATTCCCCTGCCCCTCCACTCCCCCCAGTGACATAATCTCCTCCATAACTATTAGGAAAAGATTCCATGTTTTGCCTACACTTACATAATTCTCCATAAAAAGAATAGATATTTTTTCCATTGTACAGACCTTATAGACTCTCTGAAGGCAGTCCACAAATCTTTGTCCTATAAAAATTTCCTCCTAATTTTTATTTGAAATCTCAATTCCTAATTCTACACTCTTTTTTTTTTTTTTTTTACCTTATCCATTTCCTTTGTTTCAGAGCTGGGTCTCTGTGAGGTATTTGTGGGCTAGACTGGCCACTGTTGGAAGCAGGATACCTGGCTAGATGGACCCTTAGTCTGATCCACATGTTCTTAATGAGCCCTTAGGGCATCTCACATGTTCTTAATGAGCTAAGCAATAAATGTAGAATACAGATCAAACCATATTTCCTCCCCAACTATGTACTTAGGATTCAAATTTTGAATACAGTATTCTCTTTTTTTAATTCTTTATTCATTTTAAGACTGACAAACAAGTGATTAATATTAAAACATTACATTACTATAAAATATACAGCACTTGACATTCTTATACATATAATCCATTAAAGTAGAAATTATAACCCTTTCCCCTCCACCCAACAATTCTTCAACAGAAATCCAATCATTAAATAAAAATATTAATCATCCAATTTCCCCCCTCCCCCCAATAAAATACATGTATTCATCAGAATACAGTATTCTCTTTTGCAGCCTGAGTTATAAGACTCCTTAGTAAGTAACCCTCTAAGTTGGGAAGCTGGGAATACCAAACCTTCATTAAAATACTTCAGATGTAATAAATTGCCCCCGTTTTCTTCCTTTAAATACCTCCCTAAACTCTTGCCAGAAACTTACCCCTCATTTACTAAGGTGCGCTAATCACTAACGCGTCCATAGACTAATATGCACGCATTAACATTTAGCACACGCTAATCAGTTAGTTCATCTTAGTAAAAGAGGGCCTTAGTGATGTGAAAAAGTCCTCTCCCTCTCCTGATTTTTCCCTTTTGCATACGTCGCACTAAATGGTTTCTGATCTTCAAACAAAATAAAATATTAGGCTAAGGGGACATGAGTAAATGCTCTGATGCTCATTGATTTTCTGTGAGCATCAGAGTAGAGAATGACACAGGGACAAAGTTTTCCCCGTCTCCGCAGGAACTCAATTTCCCCATCTCATTCCTGTGTGTTTTGTCACTCTCCTATTCCTGTAAGTTCTGTCTTAACCACACAAGCTTCGAACACATGAATTTTAAAGTGTTTGAGGCTTGTGCAGATGAGGACAGAGCTTGCAGGGACAGGAAAAGAATTTGCGGAGACGGGAAAATGAGTTCCCGCAGGTAGGGAAAAAGTTTGTCCCCCATGTCATTCTCTGAGCATTTACCTCGCCAGCTCTAACTCCACTTAGTAAAAGCCATCATTAGTGCATTGTTTGATTAGCTTTCAAAGGTAACTTCTTCACATTAGAAATAAATAAATGTTGACAAATACCGGTATACTGTATACAAGAGAAACATAAAAGCATTCCAGTGAACTCTCATGGGAGGAGGGGAGGGATGGACAAGGTGAAAGACAAAGAAGGCTGGATGGGTGAGAGACAGACAGATATGAATAGGTGATAAGAAGGTGACAAAGCAATAAAATTTCATGGTTTGTAATGTGATAGAAAACCAAGGTCTTTTTGGAGTTCTGTTTGGTGGGTGTCAAAATATTTTATTACAGTGGAACCTTGGTTTGTGAGCTTAATTCGTTCCAGAAGCTTGCTCGTAAACCAAAGTGCTTGTATATCAAAATGAGTTTCCCCATAGGAAGTAAGGGAAACTCGCTTGATTGGTCCCCCCCCCACGAGGCGCTGCTTGCTTCTACCCCTTTCCACCACATCCCAAAAAGACCCTCACCCCTGAGGCGCCTCAGCCAATCAGTGCCTTAGGCCCCTCCCCATGCATCAGATGATGTGCCAGGGCAGGGCCTAAGGCCGCTGTTGTGCAGCAGCAGCCCGGGAAGCAGGAGCAGGAAGACTTTACTCCTGCTCCTGAAGATCAGCGTAGGAGCAGGAGGGTCCGGACACCCCTCCTGCTCCCGAAGATGAAGCTCCTTGCCGGAAGGAGCAGGAGGGACCAGGCACCCCTCCTGCTCCCAACTATTTCAAAGGTACCAGGGTGGATGGGCCGGGCCCGACTGCCTGGGCCAACCAGGGGTGGGCCGGGGGGTGGGAGGCCTAGGAGTAGGAGGGACTGAGCACCCCTCCTGCTCCCAACTTTTTGGTGCCAGGGGTGGATGGGCCGTGCTGGGAGGGGGACGAGGGCCATGCCATGCCAGTCACGGGGAGGGAGGGATGGGGGGTGTGGGCATACCGGTTGGAGGTGGGGGGCGGCCGTGCTTGGGGGGCGCTTTTATGTGTGGGGGTACTTTTGACAGGCCTGTCTTTTTTTATTCATTTTTTTTATGGGGCAGATATTTTACATGTGTAACACAAGCAAAATATCTATGCCACGGAAAAAAATGAATAAAAAAGACAAGCAGGCCTGTCAAAAAACCTGCAGACCTGTCGGTAACTCAGTTACCGACAGGTCTGCAGCAGTTGAGTTTGTCAGTAGTAAAACCCGATTCAAAATAGCCAAGCAATTGTTAATGAATCAATCACTTGGCTATTTTGCATGGGGTTTTACTAATTTGCATGGGAGGATTAGGATCGGATCGCTGTAGGCCTTAGTGAATAGTGCAGGAGGGAAATTTGGTCGCAAAGGGCTAGCAAACCGATCGGTACACGATCGGTTTGCTTAGTGAATCCTGGCCAAAGGATCTTGTGGAATACTTAGAGTTCACCAGTCTTTTTTGGACTTATCCACTCTTTTGTGTCCGAGTCTTTTAGTATTCTCACCATAAAATTATTGATGCAATGTTTTGGTATTTTGAAGAGCTGTCCCACAGAGGTGATATCCTGCTTGGCATTGCAATTTTTAAAATATATTTTTTATTTAGTTGCATTTTAAATAATACAAGCATGTATCATGCATTAGAAAAAATTCAACTATTATACACATGTAACAAGAAAAATAAATCTAGCAGCTAATAAACATCTGCAGAGAAAAAAGAATAGCATTGAACATCTATAAGCCAACAGTTTTAGAGAAGATCTCTGAGAAAAGAGGGCTTACTCACTAGAAAAAAAAAAAGAAAAACTTCAATCAAGGCATTACAATTTATAATATATCATCTGTGTAAATTAATCTTAGTTTTTAGCATTTGACTTGTTTCTCCAGTGTAGTATTCTTCTTTAACTTTTTGCATTGATTGAAGGATTCCCTTATGCTTAATATTTTTCCCATGTGAGTGGCTGTGAAATGTTTGCAGCTTGGTATATTGCAGGGACATGTGCTGTTCTTTTACTTGTGTATTTGTGTTGGTAGTGTGTTTTTCACCAGTTTTTCTTGTTTTAGATTTGATGACTGTCGGAAGTTGGTAATCTAGTAACCAGTACCTGTCCATATAAACTGTATTAAGGGGGAAGTCCAATGACATTTTATACTTTTATTGCAAAGTTACTGGGTTAGAGGGACATAACTGTTGTGCTGGAAAAGTCCTGAAAATTTTAATGTTATTTTTAAGAATACCATAAAATCTTTGTGTTTCTTGTTGCAAACACTGTTTGTCTTCAAACGAGTGGAAACAAGCTACAATTGGATGAGGGCCTTTTAGTTTATCTTTGTCCAAACCTCATTCTCTTCATGCCCAGTCAAATTTTATTGTTAACAATCAATGATGAGGGCTACAAATATATATTTAATTTAAAATTGCAAGTATATTTTCTGCTGAGTCTGTTCCAGTACTCCAGACACTCTAATATTTTTTTTTCCTCTGCCAGTTCTCCAAATCATCCAGTATATCTTTATTACCCTTCTCCTGTTTTTCTGTCTCCCTCAATACAGAAATATACTGTGGAATGTATTTGTTCTCCGATAAGTTATGTATTTTGAGATACACTTATCTTCAAGCAATTTGGCCTTAGCTTTGAGATCTGTGATGGTTTGATCAAAGTGGCTTAGGTGCCCTTTCACTAAAGCTTAGTGCTAAGATACCAATTTTACATACTTATGTCTAATCTAATTTAAGCCGTATATTTTTAAACCGTATCATCTCCTGAAGAAGGGGCTCAACTTGGTTTACATAAGACTTCAATAAACAGGGAACTCAATTTAACTAACATGTGAATTACTAAACAAAAGACAATTAACACTCAGTACCATTTCCCAAAAACTGTTGAAATAGAATTGTTTTCATCGATTTACGAAAAATCTGGAGAGAGAAAAGAGTTCTAATATAACTAGGAATTTCATTCCAAATCGTAAACTTATATAAAAAGGAGCGAGAGATATTACCAACAAGCTTTATCCCTTTCACAGAAGAAAATGAAAGTTTGTACTTTTGAGAATTCCTTGAAACAAAATACCAAAGAAAATTTCTATGTTAGAGGTACTATAGGCAAAAATAGACCATGGATAATTTTGAATATCATATAAGCGCATTTAAATTGAATTCTAAGATGAACAGGGAACCAGTGAAGATATCTCAGTAATGGGAAATACATGATCAAATTTCCTTTTTCCAAAAATCAATTTTGCCGCCTTATTCTGAATCAATTGTAACTTGTTGATATTTCCTTTACTCAAGCAAATGGAAGTAGAATTGCAATAATCTAACTGTGTCAAAATGATGGCTTGAATCAATACAGCAAAATGTTGCTTAGAGAATAGCTGATGCACCCTCCATAACATTTGAAGACTAAAGAAACATTTTTTAAAAAAGATTCACCTGACTTTGAAAGGAAAGGAAAGAGTCCAACAAAATACCTAATACCCTAGATCAGGGATGTCATAGTCCCTCCTCAAGGGCCGCAATCCAGTCTGATTTTCAGGATTTCCCCAATGAATATGCATGAGATCTATTAGCATACAATTAAAGCAGTGCATGCAAATAGATTTCATGCATATTCATTGGGGAAATCCTGAAAACCCGACTGGATTGCAGTCCTCAAGGAGGGACTTTGACACCCATGCCCTAGATGAAAAAATATATCTTCAAAAGATCTCCAGAACTCAAAAGTTATTGAAGAAGGTAAAAGGTCAATTTTCGGGCCAAACTACAATTTCGTTTTTGCCACATTGAGCTTCATTTAAACAGTTGTAGCCCAGGCTTGTAATCTGGAAATACAAGAGTTAATATTTGATTCAAAGTTGATCAGCATCGAGTCTACTTCTAATAAGATGAAGATGTCATCAGCATATGTGACTATTGTCTCAAAAGCAGTTGACATATTTCTTTAAGGTGTTAAAAAGGAGAGGGGATAATGGAGAGCCCTGTGGAACACCACAGAAAGGCTTCCATATTGATGAGGTTTTACCTTCAATATTCACTTCAGATGAACGCAAAGTTAGAAATCCTACAAACCAGCTCAATACTTTTTGATCTAAACCTATATCTGAAAGTAGTTGGATTAATGTTTCATGCATCATGGCTTTATAAAAGGTAAATCATGCCAAACAAACCTAATTGAATTTTTTGATTGGGTGACCGGAGAGCTGGTTTGAGGCCATATGGTAGATGTAATTACTTAGATTTCAGCAAAGCCTTTGATACAGTTCCTCATAGGAGGCTCTTGAACAAACTTGAAGGGCTGAAGTTAGGACCCAAAGTGGTGAACTGGGTTAGAAACTGGCTGTCGGACAGACTCCAGAGGGTGGTGGTTAATGGAAATCGCTCGGAGGAAGGAAAGGTGAGTAGTGGATTCCCTCAGGGTTTGGTGCTGAGGCCTATCCTGTTCAATATGTATGTGAGTGACATTGCTGAAGGGTTAGAAGGAAAAGTTTGCCTTTTTGCGGATGATACCAAGATTTGTAACAGAGTAGACACCTAAGGGAGTGGAAAATATGAAAAAGGATCTGCAAAAGTTAGAGGAATGGTCTAATGCATTGTTCTCAACCCTGTCCTAGAGGACCCCCAGCCAGTCGGGTTTTCAAGATATCCCTAATGAATATGCATAAGACATATTTGCATGCCTGTCTCCTCCATTATATGCAAATCTCTCTCATACATATTCATTAGGGATATCTTGAAAACCTGACTGGCTGGGGGTCCCCTAGGACAGGGTTGAGAACCACTGGTCTAATGCCTGGCAACTAAAATTCAGTGCAAAGAAATGCAGAGTAATGCATTTGGAGATTAATAATCAGAAGGAACCGTATATGCTGGGAGGTGAGAAGCTGATATGCACGGATGGGGAGAGGGACCTTGGGGTGAAAGGCGAAAAAACTGTGACAAGGTGGTGGCTGCTGCCAGAAGGATGCTGGGCTGTATAAAGAGAGGCGTAGCCAGTAGAAGGAAGAAGGTGTTGATGTCCCTGTACATGTCGTTGGTGAGGCCCCACTTGGAGTATTGTGTTCAGTTTTGGAGACCATAGCTGGCAAAGGACGTAAGAAGACTTGAAGCGGTCCAGAGGAGGGCGATAGGAGGCTTGCACCAGTAGACGTATGAGGAGAGACTGGAAGCCCTGAATGAGTATACCCTAGAGCAGGGATCTCAAAATCCCTCCTTGAGGGCCACAATCCAGTCAGGTTTTCAGAATTTTCCCAATGAATATGCATTGAAAGCAGTGCATGCACATAGATCTCATGCATATTCATTGGGGAGATCCTGAAAACCCGACTGGATTGTGGCCCTCAAGGAGGGACTTTGAGACCCCCTGCCCTAGAGGAAAGTAAGGACAAGGGAGATATGATTCAGACTATTTGAAGGGTATTAACGTAGAACAAAATCTTTTCAGAGAAAGGAAAATGGTAAAACCAGAGGACATAATTTGAGGCTGAGGGGTGGTAGATTCAAGAGCAATGTTAGGGAATTCTACTTTACGGAGAGGGTGGTAGATGCCTGGAATGTGCTACTGAGAGAGGTGGTGGAGAGGAAAACGGTGTCGGAGTTAAAAGAAGCGTGGGATGAAAACAGAAAATAATAGTAAATCTTGAACTAAGGCCAGTGCTGTGCAGACTTGCACGGTCTGTGTCTGTATATGGCCGTTTGGGGGAGGATGGGCTGGGGAGGGCTTCAAGGGCTGGGAGGTTGTAGATGGGCTGGAGTGAGTTTTGACAGAGATTTTGGCAGTTGGAACCCAAGCACAGTACCGGATAGAGCTTTGGATTCTTTCCCAGAAATAGCTAAGAAGAAAAAATTTAAATTGAATCAGGTTGGGCAGACTGGATGGACCATTCGGGTCTTTATCTGCTGTCATCTACTATGTTACTGTGTAGCTGCAGAAAGATCAAACTGCAACAGAATAGCAAAATGATTGTGCAATAGTAAACTTTGGATCTTGGAAATTAGAGATAGTAACAGAGTTTCTGTACTAAAATTAGATCTAAAGCCATGTTGAAATAGCAAAAGTATTGAGAGATTATCTAAATAACTAGAAAGTTGTCTAGAAATAATGTCTCTATCATCTTTGTTAACAGAGGGATGTTAATGATAGGCCTTGTAATGAGATGGATAGCTGGGTCTAAATCCACACTTTTCAGCAATGGTGTTAGAGTAATATGTCCTATGCTATCTGAAAAATAACCGTTATCCAGAATGTAGTTTATAAAAGATGTTAACCAAACTGCTGCTTGATTTGGGAATATTACAAAAAATATAAGAAAGAAAAGGATCCAGAATGCATCTTTTTTATCCAAGCTTATCACATAGTTTCTTAACCTAATAATCATTTACAATTTCAAAATTGCACCAGGTCCTATCAACTGGGATATCTTTAAATTTTTTTCAATGTCCAAATCAGAATAAAAATCATGTTTTACATTTCCAAAAGAGGCTTCTTAGCATTTTAGTGCATACTAATTGTGTTAGCACATTCTAAGCTTTAGTAGAAGGGCCCCTTAATTTGTTGTATCAGATCCTGTCCGATTTTGTTGCCATAACTTGGCAGGCTTACTTAACGGTTTTTGGTCTGGATTTAGGATCCTTACTATCTGGAATGTCCTACAACCTTCTGTAAAGCGCGATAGGGTATGTCACCTTTCCTTAGAATTCTCATCAGACTAGCCCAATACATGTTGTGTCCACTGACTAGCAGGTAGAAAAAGTAAAACACAGAAATGTGCCTTGCTGTACAAGGCTAGTCTGCAGTTATATCTCTTCAGTATTCTATCCCAGCAGATAGAAGATGGTGACTGTAGCTCATGGATTGTCTGTGAGAGACTAGCTCCTGGACCAGTTAGCAGGCTGAATCACAGTTGAGCAGAGGATTGTCTGTGAGAGACTAGCTCCTGGACCAGTTAGCAGGCTGAATCACAGTTGAGCAGAGGAGTGTCTGTGAAGAGACTGAGGATCTCATGAAGAGATCCAGAGAAATTCTGATTCCTCCTCCCCATCATTCATAGCCCTCCCTCCCTGACTTCATTCCATGTTAAAAAAAAGAGAGGGACAGAATATAAAAACTATATCTGAAGCATGGTAGCTGTATTGGGCTTTGCTAAAATCTAAATGCACCCCATCTAGCGAACTCCTACAAGCCAATTCTCTGGTCGCCCAATCAAAGAAATTGTTCAGATTTGTTTGACAAGACCTACCTCTAGTGAATCCATTTTGCCTCTGGTTCTGTAATCTACCGGATTCCAGAAACTTCACCATTCTCTGTTTTAAAAGCGTTTCCATGAATTTGCTTACCATAGAAGTCAGACTTGCTGGCCTGTAATTCCCTACTTTTTTCTTACTTCCATCTTTGTGTAGAGGGACTACATCTGCTCTTCTCTAGTCCTCCGGTACCACTTCCTACTCAAGAAGCATTAAAAAGGTCAGTCATCGGAGCCACCAGAACTTCCCTAAGTTCCTTCAGCACCCTCGGATTACACCATCTGGCCCAATCACTTTGTCTACCTTTAATTTAGCTAGCTTATGAGGCTCATCTCTGCTTTGTCAGTGGGGAGAGAGACATCTGCTAGTAGTATTGGCAGCGCATATTTCAGGGAAAGAGAATCTTCAAGGAGACTTTCCCAGCAGACAGTTTCTGGATCCAGGAGAATGTGAGCTATTCAGGAAGGCCTTTGTCTTAATTTGAATGTGTTAGAGAACACCAGTGTTTGATCTCATGACTTCCAGGGTAAACCACAAAAGGCTCAGGTTCTCCAGTCATCGCAGAGAACAGGGAATAGATGCCCTGGTGCAGCAAAGGGTGTTTCTCCTGTGGCTAATGGTAGGATGAGTACAAAGTCGCATTGTTTATCATTGAGGGCTAGTCATGCTGGTAACTCTTAACTTGGCCCAGAAGGCCATAGTATGTGGACCTCATTTGCCTACAGGTGAAACAGGAGTTCCATTTTCCATTGTTCAGAAGTCTGTCTTAGGATCCAATACAGATGGACAATTTTTCCCTCTTTAGTCTTACAGTGAGGCTATTGAGAGTTTGAAGTTACTAGATAACGCTCATAAATATAATTACTACCCTCTTACAGGTTGGTAAGAGGTCTGCTTCTACAACTTATGCCAGGGTATGGAGGATATGTGAGGGCTGATGTTCTGAGAGGACCTTCTCTCCCTTAATTGCATCTTTACTTCAAATTCAGGCCTTTCTGCAAGATGACCTTATGAAGGATTTAATCTTGGGGTCCTTGACAGTCTAAATGATGGTCTTGGCCTACTGTCAGGAGTAGCATTTGCATTTTCTCTAAGGTGTCGGCTTTGCTTTTCTTTTATGTCTGGGATGGAATCTTTAGTCTGATACACCAATCATTACAGAAACCACACTTTGAGCCTCTAAAGAGAGCAACCTTGAAGGTTCTCACTTTAAAGACAATGTTCATGATGTCCATTGTCTCATCAAAAAAACTTTCAGAACTCCAGGCTCTCTTGTAGAGATTCCTTCCTTCAGTTTATTGAAGGGGAGTCTCCATTCACATGTTCCCTAATTCCTTCTGAAAGCTGTTTTCACCTTTCATCTGAATCAATCAATTCTTTTCTCATTCCATAAAGAGGAAGTCAGTGTGGCATTTCAGTTCTTTAATTTTTGGATGTGCAGAGAGCCCTCGTGCAGTATTTGGAAATAACTGATGAGTTTCGGATCTGACATACATTGATCTGTTTGGAAATAGTATACAAGGTGAGACAGCTTTCAAGACCACTGGTGCAAGCTGGCTAAAGAAGCAAATTTGTCAGATTACCTCCTGGCAGGTTAATGGCCCCCTTTTATTGCTCAAGGCATGTTTTTTGAGGAGGGGGGTTCCTATATCATCAACAGAGCTTAAAGCCATATGGGGACTATTATTACCTACAGCCATCTCTCCATAAGATATTTGTAAAGTAGTTACATGGTTTTCTTTGCATATCTTTTCCAAATTTTATAGAGTAGATATTGCCAGGCAAAAGGTTTTTTTGGAGGGCCTCACTGTTAGACTCAGGGTCTTTGCTTTGTTATGTCCCATATGTATTGGACTAGTCTATTGAGAACTCTAAGGAAGTTGCAATTAGGGCTTACCTGCTCATTTTCTTTCCTTTGGGCTCACCAGAACACTCCAACTTCCTACCCTAATTTGCAGTGTACGTCGTCTTAAAAGTTCAATTCTTCAGTTAAAAACAAAACACTATATATGAATAAGGTTTCAATGAGTTCTGGAATGATGAATGGAATTTGTGAAGCTGCAGACTAGTTTTATATAGCAAGGCACACTTCTCTGTTTTGCTATTTCCACCTGTTGATTGATGGATGCATAACACTTACTGGACTGGTCTGGTAAGATTCAAGAAAAGAAAATTTACCATGTAAACCCTAATGTCTCCTTTATTCCATAATCTATTATTCACAACCTGATTTATTTCTGTATCTCTGATGAGACTCCACTTTCTTTGCAGCTCCATATATTCCAAAGATTTGGGTTGATAATATCTGATGACCTGAAGAGGGTAAAACAATGAGACAAAACAGTGTGGAAAACAAGTGGAATGGTAGGCTGCATAGCAGGCATTATAGCTAGCTGGAAAAAGAAGGCAATAATACCTCAATCCAAACCATTCTTTTAAGACAAACAGCTTGTTGAAACACAAATATTCATATAACTACGTTCATCACCAGATGGACATGAATCTGATGATAGAACCTTTGGAAAAACAAAGGCTTTTAAAACAAGGGGACAACCAAAAACAGAATTTAACCCATTGAATTCAAACAGACAATAGAAATAAAAAAGAATATATCTGTCTTACCAGAATTTTCATTAGGACCTAATCTTCTTTTGAGTGTAAATTGTGCTAAAACACACAGGGGGTAGGTCCTAGAGGGCTCACAGACTTTTTCTGCACTTAGTGATAGCAAATATGACCAACATAGTTTGACATAGAAGAGGTAAAAATGTCAATATGTTCTTATTCCTACAGGAGCAGCTTTTAGTGCTGGGTTGACGGGAGGCATAAGCACATCTGTAGCTGTGTTTTGTCATGAACTTCCACATGAATTAGGTAAGATAATTTTTTTATTCCCAAGAATTGCCCAGTTCAGATTTTTGTTGTTTGTTTTACTTTCTGTAATAATAGAAAAAATGTCATGCCTAATGAATTGTTCTTGTACAATCCCACTCTATTCCTGGACAATTGGCTTGTGTATCCCACCTCCTGAGAGCTTTTGTAGGAAGCTTCATTTATATAACATAGTAGATGACTTCAGATAAAGACCCGAATGGTCCATCCAGTCTGCCCAACCTGATTCAATTTAAAGTTTTTAAATTTTTTCTTCCTAGCTATTTCTGGGCAAGAATCCAAAGCTCTACCCGGCACTGTGCTTGGGTTCCAACTGCCGAAATCGCAGTTAAAACCTACTCCATCCCATCTAAACCCTCCCAGCCATTGAAGCCCTCTCCAGTCCATCCTCCCCCAAACGGCCATATACAGACACTTGACTGTGCAAGTCTGCCCAGTACTGACCTTAGTTCAATATTTAATAATATTTTCTGATTCTAGATCCTCTGTGTTTATCCCACGCTTCTTTGAACTCAGTCACCATTTTCCTCTCCACCACCACATATTTTTGAACCTCCCCTCTTACCTCAGGACTGCCCTCTTGACTACCAGTTGTCTTCCTACAAACGAGACAGTACAAGCTAGTCTTTTCTACTTGTGTCTATTTTTTCTCTAACTTCAGTAGTTTTGAGGACCCCTTTTGCTTTGGGTGGGGATTATTTCAGATTCCCTTCAGGAGCTGAAATTGGAAGCTAACCAGCCCTCATTAGCTCAGTACTCTTATGAGTAGCACTAAGCCGCAGTCTTCCTCCGTTCCTGACTATCCAGACATTTCAAAGATGCTCACGAATCATTAGTCGTTACCGGAGGGTCCTCTGAGAGTGGCCAAGGCCATATCCAATGGCGGAAGCCTTTAATCATCTGTTCATGCTTGTGGGTGCTGCCTGCAAGGGCAGACTGGCTTTGAAAGCCACCATTTCCAGATGGATCCGCATGGCTATTTCATCTGCCTATGTTGGAGCCAGAAAGCGGCCTGCTCTTTTGATAAAGGCGCACTCCACAAGACACATTGCTTCCTCGTGGGCAGAATCTTATTCGTAAGTTTTGTCTCCTACTCCTATTTTACAGCTCTTCTAAACGATCCATAAGTTCAGCCACTTGCTTCTCTTGCTGGGCACCTTTCTCCTCCATCGTATTGAATTGGGCCACTACTTCCTCAGCCTGTTGTTCTGCCTCTTCCAAGCGCTGGCCCAGCCCAACAATGGCAGATTTAAGCTCCAACCGCAGAGAAGCAAAATCTTCTCTCGATGCTGCAATATCCGCTTTTAGCTCTTGAAACCAACCCCGCAGTACTTCCATACATGGCGGGGTGGGAGTCACTTCAAGAAGCTCTAGTTCCATTGCTAATTCCCCCCAGGCTCCATGGAAACCAGCGTCACGCCATCTGCCTCTCGCCTGGCTTGGCTACTGCCTGCGTACGCAAAGTCAGGTCAGGAAGTTGTTTTTTTTTTTACTCATTTCAATACCAAGTATCTTGAGTTAGCAGATATTACTCAAAAATCTTATAAATATAGCCGTATTTAAAAGGTAATCCAAATTTCTCTCCAGCGGGTAAGGAGTCTCAGGCTTATGCTTCTATTCGGCTCGATGACATCATTTCCCCTCCTATTTTGCTGGAATTAACCTTTCTCCTCCAAACCATCCTTTTCATTTCTGATAGACTTATTGGTCTATGAATTAATCTTTGCAAGCATATTAAGCCTTTCTTGTGTACACACAATACATTGAGCTATACAGAAATCTTTACCTTGGATATTGAAATAGGCCTAGAACAGGTAAAAATTTGCACACCCACACTTGCAAATGGAGGAATGTCATATGCAAATGAGAAGCTAACAAGCTTACGCTAAATGTATATTTTTGGCACATAGCTCAAGGAACATGCATGTGAGGTTCTGCACTATTCAGAGGAAGCACGTTTTTCATCTCTGAGATATCATTGCAAGTCACCCAAAGGATACTCTATGTATTTGGCATAAGCTATGAGAGTCACCAACATCTCCATTAGATTGACTCTGGTGTTGTCCTTGGCATTCTTTGAGGCTGAGCTGGAGAGGAGGATCAGTAGCTGAAAATGATTAAATGTTGGAGATAAAAGCTCAGTACTAGTACATAAAGAATTAGTAAAGCTTATCACAAGTGAAGGTTCAAAGTCCCAACGAGGGAAACATAAATTTCAATGTACAGTATAACATTCTTTCTCGCCTCTCTGACTGAATTAGTCTTATGCTGATAGGGATGTAAAACCACGCTTGCATGGTTTGAAATTCTGCCATTCTAAGTGATGAAAAAGTAAACAATTGTTAAATCATTAAAGGAAATAGAGAAATGCAAAACTAACATTTTAAGGCTGAATATGTTGGATACCCTAGAAAAACACAAGCAATAGATTAAGCATAATCTTTCAGATTATGATATTTTAATTACAGCTTCCATCTTTATTATCCAATATACTGACTATAACATTGCTAGAAAAATTAACTTTTTTCCCCATAGAAATTGAGACTGATACTGCAGTTAAAAGATTGGTTAAACTTATACAGGACATCAAAATTTGATTGTAATATCTTCCTAAGGGAATACTTATACAAATATGAAAACATTGACGAAACAAAAATTGTGGTCTGCTTACAAAAATATTTTGATGAATTTACAGTAAATTGAATAGTTCCAAAGTAACAAATCGTGAGAATTGCTTTAGTTATGCTGATAAAAAAACAGTGAAATAAAACTACAAATGCTAATTTTCCTTCAGGATGCTAATATATTGATTCTTTCCTTGTTTTCCTTTCAGGTGATTTTGCGGTGCTTCTTACAGCAGGTATGACCGTAAAGCAAGCCATTGTCTACAATCTCCTGTCTGCCATGATGGCTTATGTAGGAATGCTGATTGGCACAGCTGTTGGCCAGTATGCTACTAACGTCACCCTTTGGATTTTTGCTATCACTGCTGGCATGTTCCTATATGTAGCACTGGTAGATATGGTAAGAAGTTTGAAATTCCCGTGTCTTGCACAATATATAACCATTGCCTCCATGTTTGCAAATTATCTCATGCATTTTTATGCTCACTGAATAGTATGTAGTTTGTATCCTATGACAATTTACAGAATTCTTTTGCTAAGAATTTGAGATATGTGTACAACTCATGTATTCTTGGCAGAAGTTACAGCCATCAAGACGAGGGTCTTTTAGGAAAGGTTTTTAAGGTTAGCTAGGCTCAAGGGCTCAAATAGTGGTTCAACTGAGTGAGAATCATATTTAGTAGTTAGCTCACACCATTTCATTAAGAACTCATGATGGAAGCAGGCTGTCTACTGGCATTTTTGTGTGCAACAGGCCTCATGAATGTCTTGCAAGAGGGTGAACTGATATTACTGAACGTCAGCTTGTTTGTGATAAATTATATAGCATTAGACTTTAGGTCTGATTCTGAGAGATGCCAAAGATAGTGAAAGTAGACACTTAAATACACCGAGAAAACGCAACCATTTTGATCAGTATGGCTTTGTAGTACCTCTGCAGTCTGTCATACATATTGACTGACTGATTGTCATCCCCCCCTCCCCCTGGCATTGCACTTACCTGTGCTGCACTTCTGAAGACTCAAAATCAAATGCAAAGCTAGCGCAACAGAATGCAAACCAAGATATTTCTCACAGTGGGACTGCAGGTCAGGTTGTGCTAAGACGGTCTCGTGGGAAGGGGAATTGTCTCCCCTATCAAGTTTCTTTTTAAAGGCTTTGATCTGTCTTCTATGGCTTGATTGTGTTTCATTTTATAGCCACCTGAGGAGGTTGGCCAATCCCTTCCTGTGTTTTACTGTATAGAATGTATTAAAAATTGGTGAGGTAGATACACAAAGGGATGAGGCTTCTAAGTTGGTCTCTGAAAATTTTCTGGAACCTAATTTCTGTAGGATTCTACATTTAGGGCCTTAAACTTGTGTGTGTGTTGGGGGGGGAGTTCAGCATTAAGTTCTTAAGCCCAAAGCAATGGTCTAAGAGTATAATATATAGAATTCTTATATTTGACTACAAATAGGCATAAAATAATTTGAGCAGCCAGTGTCCAGGTCCTGCAATGCTAATGGGAGGAAAGAGAAAAGGGGGTCAGTATTTATGACAGATTGCAGTGCCTGTTGCCTTGGAGAGAGGGGAGGACTGGACACTAGCACATGGTCATCAGGGGGAGGGGAGGATCCTAGAGCCACTGGTCATCGTGGAGAAATGAAGACACTAGCACCGCTGGTCATCAGGGGAAAGGAAGACACTAGTGCCACTAGTCATCGCGGGGAGGAGGTGGAATGATAAATGTGATGAAAGCAGTTAACAGGGTTTAAAAAAGGTTTGGATAATTTCCTAGAACAAAAAGCCCATAAGCCATTATTAAGATGGACTTGGGAAAATCCAGTGTTTTATTTCTAGGATAAGCAGCATAAAATCATTTTACTATTGGGATCTTGCCAGGTACATGTGATCGAGTCTAGGACGATTCAGAGTGGCCAGTTCAGCATGGTCATTTCATCATGGCTGTCTCAGCATTACATTAGTCTCGATTCATGGTCCCTGTCATCTGCGCCTCTCTTCTGTTCTTCCTGGTACAGCATGTCTCTCCTCTGAGGTTGCCCACCACCATTCCCACAGCTCAACTTCTCTCCCTCAGGCATCACACCAAAAACTGACGCCACTGGGGCTGGTGCACAGCGGAGGAATTGCAGGCAAACATGCCCCCACCCCCTCTCCCCTAGGAGGTTTCCATACTCCCCCACATTCCCCCTAAATTCTCTGTCCACGTAATTCAGCATTGGGAGGGTGATGCCCCCACCACACTCCTCCCTGTGCCCCATCCCCTTTTGGAATAGGATGATTCAGCACTCTGCCACAGCTTTCCTTCTTCAGTGCCCATCCCCTCTCAGAATGGGACAGTTTATCATGGCCAGTTCAACACAGCAGCAATGAATTGGATGCGATGAATCATCCCATTTCACTTATGATCTGGGTTGGCCACTTTTGAAAACAGGATACTGGGCTTGATAGACTTTGTCTGTCCCAATATGGCAACTCTTATGTTCTTACTGATGACCAAAAGCTACATTGTAAAGTTAATAAATGTGTTAAAAAGTATGGCAAGGATGTCTAGGGGGAGAGTATGGTGCAGTAGTTAAAGCTACAGTCTCAGCACCCTGAGATTGTGGGTTCAAACCCACGCTGCTCCTTCTGATCACGGGCAAGTCACCTAATCCCCCCATTGTCCCAGGTACATTAGATAGATTGGGCCCACTGGGACAGACAGAGGAAAATGTTTGAGTACCTGAATAAATTCATGTATAACCGTTCTGAGTTCCCCTGGGAGAATGGTATAGAAAATTGAACAAATAAATAAAATACACTTCTCCCTCCATATCAGCTGTTTCCGTATCTGTGGATTCGCTTACGATCTTTTGGCTGCTGACTCCGCCCCTCCCCCCCCCAAATTATATCAATCATTAAAGTTCCTTTTTCTTTTATTGTACCGATAAAAAAGTTTATTGCTTACCATTCACTCTGAAAATCACTGCTTCCATGCGTTGTTCGCTTTTCCGACTGAGAACTCTGCTAATTCTCTGGCCAGGGGAGAGCCGTTGACTGTCGCAGCATGGTAAGAGTGGGGAGCGGGAGGGAAAGACTTGCCAAGCTAGGAAATACTGCCAAGAGCTAGTCGGGGGCGGGGAGAGAGTGTAATTCAGTGGACTCTCGAGCGCAAGTGTTTTGATTTGAGTATTAACTAAGCTTTTCAGATGTGGAGAAACCTCTCAGTTTTTGTGATGACAGGTAACAAATAGGTGCTGCTGTCAGAGAAATCCTCTACACACATACGGTCTATGGCAGTTCTCTAAAAGATATCGGGAACAGGTCCTACGCCTTAACAGGACAGTTTCCGAACAACTCCAACACGGGGACTAATGGTGTTAAAGGTACGGTGACCTGGGTTAGTCACTGTTGGAAACAAGATACAGGGCTCGATGGATCCCTTCAGTCTCTTCCAGCATTGCAACTTTTATGTTCTCAGTCAAACTGGAAGAAGCAGATGCTCAATAGTTCACACGTGAACCCCCTTCCTCTTCTTTCCTGTTTGGTATCTTTGCCTCGCCTGTCTACCTCCCCCCGTTTCTTGTCTTCTAACGTCTCTTTTTGAAATCGTCTATGTCCTACTCCAAGCCCTAAAATCGCTGGTAATCGCTGCTCCAAACTGTGAATAACAGTTGAAAAGTTATTCACAAAACTGCAAATAACATATAAAAAGTTATTTGCGGTTTTTCAGTATTCGCGTCTGTGGTCTGCCCGCATCACCCGCAAATACGAAGGGAGAAGTGTAGTCTTTGTAGATTGGCTCAACATGATGACCCAAATTTTTAACCTCGGTTTATATTTCAGTCAACCTTTTTTACCTTTTTTTTTTTTTTTTTTTTTGTGGGGGGGGGGTTATATTCAATTATATATAGTATATTTGTTACCTTGAAATTTCAGGTACCATTAGAAAGGTCTCATGGAAAAAATGTGGACAGAGGCTGCCTTGTGTCCCAAAATTCAAATGATTTGGTAGGTGGCTAATGGCAAAGGATCATAGTAGCATTCTGTTGATATTTGGGTAGATAAGCTTTGGTAGGATATGTAGCCAGGCAGGCACCTATAAATTGAATAGCCTGCAGTGGGGTTAGGAAGGATTTTTTCTTCCAGTTCATTAGGAGTCCCTCTTTTAGAAATGTGTGAGGTGTCTTCTGAAGGTCCTTTTGAAGGCCACAGTGGTTTTTTTTTTCTAAAATGAAAATAAAATTTACAAAGGGATAGGTGAATATTGTTTCTTGCAAAGATGAGCTACTGCTACCATGAAACATTTTGTGAAGACTTTGGGTGCTGTAGAAAGGCTGAAGGGTGTAATGTTCAATGCTGATAATTAGGGCTTTGAAAATAAATAATAGAAAGTCCACTGTTAAGGATGGATAGAAATATGTGTCCTACGAAGCTGGCCAGTCTCTCTGGCAAACTATTGTAGTAAAAATATAGTGGATAAGGAGTTCATTTTGAATTTTTCTTTCTTTAAGAAAAGAATGAAGTCAATGAGATCCAAAATAGATCAAAGGCCACCCAACGTCTTGGTTATGTAGAAGTATCTGGAATAGAAACTTTGCAATCTTTCCAGAAACAGAACCACTTGGATGACTTGTATTCCTAACAGGATGCTAGGGTACATAGGAAGAGGTATGGCCTGTAGGAAAAAAGGAGGTATTAATGCCCCCGTAAAAGACTCTGGTGAGACCTCATTTAGAATATTGTATGCAAATCTGGAGACCGCAACTTCAAAAAGATATTAAAGGATGGAGATAGCCCAGAGGAAGGCTACTAAAATGGTGTGTGGTCTTCATCATAAGGCATATGGGGACAGACTTAAAGATCTCAATATGTATACTTTGGAGGAAAGGTGGGAGAGGAGAGATATAATAGAGATGTTTAAATAACTTTGTGATATAAATGCGCAAGATCCCCTCCCTCCCCTTTTTTTTGCCCGTCCCATGAAAGGCCCCTGATCTATGCAAAAGTAATTGTTTAGGATATCTAATCACTGTTACTCCCAATATAGAAATCATATAACAGGTTACTGTGGCCCAAAAATTTTGTATCTGTGAACAGGCCCAAAAGAGTGAAAAAAATGTTTTCCACCTTTTGGTACTTTAAACATATGGGGGAAGCTATGCTGCCTGATTTGTATAGGTGTGCTTGAGTAAAATATTGCCTATGCAGTGCACTGAAGTCACCTCAAAACTGGCATTTACAGTTAGCCCAGGAATACTTTGGCTATTATTTAACATTGCCAATGATTGATTTTATGATAGCATTATACTACTTATGTTTATGACTGTCACTTTATTCCGAGACTTTTTTCTCCACTTGCTACCATTGCAGATAGATTGTTATTTGCACTTTCTGTAGTTTTGGTCCTTTTCAACAGTAAAGTAGAGTTAGTATTATTATTTAACATTACCAAATTGTACAAACACTTTCCTAAATCTTGTTCCCAATGGTGTTTCTATTCCCAAGTCTTTTCGCCCTGTCCAACTAGATTGTAAGCTGCCTAGAAGACTATGACTATACTGCAGGGTAGTAAACCCATAATAAACTTCTAGTGCGATATACACTCCATTCTTGAAAGTGTGGGTAGTCAGTCCTTCTCTCAAAAATTACTGTAGGGAGCTTCATTAGCATTCTTTTGCTTCACCTCCCATCCTTCTAGGCTGTCGTCCAGTTCTTCAGTTGTCTCTGTACAAGCTAGATGGTAGGAGTTGGTCTTCTCTGCTCATGTATATTTTTTAAATTTGGTTTTTGGACCATTTCCAAGGATTTTCGGTGCTGCAAAAGGTCCCATTTTTGGAACACATGTAGCTTCTGGAGAGTTCAGAGTCTGGGATGCTTTGCAGTCTATCCACTTGGATAGCCTGCACTACAGTTCAGGGGCTCAGGGACCGATCCCTTGGGAGCAAAGCTCAGCCCAGGTTTGTCCACATTGGGCTTAAGTGCAGGCACAGTAACTCCTTGGCAGTTTTTCCAGGATCAGGGCTGACTGCTTCCCGCACGATTTGCAAGCACAAAGTTCAGTTGTGGTTGAGGTATCCGGCTGGTTTGTTTTGCCCAAGAAGCAGTCTGAAGATACCAGCAGTCCAGATTCCAGGCTTGTTCTTCCTGTAATCAGTTTGCAGCTTCAGCAGTTGCAGCTCCCAGCACACAGCATGCTACAATGAGTAATAGGCCAACAGCCTGAAAAACAAAATCGGGGGCGCCCATGTGTGTTTAAATCTTTTGTTTGTCTGTTGGTGTATAATTATGTTCCTCCTTGGTTTTATCTGCCTGGCTGGCCCGGAACTTCCTCTCGGATTTCAGAATTGACGTCAGGTGGTGAGAATTGGTCGGCCCCGAGCTGGGGAAGATAAGCAGGGAGACCTAAGACCTCGGCGCTGGCCTGTTCCCCTATTACGGCGGTGGCGGCCTGTTCCCCAATGGTGTTGGCTTGGGGGAGGGCAGGGAGAAATAAAGAAAGAAAGGGGGAGCCAAAAAGAAAGAAGGGAGACGGGACACAGACAGAAAGGGGCATGGAGAGAGAAAGACAGAAAGAAATGGCGGGCATGGAGAAAGAAAAAAAGAAAGAAAGCGGGCACAGAGAGAGAGAGAAAGACAGACATATAGAAAGAAAGATATGGAAACGTAGATTTTGAAAAGAAAGCAGAAAAATTGATATTAAGTTAATGCTAAAGATGGATGCAACTTCGTTAGAAAAACATACAGGGACTCATATGTGAATACTAGTCAGTAAATTGAATGAAATAATAAATAGGAGACTGACTATGTAGATACTATGTACCAGTGGGAAGAGAGCAAATGACTCCTAAAAATGCTCAGAGAAGTGAAACTCTGAAGGGGAGGTGGATACCTTCCCTTGGGGCAAGAGTTTACCGTCCAGTCATTGCATTTTACTTTACAGAACTTCACTTTCTAGCCACTGGTAAAATTGTGAACAGTTTAAATAATTTATAAATTGACAAAAAATTGTTCAAAAAATTATACAAAAAGACTCTTGCTCATTGGAAACTATACACTTATCTGTGCAAGCTTTTTAAAGTTTTGTGGTTGTACAGGCTCTTAGGGGTCTCTTGGGGCAAGAGTTTACCGTCCAGTCATTGCATTTTACTTTACAGAACTTCACTTTCTAGCCACTGGTAAAATTGTGAACAGTTTAAATAATTTATACATTGACAAAAAATTGTTCAAAAAATTATACAAAAAGACTCTTGCTCATTGGAAACTATACACTTATCTGTGCAAGCTTTTTAAAGTTTTGTGGTTGTACAGGCTCTTAGGGGTCTAAGAGCCTGTACAACCACAAAACTTTAAAAAGCTTGCACAGATAAGTGTATAGTTTCCAATGAGCAAGAGTCTTTTTGTATAATTTTTTGAACAATTTTTTGTCAATTTATAAATTATTTAAACTGTTCACAATTTTACCAGTGGCTAGAAAGTGAAGTTCTGTAAAGTAAAATGCAATGACTGGACGGTAAACTCTTGCCCCAAGAGACCCCTAAGAGCCTGTACAACCACAAAACTTTAAAAAGCTTGCACAGATAAGTGTATAGTTTCCAATGAGCAAGAGTCTTTTTGTATAATTTTTTGAACAATTTTTTGTCAATTTATAAATTATTTAAACTGTTCACAATTTTACCAGTGGCTAGAAAGTGAAGTTCTGTAAAGTAAAATGCAATGACTGGACGGTAAACTCTTGCCCCAAGGGAAGGTATCCACCTCCCCTTCAGAGTTTCACTTCTCTGAGCATTTTTAGGAGTCATTTGCTCTCTTCCCACTGGTACATAGTATCTACATAGTCAGTCTCCTATTTATTAAAGATGGATGCAAGGCAGAAAGTGAAGACGGAGAGAAAAAAAGTCAAAGGACAAGAAGGCCCTGGAAACATAGTTAAAAGCATAGAAAAATAAAGTCACCAACCAACAAAGGTAGGGAAAATGATTTTATTTTCAATGTAGTGATTGAAATGTGTCAGTTTTGAGAAAGGAAAGATATTAAACTTTAAATGTGAGGGCCACAGAAAAAATAGTTAATGACAATTTTGCATAAGGTAAAACTCTTTATAGTTTATAAATCTTTCCTTTAACTGTTTTTTTTATTTTTTTCCAATTCTTTATTCATTTTTTCATCTTACATCAAGAACACAATATTACATCAATTGAATCATATACATCACTTGAAATTCTTTCTATATATCATCTTAAATACATAAATTAACTCTCTCCCCCACCCACCCTTTTCACAAATATTGTAATCACTGTCTTAGATAGATGAACGCCGTCCTGCTAAACTATCACATACACACACGTTACATATAAACACGCATGTCGATGAGCGTGGCACAGAGAGCTCATCAACGTTGTGCATTCTTACATGTGACGCGCACGTACGTGCTCGTTTATCGGGACGGTGCTCGTCTTGCGAGTTAAAATTTGCTAGTGTTTTGCTCATCTTGCAAAATACTTGCAAACCATGTTACTCGCAAACTGAGGTTTGACTGTAATTATAAAATTGTATATGGTCATTTAAGCTGAATTTGTTTTCTCTTTAATTGCTTCCTCCTGCATTCTGTAGGTCACTGTTTCCCAGTCTTGTCCTGGAAACATACATGCCCAGTCAGTTAAGGTTTTAGGATTATTACAATGAAGATATATCTGCATGCTTAGGTTTACAGATAATGGGACTCCAATCTCATGCATATTCATTATATCAGTCCTAAAAACCTGACTGATGAGCATCTCCAGTGCATAGTAGGGAAAAATTTATATAGAACTGCCAGAAAGATATTCACAAAACAAAACAAACCAGAGATTATATAGACAGGGCTTCCTAGAAATTACGGAGAAAAGACCTCAGTATTTTCCAGGGAATATCATCACCTGGAAAAACTCTATGACAGTTATACAGCTGCCATAGGAAAACACATCCTTGGTCTAGAAAAACTCTGTTTAAATTATCAGTTTCTCAAAAACTTATCTGTATTAATTTTCTTATAAGACTAGGAAACCAGCACTTATCTTATTAGAGACACTCTTTCCTCTGGTATTGGAAAAAAAATCTCTGCAGTTTCTGATACTAGTCTCCCAGTGCTGCTATAGTTGTAATGCACAAGAGCAAACAATATAGAATTCCCGACAAGGCCCTGTTTCGCGTTATTGCTGCATCAGGGGAAATTATTGAAAAAACAAGCTACCACTTCAAATAATTTCCCCTGATGCAGCAATAACGCGAAACAAGGCCTTGTCGGGAATTCTATAAGTGCTATAAGATAAGTGCTGGTTTCCTATTCTTATAAGAAAATTGATACAGATAAGTTTTTGAGAAA
This sequence comes from Geotrypetes seraphini, assembly GCF_902459505.1. Taxonomy (NCBI): domain Eukaryota; kingdom Metazoa; phylum Chordata; class Amphibia; order Gymnophiona; family Dermophiidae; genus Geotrypetes; species Geotrypetes seraphini. Next base: position 176,884,762 of record NC_047088.1, on the reverse strand, counting down.
CTGATACTTTAAACGGAATTTTTCTAGACCAAGGATGTGTTTTCCTATGGCAGCTGTATAACTGTCATAGAGTTTTTCCAGGTGATGATATTTCCTGGAAAATAATGAGGTCTTTTCTCTGTAATTTCTAGGAAGCCCTGTCTATATAATCTCGAGTTTGTTTTGTTTTGTGAATATCTTTCTGGTGGTTCTATATCATTTTTAGATATTCAGCTTGTATATACTGTATTTATTTTTGTCACTGAGGGAAAAATTTATACCAGCTCTTAAAAAAATCTGGCTTCAGGAGAATCACTAAGCCGCGTTAGGGCTTTAACACGTGGAATAGCGCGTGCTAAATTGCCGCTCGCGCTAGACCTTAATGTCAGCATTGAGCTGCCGTTAGTTCTAGCCACGTAGCACGGGTTTAGCGCACACTGAAAATTTGCGTGTGCTAAAAATGCTAACGCAGCTTAGTAAAAGGAGCCCTAAATGTCAGTGACACCTAGTACTTATCAGTCTTGAACATTTTTATTTGATCCTTTCAGCTTCCAGAAATGCTGCATGGTGATGGTGGAAATGAAGAATATGGATATTGTCCAATGGGCCAATTCATTCTCCAAAACTTGGGCTTGCTTTTGGGATTTGCCATTATGCTAGTGATTGCTCTGTATGAAGATAAAATTGTATTTGACATCCAGTTTTGACCATGTCTGATACACACTGTGGTTAAATATTGTTACTTATATGTCTCAGAGTCTGCTTTGTCATGTGCACATTGCTCACAAAGTGGCTTGCACTGCTTACAACTGTTTTTCTAACTATACTAGGATATGTCTGGTACTTGTATAGTGCCTACAAAGTTCAAGGGGTAAGTAGTACTTGAAAAGTGGCAAAAGTGACATTGAAAGAAGGACTTTTACAAATCACCTACAAATACTTATATCAAAAGAAAAATGGTTAAACTGTCCTCAAGGGTTTTTTTTTAATATAGTCAGATAACTATTCATTAAATTGAACTTATCACTTGAGGCCAGCAGGTTTGTGTCAAAAGATAAAATCCTGGTGTAAAGTCATCAGCACAGCCATGTCTTGGTTTTGACAATATGAAATGCCATATGCTGCTTGCAACTCAAAGTACATGATGGTTAAAACATTTTTTGTATACTGTTAACTGTTGTCTTTACCCTAATGATCTATGTTATGGACTTTATTGATCCAACACATAAACCATTATTACATCAGAGAACATTTTTTCTCTTTACAAGACCATCTAAATGCCATGCTGAATGCAAGTACAAAAGATGACAACCATTACATATTTATGTAGTACTAGTGAATTGTTTACAAGAAAAAAATCCCTATAATATGATCCAGCTCATGTAATGATTGAAACTTTTATCACCCAGTGTTTTGTGTATATATGAGTCTCGGCAATTAGATGTGTCTTGTAGAATCCCGAGTCATGCCAGCAAAGGGTTTGAGGAATGTGCTTTTACATACTTGCATATAAAGAAGTAAACAGATTACCAGGCCTTTGCTTGCTATATTGGTTTACTATTGTTTGGTGTCAGTTTGCATTATTGTTTATTAGATAGCAAGACTTTCTTGTAATTTGCCATTTGTTAAAGTTAACATGAGAAATAATTTGTGAGAATTGCAAGCCCTGTTCATCCTGCTGTCCATGACATTGTAAAGTATAGAAATATTATCAATATGGAAACCACATTTTATTTACATTCAGTTCCACAGTTCTTTCTTAGATCTTAATTTGGAAAGATAATTGTACTTTTGATCCATGCTCTTTTAGCCCACTTAGTAGCCAGTTCAGCTGCTTTAAAATGTGGAGTATCTTCAAAACAAGGGCCAAATATTTTAATTCATTTATTTGGACAAGTTTCCATTTATTTGGACAAGTTTCTGACACCTTAATTAAGACATTGCGAACCATTCTTTATTTTTCAAGATAACTTGTGTGTTGTAAAGAAATTATTCCATTGTAAATGTATGTGTAGGTGTCTGCCACTATCTTGATCTTGAAGCACTATCAAAAGTCTTGTATCTATAGGTTAGATGTAAATTAGTTAGCTTTTCCCTACTGACAAGATTTTCTGTTCATATTTTTAACTTGACACTTTATCCCATTGAATTCATCATTTTGTCTTGTTCAAATCTATATTTAGTTCTAGAACAAAGTTTTTCAAACTTAACATGGGGAACTTCCAGTCAGTGAAGTGTTCTGGATATTTGTAGTGAATATGTATATATGGCCAGATTCTGTAATGGGCTCCTAAAAAAGATAGGTGCCTATTGGATGTCAATCACACTTAGGCGCCCATTACAGAATCGTGCTTAGCAGCGCCTATCATAAAATTTAGGTGATTGTAATATAAGACAGGGTTTTAAAGGCCTACTTTATTGGCACCTAAGTCCTTTAGGGAATCACGCCTAGTGGTTCCTAAGTCATACTTCACGCTTAAGCACACCTACTTTGGTGATAGGCGCCTATCTTTTATTGAATTGCACTTAAGAGGATAGGCGCCTATCTCAATTTTTTCTTTTCAATTGTGAGCTTGTTAAAGCTCATAATGGAAACTTAATTATTAATTAAGTTAGGTGCCTATTATTTTAGACAGCTCTTATAGAATTTTCCCCATACTGTCTCCACTGCAAATATCAAAATCTGACTAGCTGGGTTCCTATCCATTACAAATACTGTAGCAACTTATGTTGAATGTGTTTGGTGATCATATACATTTATTTTCCAGAATACAAAAGATGATTCAGTAATTCATAAGACTTTTTTTGTACCAAACCAAATAACAAAACTAAGTTTAATTATTGTTGTCTGTACAATATCTTTTCTTTTGTTTTACTGCTCCTTTTTCATTATAAGCAGCTGCTAATGTAAGTTTTATCAGTATTCAGACATGAAATATTTTTACATCTTGTTACAGACAATCTGAAATTCTACATCATTTGTACTTGGTTCCAACATTCCATTCAGCTTGAAACCAGAGTCTTGTTCAACTTCTCCGTGTTGGAGCTCTTAAATGTTACCTGCATTACAATGCTGTCACTGTGTGACATCCATTGAGGTTTTGGTGCATATCACATTGCAGATCAATCAGCTGTGATTATGACTAGAAGATAGTATCTAGATGCATTGTGACTTTTTTTTCCCCATTACCAATGAGTCTGTTGCTTAAATGTGATTATGGTCCTTGATTTAAGCAAGATGATACCTGCTGAGATTTTTAAGCCATTTTGTGTTGAAACAAAACCATTTTTTAATTTTATAATGCTAAAGATGATCAATGGCTATTTTGTTCATTGTCAACACTGTTGTGTTCATTTTATGTACACAGTTATGTTCCTTGTAAATAAGGAAAAGAGCAAATAAAATTCTCAAAAGAGCAAGGTCTTTCTTTCCAGCTTTATGGCTATTATTTTTGGTATTATCTTAAAATAATTGTTGTACATGATACTATATATTTGCAGAACCAATAAAATGTGCAAATTTCACCTAAAAATATATTTAATACAGATTAGAAAGTCCACAGGGTAATAGTTCAAATAATAAAGATAGCATTCTTTCACATTTTTAAGTTTAAGCAGAACTACATTAATATATTTTATAAAAGTTTTAAGATTATGAGCTAAGTTGACATAACAGTGCTACTCCACGCCCTATCCAGTGTTCTTCAGGTTTATCTGAAGGGAGTGTCATTGCAATTACAAAGTTTGTAGAATGTCCAGTAGTGGACAGTGTTCCTCTTCTTTCACTAGTCTTATATACTGGAGCTAGGTAAGATGGTCGTATGGAAATATCTGCCTTCTTACAAGGTTTAAGCCACATCTGTAAGAAAGTATAGATATTTTTGGATTACCAAACTGAAAATACATTGCAGCATCCAGTCCTTAAAAACCAGTTCAAATCTGATATCTTGAATTAACTTATAAATCTCTTCCTTGGGATGGGACTTTAAAAATGTATCCTTTTCTTATATCTATGTGATAATTTATATGATGAGTCAACTTATTTATTTATTAAAAATTCTATACCTTTTTTTTCCAAAACAGTTTACAAGGAGTTAACCTTTTTTTTTTTTTTTTTTTTCCAAAAATCATCATTCTCCATCAAGAAGCAGGAAGAAATAAGCCATACCAGTGAGTTACATCATACAATGCCAACAAAGACTCAGCTGTCTCCAAACTGTGGAAGGCAACTCTCTCTTTTTGTAGTATGCACAAGATATTGCTCAGTCTCATTTTGTCCATGATAAGCAAGAAATTGCATCTGGACACTCATTCAAAGTAGATTGTTATACTACCAGGTAGCTTCTATTGTAAGTTCCCTTTTCTCCTCTTAAGAGTCCACTCTTTGAGCCTTCTCTGCCTCTTTTTCAAAAGAAGACGACTCGGTGTGGTATATCATAGTTTTGGACCCCCTTCAGTTGTCCTTTCTCAGGACTTCCTTTTAAGCAACCTATTCATTTGCCACTCAGACATAGAGCGAAAGCTAATCTCATAACATCCATATGCTTCAAAAATGGTAGTCAGGAAGCTTTCAGTTAAATGGGATATAAATGTGGTTCTTACTCATCTTATGAAGCTTCCCTCCTCCTTCCATTCGTATTTCTACAGATCTGAAGTGTCTAACATGGAAAGTGATTTTGGCATCCGTTCAATGAGTGGGTAAACTTCATGCCCTAGTAGTGGCACACCCTCTTTATTAGCAGAATAATTTCTCCAGACACCCACAAATTCCTGCAATGCACTTATAATGCCCGTGGTGTTCCCAAAACCATATTCTAACCCTCAGCTTGGGATTTACTATTGGTGTGGCTGATTTCATCCTGCTTGTCAACAGAGAAAGTAGACTTGTTTACCTGACGTGAGGGCTATCCATATACAAATTGCAGAAAATCATCAAGTCTGCGTCATCAGTTGCTTTGCCAGAAGCAGTTCCCTTGCTAGCAAAGGCATAAGGTATCAGCAGAGGTTTCCCAGCACTGGTACCCCTGCCCAAATCCAATCCCCCTACCCCAGACTTTGAACTTTTTTCACTTCCTGCCCATCCATGAACTAAAAAATGCACCTCTTCTCAAGTGACGGCCTCTTCAATCTTAGCATCAGAGCACTATAATAATAAAAATAAACATGTTTCCTATAAAGCAGACCAAGAGGAAAGCCAAAATGCTGTCATTAATTGCAAAGGTAAGGAAAAGAAACACAGAGGTCCAGAAGAGGTGCTGTGAGAGAACTTACAGAGATAGATCTTAACTGGTAAGCATTTTGTAAAAGGAGCCCTAACTTTTAACATTCAACTTTCTTCCATTTTTCTGCTTCCTTATCAATCTACTTTGCCATGTCTTCCCCTCCTCTCCATCCATGTGCACCATCTCCCTCTCTACCTTTCCTCTCCATCTTTCTTGCCACAGAGGTTTGACATTTTCTCCTTTCCCTCCCCCCCAAAAAGTATGGGATCCAATACTTTTTTTGTTTCCAGTGTTGCAGTCAAACACGTTGCCTTCAGCGGCCCCAGAAACTTTTTCTCTGCTACAGCTTCCTGTCCCCATTTTAAAATTGCTCTAATATTGGTATAAAACACAGCTACGAAGCACAGTCAGCAACAGTTTAGCTTTTAATTCCCACCTTCCCACCCCGACTTCTACCTATCCCTAGCCTGATCTCTGATTATAAGCCCTTGAACCAATTAGAAGGTTATAAAAGTAATTAGATCTTAGAAATAGACTTCTAGATCCATAGGTTTCCCCTCTGTCAATAACTGCAAAATAAAAACTAAATATTAGCATAGCCTAACATATAACTAGCAATCTTAGGGAATCTAGTATGCATATTCCCATTCTTTAATATCTAGTATGCATATTCCCATTCTTTAATAACTGCATTTGATGCAGTAGACACTTTCTTTTACGCAAAAGAAATAGGAGTACAAGGGGTAGTGTTAAATAGTTCTCATAGAAATAGAACAAATGAAGTCTAGAAGGAAGACAAAAGATCCCAATCATGGAAGGCCAATTGTGGTGATCCCCAAGGCTCACCAGTATCACATGCACTATTCAATGTCTATCTAGGACCACTGGGAAATAACATACTCTTAACCCAGGCTCATGTCTTCTACATGATGATATCTTCTACAAGATGATATCTTCATTCTCTGTATAGCCAAAGGATCCTTCGCTAGCACCCATGAGTACCTGAAAACCACTATTGATGACCTAAGTACATGGACGGTGAATAACTTCCTGAAACTAAACAAATCTAAAACAAAAATATAGTTTGGAGATTATAATTCATTACTGAGCACAGAAGTAGAACTATCCACAGGTGAGAGGCTAAAGATAGAAAATTCCTCCAAAGTACTGGGAGTCACACTAAACTCAAGGTTAAGCTCAAACCTAACCTTCAACATTCATATCACATCTCCAGTGAAAAAATTCTTCTTTAAACAGCTGAGTAGTCCTAACAGAGACCAGCTTCAGGACAGTAGCATAATCTGTCCTAATACCCCACTTGGACTACTGCATCTCACTATATGGGGTCATTACAGAAAAAGAGTGAAAGAGACTCCAACTAAAACAAAACACAGCCACAAGACTAATCCTAAAAAAGAATCAATGCGAAAGGGAAGTCCACTACTGGAACAACTCCATTAGCTACTGATGAACAAGAGAATACATTTCAAAATAGTTTCCAAGTTTGTTCTGTGTTTGATATACTGACCATCATCAAATATCTGGAAAAATAAATTTTTAAAAGAAAAAGGGGTCATTTGCTAAGAAATAAGAAATGACTAACAATACATAGACAGACTTGGTACGAAAGGTACTGGGGTTAAGCTATGTAAAATACATCGAAGTAAAAAAAAATTTTAAAGGAAGTTAAGGGGAGGTAAATAAAGGGTGAAAGGGAGTCGCTTCTTAAAAGTGGATTTCTTTTGTCATTGGTCTTTAGTGGAGTTGTCTGGGGAAAAGGTCCTATCTCATATTTGATAGACATCCCGGAATAGGAATGTTTTGAGTTTGCTCTTAAGTTTATCAAGACAGTCTTCAAATCGAAGGTCAGACGGGAGTGTGTTCCAGAGTGTAGGCATTGTGGCAGAGAATATGGTATTGCGAGTATAATAGAGCTCCTTAATTGGGGGAATAGTCAGCAAATTTTGGTTATAAGGCCAGTGTGTGGGCGTAGGGAATGAGATTTTTATCTAAAAAGGCTGGGGAATGGATGAGTTTAATTTTGAAGGTAAATACGGTAATAGTATCTTGTATGTCATTCGATGAGATACCGGTAGCCAGTGTGCTTCACGGAGTGACGTGGTTGCATTTCTTTGCCTTATGTATGCGTTTGATGGCAGTATTTTGAATTAGTTAGTTAAATTGCAGTCAAAGACAAAAGTTAAATTGCCCCCTTTTGCCTTGCCTGCCTGAAATTACTCTGACCTACAGTTGTGTTGGCTTGTTCGGTTCCTGAGGAGCCGTGTTGAAAGAGGACTGCACTTTAACTTTTGTCTTTGACTGAAAAGAAACTGGACTCTCCTTGTTACTATTTGACTATAGCACCTTTATTCAGCTAAGTAATTGGAGGGACAAGTGACTAATTTTTTTATCTCCTGCTTGGGTCAGTAGGTTTGGCTTTCGGGACATTGCAGGACAGTGGACTTTTTGTCTTCCACCTATACATATTTATTTACTGCACATTGTTTGTACTTTAAACACACAGGAGCATCCAGATTATGGTGTGCGGCCAGCGGGAGTAGTAATTATGCTCGGCATTTGCTGGCTTTTGCTTTTCCAAGCATTAGAGCTTCTTTATTGAGCTGCTCTTTAAAGCTTTCAAACCCACGGTGAGGGTGCTCCTCATTTCAAAAATTTAAATTTGAGGTTTGACTAGGGAGTCAACTTGTCTGCAATGCGCTAGGGCACGCCCAGTTCATATCTTGGTGTCTTTCAAGGATTTATTTTTTCTTGGGGGTTTTGCTGTAGTCTTGTGTGATGCCATGATATAGTGAATTGCAGTAGTCGATGTGCAAAATGATCAAAGAGTGAATCAGAATGTGTATGGAGGAGGGCTCGAGGATGGATGTGATTGAGCAAATTAGTCTCAGTTTATAAAAGCATTTTTGAGTTAATGCGCTGATTTGATCGTGGTAATTTAGATCTTTATCTAGGATGACTCCTAGGATTTTACATATTGGTCCTTTCAAGTTTTCTTTGTTATTGGCTGGGAATAGTATGCCTCTTGATTTTGCGACTTTAAAGATAGTTTATTGTTTCTGAGTCAAGTGCTGATTTTGTCCAATTTGGTATTTTTATCCTGTATTTCAGTAATGATTGTGGGGTTGATGGGATGCAGTAGTTGGATATCATCAGCATAAGTGAAGATGGTAAATCCAATAGATTGGGCTAGAGTCAATAATGGGGCTAACAAGATGTTAAAAAGCAGTGGAGAGAGAATTGAGCCCTGTGGGACTCCATATGTCGAAGATGATCCATTGGAGCTTACTGTAAAGTTCCAGTCAGTAAAGTAGGAGGAGAACCAATGAAGTGGTGATCCTAAGATTCCACTATTTCTGAGACGGTTTAAGAGAAGATCGTGATCGATTGTATCGAATGCTGCTGATAGATCAAGCGATATCAAGAGAGCTGATTTGCAGTGGTCACAGTGGTAATGAATAGTTGTAATGAGACCGAGTAAAGATAATTAAGTGGAATGATGTACACAAAAACCTGTTTGGTTTGGACGGAGGGCGTTTGTTTTTTCATAGAAGTCAGAAAGTTGATTGAATATTATTTTTTCTGTGAGCTTGGCAAAGAATGGCAGATTGGCAGTTGACCAATAGTTGGTGCATTGGTCCTCTTGTAGGTTTGGGGTTTTTTAGTTTAGGGAATACTAGGGCAGATTTCCATGATTTGGGGACAGTATGGGTGGAAAGACTTTTGGATGCCATTTCTAGCAGGATAGGGCCTAATATTGACAAAATGTTTTTTTAGAGTGATTGGTGGCATTGTTTCGATAAGGTTGTTAGAGATGTTCGTATTCTATATGAATTTATTTAACTCGTCCAATGTGGGGAGATGGAATTCAGAGAGAGTACTGAATGAGAGTTGGTTTTCTTGATTAGGAGTATTTCCTAAGTTTGCTCGGATGGTTTGGATTTTTTTTGTCAAAATGGTCTTGCTAGTGCAGTGGTATTCAATCCAGTCCTCAGGAACCACCTGGCCAGTTGGGTTGTCAAAATCTCTGTCATTCATATTCATTGTGGATATCCTGAAAACCGGACTGGCCAGGTGGTCCCCGAGGACTGGGTTGAATATCACTCTGCTAGTTCAGTTGCCGACAGTTTGGTGAAGGGGGTGATGGGGTTTTTTGAGTATGGGGAAGGGGAAAGGGAATGGATGATGGCGTATAGAGTGGACGTGTTGTGGGCATTCATAATATGTTTTGAATAGTATTCTTTTTTTTGCAGTTTGGAGTGGGTTACCTGTTCTTTGTATTGCAGAGTAATCATGGAGCAAGAGCGGCACATTTATGTTCAGAGGAACGGAGTTGGTGTCGGAGAAGAGTTAGTTTTTCTGAGAACCATGGTTTCTTTTGGGGCTGTAGAGATGAAGTTTTTAGTTGGGGAGGGGCTAAGGCAGGGGTGTCCAATGTCGGTCCTCGAGGGCCGCAATCCAGTCGGGTTTTCAGGATTTCCCCAATGAATATGCATGAGATCTATTAGCATACAATGAAAGCAGTGCGTGCAAATAGACCTCATGTATATTCATTGGGGAAATCCTGAAAATCCGACTGGACTGCGGCCCTCGAGGACCGACATTGGACACCCCTGGGCTAAGGTATCGATACATGTATGTGTCATATTGTTCCACAGGTTTGACTGTTCTATTTCTAAATTTGCGAATTCTTTGAGATCCAGATTCAGGGTATTCTGGATTGTGAATAGAGTGATTTTGCTATAGTCTCTGTAATGATAGGTATATGTTGGTGAGATTGAGCGTTGTCAGCAGGTAGTAGGAGATGAAGGGTGATTAATGAATAGTCAGATCCAGGAAGAGGGTAAGATTGCTGAATATATGTGCCAGGGGTGTAGGACCGAATATCATGTCAATGGTGTGACCTGCTATGTATGTGGGGAATGAGATAAGAGGAATTAAGGAAATATCTAAAATTAAGGTTAGAAAATATGAGGTATTAGGGTTGCTTGGTATATTGAAATCCCCAAGGATGATGGGGTTGTGATGGGAAATACAGAAGTCTACGATTGTTGATAGGACTAGCGAGAGCGAGGCTTAGGTGATTGGGAGGTGAAGGTAGAGAAGTTGGAAGTTTAGTGGTGTATGACTGGAAAGCATGAATTGTAAGGTTTCGACTTGAGAATGGTTTTGTAGGGATGAGGTTATGAATTAAGAAAAGTGGAGTGATAGATGACTGCTAAGCCTTCACCCTTCTTATTTGTATGACATTGTGATTTGGATTGGTAATTGTTGGGACAAGCTTGATTAATATAAGCCTCTTCTCCTTCAGCTAGCCAGATTTTGGTTAAACAGAGGATTTGAAGATTATGTTGGAGGATAAGGTCAAGTATGAGAAGGTTTGTTTTTAGAGCAAGAGTTGATAGATGCTGCACTCGTTCATACCATCAAAAAAGTTTTCTCATATAATTCATCAATAGATACACACTTAGAATATAGTGAATAAATATCTGAAGTGCAAAATGCTTTTTGATTTTTGATGACCTCAGTGGCTACACTCCAAAGTGACTTATCTTATACAAAAAGCTTGGGGCTGAAGTCATCAAAAAGTATTTTGCACTTCAGATATTTATTCACTACTAGTGTTTAAGCCCGTTACATTAACGAGTGCTAGAATATATGGCTGGCTGTCTTTCTTTATTTATGTCTCTCTCCCTGCTCCTGTCTCTTTCTTCCTTTCTTTCTTTCTGTCTCTCTCCCTCCTGCAATTTTTCTCTCTCTCTCCCTGGCACCCTTTGTCTGTCTGTCTTTCTTTCTGTCTCTCTCTGGTCCCCTGTCTGTCTTTATTTCTATCTGTCTCTCTCCCTAGCCTCCTTTGTCTGTCTGTATTTCTTTCTGTCTCTCTCCCCCCCCCCCTTTCCTTTGCAGAAGCAGCAGTGATATTTCCCTTCCCCTCCAGATCCCTGTGAAGTAGTAGCAGCATTTTTCCCCACCCACCCCCCATTCCCTTCTCTCCCCCCCCACCACCACTTTCCTTTACAGAAGCAGCAGTGATATTTCCCTTCCCCTCCAGATCCCTGCTGAAGCAGTAGAATCATTTCCCCCACCTCCTATTCCCTTCTCTTACCGTGAGCTGCCCTGCTCCGTTCGGCCCCTCCCCCTTCCCTTCCCGCGTGCTGGCCTGCTGCAGGCTGAAGGTTTTTTTTTTCGGCGGCTCTTCTCACGATCCCCATGGTGGCTGATCCTCCTGTTCAAAGCGGCCTGCTGAGGTTCGCGGCCGGCTGTAACGAACCTCGCAGGCCGCTCTCCAACTCAGTAGCATGTTCCCTCTGACGCGATCGCGTCAGAGGGAACGTGCTACCATGTGGAGAGCGACCTGTGAGGTTCGTTACAGCCGGCCGCGAACCTCAGCAGGCCGCTTTGAACAGGAGCGGTAGCGATTGTTGCGGGAAGGGGGGGAGTCGGCGACGTGCTGTGAACAGGAGCGCCAGCGGCGGCAGGACCATGAGCCCTCCTCCCGCCATCCGCTGCCAGCCGCGGGTTTAAAGTTAGCCGGTCAGGTATTCAGAGCGGCAGGGGGAGGCAACCGGGTAAAGCGCCGTGCCGAGTAGAGGAAGCAAACGCCGTGGCAGGAGAGCAGGGAGTGAGTTTTTCCTTTGCGTTTGTTGGGGGGGGGGGGGTTTGAACAGGAAGTAGAGCAGAGGCGTGAGTGAGCTGTTCAGCTTCCCCTATCTGGGCAAACCGCTCTGGCGAAAATGGAGTGAAGTGCCGCGTGGGGCCGTAGAAAGAGCGGGGCATGCTGCAGTCTTGGCGGCCACGGACATACGGCAGGGGGAAGCAACCTTTTATTCAATGTTTGCCGGGTAAAGCGCCGTGCCGAGTAGAGGAAGCATTGATTGATTTTTTCCCTATGTGGAGAAACCGCCGTGGCAGGAGAGCAGGGAGTGAGTGAGTTTTTCCTATGCGGTTGTTTGGGGGGGGGGGGTTGTGAACAGGAAGTCGAGCAGAGGCGGGAGTGAGCTGTTCAGCTTCCCCTATCTTGGCAAACCGCTCTGGCGAAAATGTAGTGAAGTGTCGCGTGGGGCCGTAGAAAGAGCGGGGCATGCTGCAGTCTTGGCGGCCACGGACATACGGATCACGGAAGCACGCTGATAAGACTGCGCATGCGCCGCCTATGGTTTTATTATATAGATATTCTAAGTTTGTATCTATTGATGAATTATACGAGAGAAAACTTTTTTGGGAGCTCCAAGCTTTTTGTATAAGATAAGTCACTTTCGGCTTTAAGATTTTCAGTAAGAATTTATTTATTTATAAGATAGTAGAAGAATGACCAATGATAAGGCTGGCTAAGGTATAACTCCAGCTTTACATGAAATATGATGCTGGAGTGTAGCCGCTGAGGTCATCAAAAAGTATTTTGCACTTCAGATATTTATTCACTATATTCTAAGTGTGTATCTATTGATGAATTATATGAGAGAAAACTTTTTTGATGGTATGAATGAGTGCAGCATCTATCAACTCTAGTTATTAGCTTCACTCTGAAATAATTTTCCTATATTTTTGAAGGCCAATATAGACTCTGACCTTGTTTTTTTTATAGAACATACATTTAAAAGGCTGATTTTGGGGCCCAGGGAGTGAGTACTGGATTTTTTGGGCATCAGGTGAGATGGGATGATAGGGATGGTTTCTAGACATCTGGGCCGAGGGTAAAGCATGGCTCATGGAAGGGGGGTCGATGGCCCCAAAAGATGGGAATTTCAGTGTCCATAAGATTAGATGTTAGGGGGGAGGCAGGGAAAGGATTTAGTAATTGATGAGAGATGATAAATGAGATGAGTTGTAATAAGAGCAGCAGCATAGTTGGAAAGAATTAGCTGAGCCAGAGATCGCGCTTAGGAGAAACAGAGCTAGGAGGTTGTGCCGAAGACAGCAATGGAAGGTGGCGCATGAAGGATAGCCTGCATAGTTCACAAAGCGATCTTTGGAGAAAACTCTGAGGGACTAACATCTGATATCAAAGTCCCACATTCCTTCTTCAACTTACGCATAACACAACACTACCCCTCCCATCACCTCAAAAAATATGTTTAAGACTATCTGAATACCAAGCTCCCCACATCTGGAACAAACTACCAGTACAACTAAGACAACCCACTACATATCTTGACTTCAGGAAAAACTAAAGACATACCTCTTCTCCCTGTAACCTCTTTCTTATCTTCACCTCTTCCTCCCAACTACCCCACTCTAATAATGTAACTTCCAAATCTGATCTAATTCTACATAGATTCCTTGCAGAGAATTGTATATAAGACACTATTTCATTGTATGACTTGACAAAGAAATCACCAATATCAAGATGCAGATAGCAGTCCAACAGTGAGGTGGGGGCTTTCCAGTTTTATGCACTGTCACATGTTTGACTATTTGCCAGTTGGTGAGATGTCCTATGTATGTACAAGGCAGTCCTTGGATTAAGAACAAGTTCTGTTTTTTAAACCGTTCTTAAATTAAATTTATATGTAACTTGGATCCTGTATAGTATACAGCCTATAAAAACATTAAAGAAACAGTCCTCAAAACAAAGTACTATAGTTTAATTAGAAATAAAAGATAGGTTTACACTTAAATTTTGTTCTTCATCCATCCCACTGTTCCCTCTCCACCACCACATCCAACATTTCTCCCTCATGCATCTGTACCTCAGGCTTCTCTCACCACCATGTCCAATATTTCTTTCTCCCTCCCTATTCCCAATTCACCACTTTCTTCAGTCCCCCATGTGCACCATCTCCCTCTCAAATACCCATGCCCAACAATTGTCCCCACCTCAGCATCTCCCACTCTATTGTTTCATCCTATGTCCCAAGTTCATGCTCCCTCCCTCCTTCCTTTGTGCTTGTGCTACCTCCCTTCTGTGTCCCAATATGACCCTGCCTCTCCTTGTGTCAATGCGCTTCTTCCTCTCTTCCTGCCAAATACAATCTTCCCTTCCATGTCCCAACACTCCCCTCATTGTCTTTCCCTCTGTTCTGCATCCTAAATTCATGCCTCCTGTGGCTGGCTCCCTCCTAGTTTCACTTCTCTTTGCAAAGCCATGGCCAGAGTTGCTGCACACGACTGACCCAGAAGCCTTCCCTCACGTCAGAGGGAAGGCGTCCGGGTCAGCCGTGTGCATGGACCAGCAGCCACGGCTTTGTGAAGAGACGTATGACTGGAAGAGAGCCATCCAGAGGAGGTAAACACCCATGGAAGGCACAAAGGGTCAGGCTGCCGGGTTAGCCGTGAGCCACATGCAGGAACCACGGCTGCGGCTTTGTAAAGATAAATGCGACTGGGAGGTGAGAGCCAGTCATTACCTAAGGTTTAGGAATATTTGAAAATATTCCTTTTTTATATAAATTTGGTTTATCAGGTTATGATTCAAAATGACAGAGCCAGATATAATAGCTTATATTTTTGCTGTTTTTAATTGTTTTATGTTATAACTAGTGTTTAAGCCTGTTACATTAACGGGTGCTAGAATATGTCTTTCTTTTTGTGTGTCTCCCCCCCTCCTACTGTCTATCTTTCTATCTCTCTCTCTCCCGCTGTCTGTCTCTCTCCCTGGCCCCCTTTGTCTTTCTGTCTCTCTCTGGACCGTCTTTCTGTCTCCCTGCCTGCTGTCTTTCTGTTTGTCTGTCTTTTGTTCTCGTGCGCTGCCTGCCTGTCTTTCTGTCTCCATGGCTCCCTTCTGTCCCCCCCCCCCCTCAAAGCAAACCAAGATTGCTCCCTGGCCCCCTTTCCCTCTCCCCCACTTCCCTGTGCAGCAGCAGCATTCCCACACACACACACACACCCCTGTGCAGCAGCAGCATTCCCCTCCCTTTCCCTGTGCAGCAGGCTAGCAGAATTTCTATTCCTCGTTGCGTCGGAAGCCTCTCTGACGTGACGTCAGGGAGGCTTCTGACACAGGTGCAGCTCGTGATAGGAGCCGTGGTGGTGGCAGCGGACTCAAGAATAACGTCAGTAAGGGAACCGGTCAGACCGCGGGCTGCGGCCAAACCTGGGGGACCTGTGTTAGATGGAGGGAGGGGGGGGAGTGGTCGCCGCCTCTGTGGTTAAGGTGCCTCTGCATGCGCAGTTGATGAAGCCAGCGTCGCTGAAGGAGGGCGATGGGGAAACCCTTCTGCGCATGTCTGACAGAATCACGCACCACGGAGTCAGGGATCATGGCGTATGTGCGTATGCACGCTTAGGGTTTTATTATAGAGGATTTTTGGACAAATTAGTCTGACTTCTTGCTATTTTGGTATTCACCCTAAACTGATAAGTTTGTGATGGAACAGAAATCCTGGTATAACATAACATGAAGCAACTTAAAAAGGGAAGGGCCTGGTGGCAGTGTGGGACCCCCCTAAACAGGCTCAAAATAAGTGCAAAAGACTTTTGTGAGCTACAGGAGAGTTTTTGTACATAGGCTCCATTAATGTCATTACCAAGCTATATGGCTGCATTCCCATACTGTCTATGGAGAACCTCTGTTACAAGTAAGCAACACTGATTTCTCTGAATACAAATAAATCAGACATATAACTCCATCTCTGGGGGAAGCTACATCTAGAACATCATGAACTGGAAACCAAGGAACAGCCACTGTGCAGGCATTCCAGAAACAACTGCTTGAATGTAAAGTCATCTGTACTGCAGGGATGTTATTGTAGATGAAGATCAGGGGCAGTGAAAAGATGGGATTTATTAGAGATTTATAGGCACTGCATGATGAAATGATGAATTTTACCTTTACAAATAAGTCACAAAGAATATACTAACCACAGGTACTGTATCATAAAGGATCTTGGGATAAGATTCCCCTAGTTTTTTAGCTTTTCGGTCCCAGCGTGCTCCATCCAGGAACAAACCTCGAATATAGACACCTAAGAATGTTTAGAATAAAACAGAATGTAAATATAAATACCAATAACGATAATCCAAACTATAAAGAATTGGTATTAATGGTGATGATCTGTCCTTAAATAACCCTGGAGGTGATAAAGAAAAATGTGCTTCCCAAGATAAAAGAAATTAAAGAAAACAAGATGAATAAAAGGATCAATCAGTACGGGCCCAGTGCCCTCGTTACAACCATTGGCCCCGGGCAGGTGTTTATGAAGTGACAAGCACTTAGAAATAAATCTAAATAAACTCTGCCCCGTACATCATATTATCCTTATATTGTATGTAATTTGTATACAAAAATATGGATATACGTTACAAGATAATCGGGAGCACAATCATCCCCAGATTAAAGCAAAAGGAGAGAAAATCACCCCAAAGAAAATCTCCCTGAAACCTAATACAAAAAAACACACAAAATGTGAAAATGAAAAAACCAAAATGCAAAAAGTGACAAAAATCGTCAAAAAAAAAAATATATATATATAAATATCAATATAATATCCTCAGTCTCGTCCATCAAACCACAGCGCAGTGAGCCCTGTGCACCTATCACAAATAGTTCGTGAAAATGATAAAAAATAGTGAAAAACAGTGAAAAGTACTTAGCTCAGTAAATCCAAAGCGAGACAAAGTTCAAAGTTCACCAATCATCGCTATTCAATTCCGCTCGTTAATCAGTCCCGCTCGTGTGAGTTCACTCAATAAAGAGTCATAACTGTTGGTCCATTCGCCGTTATACTTAAATCACTCAGTCCCATACAGTCAAAAGGGCTGTTCAATAATGTTCACTACACATTTTGCTTACTCTTCAATGGTTGTAACGAGGGCACTGGGCCCGTACTGATTGATCCTTTTATTCATCTTGTTTTCTTTAATTTCTTTTATCTTGGGAAGCACATTTTTCTTTATCACCTCCAGGGTTATTTAAGGACAGATCATCACCATTAATACCAATTCTTTATAGTTTAGAATAAAACAGACCATTAGCAGAAGTTACATGATCCCAGAGCCTATTTTACACCCAGATATTTGCTTGTGGGCAGAATTATATTTGATTACTATTACATACAATGGTCATGATACTAAAAAAAAAACCAGAAAAAAATAAGTGACTCTATTAATTGGGTTATTTTTCAGAGTTTTTATAATAGGTTAGTTGGTTTTTGTTTTGTTTTTTTAATTATTCATGTTACGTCCTTAGATTTATATGTACATTATGCAAAGTATAACAGATGTACAGTCTTGCTTCTGGTGATAGTTTTTAACTTTAGTAAACTATCTGAGCTTGCTTTCAGAGTTTAGCAAGGCCAGAACTATGCACTGCATCATACTATCCTGTTAGTAAAATTAGTTGTAATTAAAAATTAATGCAATTTTATTGCTTATATTTCTGAGATGTAGTGTATGTATAATGTTGCTACAATTAAACTCCATTTAGCTTTATACATCCCAGAGAAATATAGTATGTGGCAAAAAATGAAAATTATAAATTGTTTATACAACATATTAAATAGAACAGTATTTAACTTTCTTGGAAAGGTATATAGGTATTTTAATACCTTACAACAGGGGTGTCCAACCTATGGCCTGTGGGCCAAAGTCTGGCCTGTCATTATATGCCAGTGCTTATTAACTGTGTTAAAGTCTGTGGGGGCATAATTCTCTAGGGTATAAGTGGTTCTCAATGCTTGTTGAACTTACAAAATGTGTTATCTTGCGCAGTGATAAAAAGTGGTTAACCAGAAAAACTAAAACCTAGAAGTCAGAATTATATGGGATGTAGGAACCTGATTCATTAAGACTTGTCCCATTTTAGGGGTCTACTGGGGGGAAAAAGCTTAGTGAATCAGGCATTCTGGT
Organism: Geotrypetes seraphini; assembly: GCF_902459505.1. NCBI lineage: Eukaryota > Metazoa > Chordata > Amphibia > Gymnophiona > Dermophiidae > Geotrypetes > Geotrypetes seraphini. The sequence goes on along the minus strand of NC_047088.1, from coordinate 176,866,757 downwards.
GCAAAGGACATACGAATCTTGACAGTAGGTGATATTCCCAAGTTAATTGCAGAAGGATGAAATTTACATTCTTCAGCTCCGCCTCCTTCTCCAGTGCTGTAGAGCCCCCTCCAGGTTTTTCCTTCTGGAGGAAAGTTGAGAAAGTGTGAGTCTGATTTGCTCTGATAATTCTTTATTATTGAGGGGGGGGGGGGTTAAATCCAAGTTTGAGGCTTTTCAGTGCTGGAGAGGTCTCCTGTGACCTCGGAGCAGCTCTGCCTGGAAGAGGACACAGACTCTGGGTCAGATGTCTGCAGCTAGCAAAGCAACTCTGGGTTCCTGTACAACTGGCCTGCATTGGAAATTGTGGATCTTGGGATCAGGTCCCCTTGATGCTAGCTCACATCATTTATTAGGTGTTTGACCACAGGTTGTTTGGCTCCAATTTCAGTCCAGCAGGGCTTAATGGGTGCTGGCTATGTAAATTACTCCTCCTGCTCACACATGGATCCGCAGATATTGAGGTCTCAGTTGGGCTTTAGTCTGAATAGCAGCCCAAAGGCTGGTTTGTTGAGTCAGGCAGTGTATTCTCCACTTCCAGCTTCTGTGACAGCTGCAGTAGGTTAACCCAACCCAGACAGTGAGTACTACCTATTGAAGTCTATGAGAAAATCAAGGGAGAAGTTCTGAATTTGCAGGTTCTAAGGATTTCTGGGGATATTTCTAGGGTCCCCCACCTCCACAATCCCCTTCCCAGAATTTTTTTGATTCTTGGGTGGGTTTTCCTGGGATGTTTTTGGCGTGATTTCAAAAAACTTGTGTAACACACTATTCCATTCCAAGAAGTAGGCTGATGTTAGACCCAAAGGTTCATACACCTAATTCAAATTGAATTTAATTGATGAATTAGGATCTCAAACGCTCACAGTTACAAGCTAACAAAACTAGTCTTGGCTCATAACTATTTCGCGAGCTATCATCGGTCCTTACAACTTTTTTATTCAATTTAAAGTGTATGAAATTTTTTCTTTTTTATCAATTACTTTTTCTATACTTTTTGATACTATTCTTTTAGATACTAATCTTGTATAATACAATTTCTTAAGTTCATTTTTTATCCTTATTTCAATTTATAATGTAGACATGATGATACTTAGTTCGGGTGTGTTTTCATACCCGGCCCTCTGACCACAGCAGCGACGGAAGATCTCCGTTTTGCTCTCGTTTATAGTAGGAGAGCTGCATTAGGACCAGAGTGGTTAAACTAATTAACACTGGGAGTCCTGAGAGTTTGCTGTTTTCCTGCTTTGAGCTAAGCACCCAAGCTAAGTATCATCATGTCTACATTATAAAATTGAAATAAGGATAAAAAATGAATTTAAGAAATTGTATTATACAAGATTAGTATCTAAAAGAATAGTATCAAAAAGTATAGAAAAAGTAATTGATAAAAAAGAAAAATTTTCATACACTTTAAATTGAATAAAAAAGATGTATGGACAGATGATAGCTCATGAAATAGTTATGAGCCAAGACTAGTTTTGTTAGCTTGTAACTGCGAGCATTTGAGATCCTAATTCATCAATTAAATTTAATTTGAATTAGGTGTTAGAACCTTTGGGTCTAACATCAGCCTCCTAATGTCACTGGACTTTCCAAACCCTGACGCAGAAATAACCCACGAAAAAGGACACAAACTAGACCTAATCACCTTCTCCCACAAAGAAATAGCCCCCAAAATACAATATCACTCAGAGCCCTGGGAAAAATGTATTTGGTCAGACCACTACATTGGCAAGTTCAATCTACATTGGCTAAAACAAAACACTCAACAAAAACACAAAAACGCCAATATGAACACAGTAACCAGCCGTGGCATCATTAACCCAACCGAATTCTGGACCCACTATGAGTTACAACCCCCAATCAATGAAAATCAGGACTTCCCCACAAAATGGGAAACTTACAGCAAAGAACTCCTAAACAAAATTGCACCATATAAAACCTACAAAAAGAAAAATAGACCACCAAATGAATGGTATGACGGGGAACTACTAACCACCAAACAGGAACTAAGAAAATTGGAAAGAATCTGGCAAAAAACAAACAATGAGTCAGACAAGACAAAATGGAAACAAAAAATGAAAATATACAAAAATATGATCAAAGAAAAACGCACTAAGCATTATGCGAAAAAAATTGGTACTTCAAAAATAAACAGCAAAGAATTATTCAAACTAGTAAAAACCATAACCGACACAACACAAATACTGAAAAAGGACACTGAGCCCACTCCATCGGCACAAACCCTAGCCAACTTCTTTCAAAATAAAATCACAGAGCTAAGAGCAACACTACCCACGCCCACAACAAATGCTCCTCAATTCCTAGAACCCCACGACCAAGACACCAAGGTAGACATGATATGGGACCACCTTGAACATCCAAACTGGCAGCAATTCCTGAATTTATTTAACAAGTACACCAAATCTAACTGCCTACTTGATGCATGTCCCCCTAAAATCATGACAGTTGCCCCCCTAGAATTTAAAAAGGAACTTTTTGCATGGCTAACATCCACCCTTACAAGCGGAACATTAAACAAAAAAATGGGTCACATACTAATCACCCCAATCCCCAAAGACCAGAAAGCCTCCGCAGCATTGACAACCAATTTCAGACCCATAGCAAGCATTCCCCTCTTCACAAAGATACAGGAAGGACTGGTCAACCTTCAATTAGTCAACTACCTGGACAAATTTAACCTCCTTAGCGAACACCAATCAGGATTCAGGAAAGGATACAACACTGAAACTGTCCTAGCCTCCTTACTGAACCACCTCTATGATCTCTTCAGTAAAGGCAAAAGCGCACTGATCCTACAATTAGATCTCAGCAGTGCGTTCGATTTGGTAGACCATGAAATCATGCTACTGTGCCTTGAAGCAATGGGAATATCAGGAAAGGCAAAGAAATGGTTCCAAGAATTCCTAACAAACAGATCCTACAGAGTAATTGGCAATGGAAACTACTCCAAACCATGGAAAAACCCATCAGGCGTGCCCCAAGGTTCCCCCCTATCGCCCACACTTTTCAATATCTATATCGCCTCCTTAGGCCACCTACTACAAAAATTAAATTTAATACACTACATTTACGCCGACGACATATCCATCCTTATACCCTTAAACGACATCACAAAAGAAATTGTAGATAACCTCTCATACACAATGACCGAAATCAATAAATGGACCAACAACTTCAAACTAAAACTAAACGCAGAGAAAACAAAAGTCTTTCTGGCTAGTCCTAATGACAAAATTACGAATACATCGATAAAAATAAACAACCACGAATACCCAATTTCCAAAAACATAAAAATACTAGGTATCACGCTAGACACTCATCTAACTATGACTGACCACACAAACTCACTAGTCAAAAAATGCTTTTACACGTTATGGAAACTAAGAACCATAAAAAAATACTTTGACCCTACATCATTCAGGTTGCTGGTACAAGCACTGACCCTATCCCTTCTTGATTATTGCAACATCATATATCTGGGCATCCCACAAAAAACAATCAAAAAACTAAGACTCATACAAAACACCGCCGTCCGCCTAATTTTCGGACTAAGAAAAAACGACCACATCAGCCCCTACTATAAAAAACTGCATTGGCTTCCAATAGAAGCGCGAATTATATTCAAATTTGCTTGCACCTGTTTTAAACAAGCCTGGGGAATAGCACCTTCATATCTACAAACACACTTCACCCTACATAACCCCACAAGAACGACCAGGAACAAAAACATCTTTGCATACCCAAAGATTACAGGCTGCAGATACAAAGCCTTCCTGGATAGAACCTTTAAGTTCCAAGCGAACAGACAGCAAATCTGGCTGAAAAACCACATAATCGAACCCAATGTAACTTATAATGCATTCCGCAAAACAATCAAAACTGCCCTCTTCGCAAAATACATTGACTAAAACGGCCCCCAACGCCACCAGGTCTCCTCTCCCCATTAAACGCATTTTCTCTCTCTCTACAAACCCCTCATACCTTGATCTCCTCGAACCCAGAACTCCAACTCTTGGTTGTTCTAAATCCCTCAGACACTCATTACCCTTAGATCTCCAATCAATTAATACGTAACTTTCGCCTCTAAACTATTGTATTGCATATAGACTCTTTGTACGATATTGTATTTAGACTTAATGTATAGTATTGTATTTAGACTTAATGTATAGTATTGTTATTCAGACTCACGGTATTGTATAGTATCGTATTGTATGTGGATCTATTGTTTTGTTTTGTATTGTTTTAAAACCTTTAATATTCGCTGAATGTCCAGCCTTCTTACTATGTAAACCGCCTAGAAGTCGTCCGACTGTGGCGGTATAGAAAAAATAAAGTTATTATTATTATTATTACTTCTTGGAAGGGAATAATGTTTTTGGCGTGACCATGTTGCTGTGGTAGCCATCTTGAATTTTCCCAATTTTGATTAAAAGCCTCAATTTGCCTCAAACCCTCAATTTGGATTAAAAACACTTGAGATGGACTCCTCTAGTGGAGCTATCCCTATATCATGCCAGATTTGCGATGGATGGCTGACAGATCAGCATCCACATGCTACATGCTGTGGAGCATGTGAGAGGGTCCTTAAGGCTGGGGGATCACAGAGGACCCCTTGTCTAGGGAAAATAACTTCTACAAAGTCTTGGGATGGAGCTCAGGCAAAGCACAGGTGCGTGGATGATGCTGAGTCCAGGAAATGGCAAAGTGAAACCTGGAAGGGCACTATGGGGGACTCTAGTGAGGAATTTGCCCCAGATTTTGTAAGTTTACTGTGGAAAGATTATTTAAACTATTGAGAGTCTTCCACATCTGTAAAGAGGGCAATGGTGTCTGCACAAGGGTACATGTCCTCTCCAAAAGTACTTTCTACAGCAGAAACTCATGAGCAGGAACCAGAGGACCAGTCTGATAATGACTGGGGGAACTGGAAGTCAGTTTTACTGTCCCAGAGTGAATCATCCCTCCTGGGGATTCGGGGGTCTCAAACAAACTGAAGGCCTGGAGACAGTAATCCCTCTTGAGTAAGAGGAAGACCTGACAATGCAATGCCTATTTAAAGTTATAGCGTTGCTGGAGCTTATCCCTGAGTCATTGTGGGAGATAAACCTGGAGTCTTCACAGACTGTAGCAGCGCAGTGCTCCATTATGAGTGCTTTTCAGGTGCAGACTTCATTTTTCCGTAGCATCCGGATCTTACTGCTCTAATTATAGAGCATTGGGAGATTCCGGAGAGCTCCTTAAGGGGAGCTAAGATGATAACAAGGCTGCAAGCTCCTGCATTTTAGCAGTTACTTGTTCAGCCTAATGTAGACTCGCTGGTAGCTCAGGATACCAAGTGGACTTCCCTTGAAGTGTATGCAGGACCACAGAGTGGATATAGTCCTTAAGGCCCCAATTCTGCAAAGTTTGCCTATCTTTAGACATGCTTTAGGCGTCTTTTATATTTAGGCACCATATAGGCATCCCCAATAATAGACATGATCTAATTTTTTCTGTTCTAGGCGCCGGATAGATGTCCCTGCAATGTATTTAGTTATATGTAAAAATGTGTTTTTCTCTGATTTTTTTTCTTCATTATTTCACGATTGTAAGCTTTAACATAATAAAAACAAAAAAGTATGCCATCTTCAAAAGGATATTTATAATATTTTTCTTCCAGTGAGAGGTACTGACTGGGAGTTGAACTGGGAACATCAGTGTGAATCTTAAGTATGGTTGAATAAATGTGACATGGAGTCAAATACTGCTGTTTATATCAATTGCAAACTCAACTTTTGTAATGTATTGTTTTTAGTATTGCTAATGTTGTGCTATTTGAGATGAAAATTAGATTGGATTGGTCTGTAGCTTGTAATTTTTATTAAAATGAGTATTGTGGGAGCTGGAGTAAACCAGCATTACACGCTAACCATTATTCTAACTGCTGTGCTACAGAATGAGCTATAAAATAATACCAATTCAGCTTTTATTATACTGTTCCGTGTAGGCATCATTATGGCTACAGTATAGGCGTTCTTGCTGCGCTGTATCGGAGCCCTGTATTCCTTTTCTTCACTATTTCAAGATTGTAAGCTTTAACATAATAAAAACAAAAAAAGTATGCCATCTTTAAAAGGATATTTAAAATATTTAAGTTTTATTGAGATGCACAACTGGGAGTTGAACTGGGAACATCAGTGTAGAAGGGTAGAAGTTTAACCTGTGTGCTACACAGGAAGCTGTATAGCAATTGTAAAATTAGCTCCTAGAAGGAATAGCTGTTTGAGCATTGTTTGGGTTTTAGATAGATGTGATTTGGGCTTCAGAAAGACGTTAGTCTGATAGATGTGAGTTCTATGGATGATATTTAGGCAACCATGTAAGTCATCCTTTGAGCTTTGTTTGGGCATCAGATAGACGTTATTTGATACATGTTTCTCTGAATGGGATTTAGGCAAATTATGGGACATTAACAATTCGACCACAGTAACAACTTGGACCTAGGAGTGGCTTACTCTGCATACCTGTCATCCATCTCATCGAACTGCAGTTGCCTGATATTACACTTGCATACTGCTTTCTTGGACTATACAATAAAAATTTTAAACCATTTTTCACCTTGTGCTTATTTACATTGAGTAGCAGCTGGGCATTAGTGTTTCCTTAATAAGCACCACTTCAGCTACTTCGTCACATTGACCTTTGCCTTATCTAGTGTTCCATGAGGCCCAGGCTGCAAAGGAGAGAAGTGGGGAGGCCCTTAGGGGGTGGCAAACAGTTGCTGGCATGTCTCCTGCCTCACAGCCTGCAGCCAGCATAATATTTGAGAAAATGACATTATAGGAGAGCTGGAGAGGATGAACAAGGTACAACGAGGTACCCTAACTTGGTGAGCCAGAAATGGCGTCTTTCAGTCGGGGAGAAGGTTAAGATATGCTTAATTGCAGCCATTACGGCGTGCTTCGGGAACTCCACTACGGAGTCGCAAGCATGCTGTAGCTACATCCGCAACGACGCCTAAATGGAACAGTATAGTCAAACCTGAATTACTATGATTGTATGGCTTATTTTGTAGAATGAAGCTTGGGGTGTGAGCCTGCTCTGGTTTCGACTCCCTCAGGTACTTCAGCTGACACAATACTCATTTTAATAAAAATTACAAGCTCTTTTTTTTTTTTCTTTTTTTTTAAATCTTTATTCATTTTCAAACTTAGAATAAGTGTGACAAATGTTCAAACAAATTAACAATAAATACATCACTTAATAATCAGCAATGATACAAATCATAAACTCTTATCACCCCCCTTCCCATCCTTTCCCAACATATGATCAAATATCTTATAGAATATGTAATAATAAAAATAACCCCCTCACTACTAAACTTGTAAATTTAAGGGAAACAAACTCATCTAATCAGTACAATACTTTGTTAATGGCTCCCACGCATCCTGAAATTTCCTAAAACAACCCCTGGACGTGTATGATGATGGGAATCTCTATGCCACACTTTTAAAATGGAACGTATGATGGCCTTACAACAGGGACATTATAGGAAATTTATGGATGTTTGGGAGCCATTGACAAAATTTTGATTTTGCCCTTTCATCATACACGTCCAGGGTGGTTGGGGAGATAATTTTAATTCGAGTGCAATTGTTGGATATATAGAAAGTGGGAGGGGGGGGGATGATATTTGTATTTGTCATAAAATATAATTTGATAGAATAGAATTTAAGTGCTGTTAAAGTGTAAAATGTCTGTATAATATGGTGCCTATGTAGGTACCTAAGTATAAGTGGAAGCCTAGATTAGACAGCTAGTAATTTTTATTAAAATGAGTATTGTGTCAGCTGAAGTACATGAGGGAGTCGAAACCAGACCAGGCTCACACTCCAACCTTCACTCTAACCACTGTGCCACACAATAAGCCATAAAATCATAGCAATTCGGGTTTGATTATACTGTCCAACTTAGGCATCGTTACAGCTATAGCTATGGTGTGATTGCGGCTCCATGATAAATAAATCACAGGTTTTAAATGATTGGTTTGAGGAAACAAATCCAAACTTCTTATTTCTGACAGAAACATGGATGGCCTTGGACACGGATGCTAATATAAACGAAATCCTACCGGAAGGATATAAAATCCTTCCATTAGCTAGGAATTGGAAAAAAAGGGGGTGGCTTAGCAATAATCCTAAAAGAATCTTTTGATTTTAACAGGATTGATTTTAAATCCACAGATGATCTGGAAATTCTAACTTGTAAGGTTTCAAACACTTATCTGGAAGGTTCATTAATTGTAACACTATTTTATATCCCTCCTAAAAGATGGCCAAGTGCCAAAGAATAATTTTTTGAATTTCTTACTACTAACACATTGATGGGATCATCCAATCTTTTAATGGGTGACATAAATATTCATTTGGAACAAGTGGGAAATTTAGAAGTGGTTGAAATATTCTCATTTTTAACTACCCTAGGGTTTATAATACCAGATGTAGAAAAAACACATTATAAGGGACAACAACTAGATTTAGTTACCTTTTCATTAAAATAACAACCTGATCCAAAGATTCAACATCTACTAGGGGCATGGGAGAAATGCATCTGGTCAGATCATTATATTTGTAATTTTGAATTATGCTGGTAAAGAAGCAATCTGTTCTAAAAAAAATAAAAACATAAGGACTAAATTAATTACTAGTAGAGGAATTATAAATCCAACTGAATTCTGGATTCATTATGAAGTACACCCTAAAACTGAGGAGGACTAAAGCCTATACGATGGCAAAGTCCTATGCTTTACAATTCTTATAGGAGCTAATTTTGCCATTACTATACCAGTTTCTCTGTAGCACAGGAGTGAAGCTTCCACCCTTCTAGGCTGATGTTTCTAGTTCAACTCCCACTCAGTACCTCTCAATCAAAAAGTAATCTTATACTTATCCTTTTAAACATGGCATACGTTGTTATTTTTTTGTTTTTATACTGTTGAAGTATACAATTCTGAAATAATGAAGAAAAAGGATAGAACAGGGCAGTGAGATCTACCTTGTTCTATCTCCTAGTAGAATTAACTGCCATTCACTACCTATAAGAAGCAATATAATCAAATCAGAATTGCTATTATTTTATGGCTCATTGTCTAGCACAGCAGATTAGAGTGAAGGTTAGCAAGTAAGAATGTCATATTTTTTCAATATGCACGCTGATGTTCCCAGATCAACTCCCACTGAAACTAAGATATTATAAATATCCTTTTAAACATGGTATACTGTGTTTTTATTATCCTTTTAATGATGGTATACTTTGGGTTTATGTTAAAGCTTGCAATCCTGAAATAATAACAAATCAGTAAAAAAACACATATTTATATATATAACTAACATCGTAGGAATGTCTATCTGGCATCTATATCAGGAAAAAGTTGATTTTTGAAAATGGGTTTCAGACGCCTACCCGATGCCTAAGTAACGCTGATTGAAACTTGCACCACGAGGAAGTCTAAAGCATGCCTAAAACTAGACGTAGTTTACAGAATCGGGGCCTTAGTGCAGGCACTAGTCTTATCCATACTGGATTACTGCAATATTGTTTATTTGGGAGCTCCAAAGAAAATCCTGAGAAAACTGAGAATAGTACAGAATACGGCTGTCCGATTGATATTTGAGTTGAAGAAAAATGACCATATTAGTCCTTACTACCGACTGTTATATTGGCTCCTGGTGGAGGCAAGAGTACTATTCAAATTCTCTTGCATCTGTTTTAAGCTAGTTTGGGGATTTGCCCCAACTTACCTTTTATCTCATTTTGTGTTATACAGCCCAACGAGGATAACTAGGACTTCCAATCTATTTGCTTATCCAAAAATTACTGGCTGCAGATGCAAGACTTTTTTGGATAGGACTCTTGCATTTCAAGCAAGTAAGCAGCAGTCCTGGTGGGGTAATTGTATTGGTGGAGTTATGCTGTCTTATGGTGCATTTCGAAAAGTAATTAAGTCAGCGTTGTTTGATAAATTCATTTCCTAAATGTGGATATTACTGTCAACAAAATTTTACTTTGAACATATTTAAGCAACTTGTTGTATTTTAATTATTTGTATGTTATTTCGCTGATTGTCCAGCCTTCTTGTGTGTAAACCACCTAGAAATTGTTTGATTATGGTGGTATAGAAGAATAAAGTTATGTTATGAAAGCCACAATTTTTACTTTTCATTTTTTAGCTTTAAGATAATTAGTTAATACTCTTCCCGCTTTATTCAAATTTCCATAATACAGAGAACAGTTCTTTCCAAGCCATTTGAGAGGTTGTATTTAGAGTAGCAGCTTATGTCCCCATTACGATTGTTTCATGTGGTGAGTATCAAGTTGCCAAATGGGTTAAGGACAATAGTATTTAATTGGACACTTGGAAAACTTTGAAATTTATTAATAAATTAACAGATGTTCCAGTAGAGAAATCCACTTATCAATCCTTGTGGTTAAACTCCAAGATTCAAATAGGCGGATCTGGGATCGCCTGGAAGCACTGGATGCAGGCAGGCATACGTACACTAGATGATATTCTATCAAATGGGAAAATGCTTGATTTTTCATGACTGCAACAAACATTTGGTATTGCAAAGTCTCAAAATTATAAGTGGTTGCAGTTGAAGCAAGCCATTCAGAAGGGGTTCCCTGATTGGCAAAATCTAAACAATTATTGCAGCTTCCAGGTCCTATGCTTCCAGATAGATTCATTAGGACATCAGGCTGCCGGTGGTTTAAATTAATGTCTGATTTCTTGAATAAAAATCCAAAAAATGGTCTTAGAGACATCTGGAACATTGAGATCAAGTAGTATATTTCTGCGTCTCGATGGCCACGAATTTGGACTTAGAGGATGAGATGTACAGCATCAGCATCTATGAGACAAATGTGTTTTTTTCTGTTACATAGATCTTTTTGGACCCCGGTTAGGTTACACAAGTTAGACAGTGCTAAATCTAATAGATGATGGTACTGTCATCTGGACATAGGGACACTGGATCATGTGTTGTTCTATTGTCCTGTGATACTTAACTTTTAGAGGTCAATATGGGGTAAGATTAATAACATATTGGAATCATCAATTCCACTGACATATTGAGGCGGTCATATGTGGAACGTTATTATATGTTAAACCCCCTATGGATCAATATAAATGCTGTCTTTTTCATGTCATGACCGGGATAGCCATACAGATGATAACACGAACCCCCTATGGATCGATATAAATGCCGTCTTTTTCATGTCATGACCGGGATAGCCATACAGATGATAACACGAAATTGGAAGAACTACGATCGCCTAATTTTCCCTTTCTGGTGGGCAAATTTGTGCTCCATCTATAGATATGAAAAAATGAATGTTGATAATTTGGGACACAGTAATTTATTTAAATTAGTTTGGGGCCCGTTGACATCATATATTCCTTCACTATAGTAGGTCTTTGATTATGAATCAGTTTTTGTTTATTTTCGTACACATCCAGGGAAGGGTGAGGGGGGGATTTTTCTGGCCTAATTTTGACCTTTGAATATTTACATTTGAGGTGGATGGGAGGGCATTATTAATTTGTGTAGGGTAAGGCTATTGGGAAAATCTATGTTTCTGTGTTGTATTGAATAATCATTGAAAATGATTTGGTTATGTAAGTTGAATGTGCTTTTGTTGATTAATTGTATGTTATATATCGTTATGTTATATATCTATGTTGCACTATTGCAGTTTGGAAAATCAATAAAGAATTGAAAAAAAAAACATATTTAAGAAACTTGTTGTATTTTAATTATTTTTATTGGTTTTCGCTGATTGTCCAGCCTTCTTTTGTGTAAACCGCCTAGAAATTGTTTGATAATGGCGATATTGAAGAATAAAGTTATGTTATGCTAGCGGGATGCTCTGTCTTCCCTCTTATGGTGATACGAGGAGTGTTCAATAATTTATCTACCTCAGTAAGAAATAAGAGTTTTAAAAAAAAATAAATTTATTTTTCAATAAATTCCCCTGATAGCTCCATACAGTTCATCCACTTTTCCTGCAATGACTTTAACCCTTTGAAAAGAAACTTTTTGTCTGACTTTCAAACCAGGACGTCACAGCTTCTTTGATGTCTTCATCACTTGAAAACCACTGTCAACAAAGAGATTTCATGAAAACTCAAAACAGGAAATAATCCAAGGGAGCCAGGTAAGGACTGTAGGATGGATAGTTCAGCTGCTGAAACCTACATTCTTGGATGACAGGACAGCCTATGATTGTCATGACATCATGATATATACACTGGCGCATTGTCGTGAAGCAGCAGCACACCTGCTGTGAGCTTTCCCTTGATTGACTCCTACAAAGCAATCATTGTGTTGATGTTGTCTTGTGTGGCATGAACTCCAGAATCAAAGGTCCTTTATCATCCCAGAAAACAGTTGCCATGACTTTGCCTATAGATTTTTTTGTCTTGAACTTTTTTGGGGTGGGAGATGACTTGTGTTTCCACTGCATTGACTCGTATATCATAGCAAATTTCCCCATAAGAAAAAATGGAAACTTAAGACGATTTGTTCCACAATCCCCAAACTTTAATACAAAATACTAAATGTACTTATATTGCAAGACCTTGCTCATTTAGAACAGTCACTATACTCCTGAAGTGTCAGAGAAAGAACCACCATTGACTCAGTTGTGATGTGTGTATACTCTATGTACTTGTTGTCAGCATAGCTATTGCTAGCATTCAGCATTTTCAGTTGGCATAACTAATGTCAGCGAAGGCCTATGGGAAATTATATCAATCTGACTCTGGCATGTGAACGCAGATAGACCCTGAGGGCAGGGAGACTGTTTTAAGTAGCCCTGATTAAATCATGATTAGCTAAAAGGTGTTAATGTCTGATTAAGAGGGTGCTTAGGACAATGGGTCCAGGTGCACAGATAACTAAAGTTAATCAGAAAATATTGTCAGAGACAGACTGGAAATTACATATGACTACAGCCTATTTTTCTCCTGTCTACGAAGGAGGGGGGATATTTAACTTCTATTGAAGCTCAATAGATTCTGGTTTTTAGAATAAGTTTCCAAACTATAAAAGCCCCCTCGCAGCATCACCCCCCTCTCTTGGCTCTTGGCACTCTGGTCCTCTCTTGTTTCTCTTGAGCTATCTCTCTCTCTGGCTCTCCTTAGAACTTCAGACTCTCTGTCTCTTTGTCTCTGAACTCTGTAAGGCAGGGAAACTGCTTTGCTCTCTACTTAATTGTAATGCTTATAAATATTGCTTTTCTGTAAGCCTATTTCTATAATATATTCTTTATGCAATCACCTCTGGATGTGTTTCTTATTGGATTCTACTCCTGGTGAATCTTCTGTGAGGAAACTGAACCTGGGACCTGGTGTTTGTAAGGGCGCCTCTCAAGTGACCCTACCAACCATATATTGTGGGGGCCACTAACAATCCTTACACTTGTATATCAAGTTAAAATTTAATCAAATGTTTTGCAAAACACTTGCAAACCAAGTTACTTGCAATCCAAGGTTTTACAATACTAGCTAATAGAGATAAGCTAATTACTTTTTAGCCTTCTAATTGGTTCAAGGGCCTATAAATCAGAGATCAGCCCAGGGGTGAGAGGGAAGGAATTAAAGTCTAAACTGAAGCTGCCTGTGCCCATTAGCTGTACTTTATACTGATACTCCAGGGATTAAAAAAATAGTCATTTGAAATGCTAGCCTAACAGAGCCTTCCTATGCTAAGAAAAAAGCAAAAAATAACAACAAAAAACAAATACTATCCCTAAAACTCCCTTTCTAAGTGAGCAGAGTACTTTAAATAAAATAAGTCCCTGAGCTTATCTATTTAGCTTTAAGTTTCCCTTTTCCCAAGTTTGTAAGAAATTTCCCGCAAAATCTTAACAATGAAGATATCTCTGTCTCTGGAAGTTCTCTCACAGCAGCTCTCGACCTCAGAGTCTGCACTCTCCCATAGTCAGAGATGTCCCAAGAATGGGATCCTCTGTAGCACTGAAAAATCATGTAAACGGTCCAAAAACCAAATATAATTGAAAAAATAAACAGGAGCATAAAAGTTCGGCTCCTACCATCTTGCTTGTTGAGAGACAACTGAAGAATTAGAGGATAGCCCAGAAGGATGAGAGGCAGAGCAAAAGAATGCTAATGAAGCTCCCTACAAAAATTATTGGAACAAAGGACTGATTACCCACATGTTCAGGAATGGAGTATCTGTCGCACTAGAAACTTTTATTTAATATGATCCCATTTTAACATGTAAAACTTCACATAGCCCTAGATGGCAATAAAAAAAAATAACAGAACCCATTCGGTCCTCTCCTCCCATCTGCTTCTTCCTTTCTAACATCCAAAAGCATGAAAGAGACAGCAGCATAGTTATCAATGTGCATGTTAAGACCTCAGTGCTTTCTATGGGTTTCCACTCTAAAGAAGCCCACACCGGCTTAATTGTCTCACAGGCCCTATGTTGACTGCCAATGTTGAATATAGGTCACAATGGAGATCCAGTGAGAAGAGGTGCAGCACTGATTCTGTGACCCCCATTAATTGCAAACAGAATCCCATTTGGGTCCCCAACCATTTCTGGGAACTGCTGCTTTTAGGACTCCTTTTACAAAGCTGTGTTAGGCTTTTTTATCATCGGCCATGACAGTATTAGCTCCGACGCTCATAGAATTCCTATGAGTGTCGGAGCTAATACTGCCACAGCCTGCGATAAAAAAGCCTAATGCAGCTTTGTAAAAGGGGTGGGGGTTAGTGCCCCATTTCTAAAGGGATGTAGTTACTTTAGTATTCATTTTGCTTACCATCCTCAGGGGCATGTCTGTATTCTTTGTCCTCCAGCACTTCATAGTCAAACCCTAGTAAATCGATGGGAATGGTGAACTTTCTAGCATAGTTCTGTTGTGCACCAGTTAAAAAGGCTTGTGTAAAAAAGAAGCCTGACACCCAAAATACAGGAGGTGTTCCATTTTCATACCAGTCCTAGAACACGGTAAGGAAAAGAAGAAAATATGGAAATTACAGAAACAAAATGTTTCAGTTGAAATAACAAATGAATTATATATATATTTTCCATACTTGTTATAAAAATTTTTAGAATATTTTTTATGTTTATAAATGAAAAAACACAATCCCTCTAATTTTATAATGGTGCACAGCTTACACTCATAACTTCCCATGCACAGGTAATATAATTTTAGCATGGGATAGCAGGAAGTGTTTCAGTGCTTGTACAGAAACTATTATCATAGAGCACATTAACATGCATGCTAGTGCAGTTATTATCCCAGGGCCATTTAGGGGGGGGGGGGGGGGGGGAGGAGAAATGTTTTTCTTAGGCATTGCACAAATGAAACTTTGTGTCAGACCCAGAGCAACATACACAGAAGGATTGGCTGAGAGGAATGGGAGTCTTAACAGCATCCCCTTTCTCACTTCAGCTCAATCTCCCTCCCTATATCTCCTTAAACTGACGTGCCCCCTGTCATCCAACAGTTAAAAAAAAAAGTACGTGGTAGTCTAGTAGGCCTTTCACAAATGTGATCTGACCCCCCACCCCCAACACCAACATCTACACAAAGATCCTTGGTGCTCTAATGCCTCCCTTCCAGACTGGCACTCCCTCCCCAACCTTTCTTCAAGCCTGAGATGAACAAGGCAGGGCCAGTCTACCATATAAGGACATTTCTCCTTTATATGGCAAACTGACTGCCCACCGCATCATGCCAATGAGGATTTTTTTCTTTAAAACAATTGAGGACAAGAGATATGGTCAGGCAAGAGGAAGACAGGACCCTAGCCCACCTCTGGCTTCTATATAGATGATGGTTTTTTTTAATTTTGGGGAGGGGCAGGGAGTAGATGTTGGGTTGAGAGACCAAGTGAGGCTACTAGGGGCCCTGCAGAAAGCTGACCGGAAAGCCAGCAATTTTTTTTTCTTCAGTGTCACCCTTCCTGTCAGTGCCTGAGCCAATCACCAATCTAGCACTGACAGGAAAGGTGATATTTATCAATGAGTTTTGGATTACTGTTGCTATTTTAACAAAGCAGTACTTTGTAGGTGACCCGTCAAATGCATGCAGGACACTGGCTTACCGACTATCCCACCCTGACATTTGCGCGCATAACAAATGCACGCTACTGTATTGCCTTCCTGCTTGCGCTCTGAGGGGTGTGTGGGAGGAACCCCTTCCCCCACACTACACTTAAAACTCCTGCTCTCCTCGCACAAACTCAAAGTTTTCTATTTTCCGCTTTGAGAGGGGGTGTGTGTGGGGGAAACTTCCCCCATTACAATCAGGGGGATGCTGTAGTGCACCTTTACCGCAACCCGCCTCCAATCCACTTACAATTTTGCCCCTAACAGAAGGCAATAGGGTGGCGCATATTTCTCCTGTGTGCACATGTCAGGGCGGGATTGTCGGTGCACCAATGGCCTGCACGCTATTGATGGCGTACCACTTTGTATGCTCATTAATTATAGCATGCTGTGGTATTTTTGCTGTAATTTTGTGGTAAAGTGCAGGCTCTACCACATAGCTTCCTGCATGGGTTCCTCTGTTAATTGGCATCTAAGTGATGACAAGTAGCAACAATTGATTTTAGTTTAAATCTCTTATTAGTGACAAGTGAACTTACAAAGCCAACATAATAGTACATCAATAGCAGGTGATCAAACAGGAAAACATCTATTGTCAATAATCTAGTCACCAATGATTTTTTTTCTATGTTTTCCCCCCTCCCCCCAATCTCCGCATTCCCCCCAACTCCCACTAATTACACACCCAACATTTCCAGAGATATATACAACAGTCATTCTAATTCTATTATTATCCTTAAACCCCTGAAGACCCCTACCACCCAACCCCTGCATACCAAAAGCAAAGATTATAGGCCAAGCAATACTCCAGATAAGACTAACAATTCTATTCGATGAACCAAAATCCCTCAACCCTATCCCAGGGGCTAAACTCTTAAACCCCCAGGTAAAATTCTAGCATGTGAGAGTCCACTGAAGCATACCCCCCAAAATTTGGCCAGATTGAGTTTGAATCTGGAGAAATCTCCAAATTCAGCAAAGATTTCCAGCAATGCTGGCAATGATGCTTCAGCTGAAGTAATATGTACTAATATATCATCCGCGAATGAGGAAAGATTGAATGTTTTAGATCCAAGAGAGACCCCTGTGATAACCCGGTTTTCCATATTATCTCTTATAAGGGGGATCTAGAACTAAAACAAAAAGAAGAGTGAGCATCCCTGCCTCATCTGCCATGATACTGGGAAAGACTCTGATTCGCAGCTATTCATCTTGATCTTCGCTATGGGTTCATGGTACAAAGCTCGGATACCATACATGAAAAGTCCCAAAAAAGCATAGGCTTGCAGCATATCAAACATAAAGGACCAATTGACTCTGTGGAATGCCTTTTCAGCATCGAAACTAATTAATAAAGATGGTATGGCTTCTAATTTGACCTTATCTAAGGACAATAAGATTTGTCTGATGTTTCTGGTAATTGTACGGCCCCGGACAAAACCACTTGGGGCTGAGCCACAAGAACTGGCAGGACCTGGGCCATCCTATTAGCCAGGATTTTTGTGAATAATTTGGCCTCATAGGCAAGCAGGGATATTGATCTACTGTATATGAATCTGCCAACTAGAGATCCCTTTCAGGCTTCAAAAGGATAGTATTTAGAGTTCCCGCAATGAGTCTGGCAATTTCTCTCCTTCAGTAAAGCAATTAAATATCGCCGCAAGGCAACCTGAAATGTCAGATTGGAGGAGCTTATAAAATTCTACAGTGAGGCTGTTGGTCCCAGGCAACTTGTCTAGTACACTAAGCCCAATATTAGAGTATGCCTCAACTTCTGTAATAGGGCATTTAGATAGGTATAAATTACATCCAAACAAATTGTTCAGTAGCAGTATATAATTGAGCATAGAAATCACAGAAAGCCATGGATATTTCCAGATCTGTACTCTGTGTTTATCCTTTAAGTGTAACACCTGTCTGGGACCCTGAGCTTGAGCTACCAGCCTAGCCAGGAGAGCTCCAGGTTTGTTGGCATGCTTGAATAGTTGAAATTTATAATATTGGGCAGATTTATGGGCCTTTTCGTAAATCAAATGATTAAGGGCTGCTTGGGAGGCCTTATGTAGAGTGGAAGGGGTGGTCCTGTAATGTTGTCTATCATGGCTGACCCTAGCTTCCCATCTCTTAATTTCAGCCTCTCCCACACATCTCTTTGGGGGCGCAATAAGAAATGACCTCTTCCCGGAGATCAACTTTAGCTGCCTCCCAGAAAAGAATGGGTTGAGAGACATGTTCATTATTATCTTTCATATAATTACTCCAGCTAGTGCGGATGAAGTCATGAAATTTGATATCAAAATAAAGATGTCTGGGAAACCTCCATCTCTGCGGCCTGGAGACTCTGTCTGCATCTCATAACTCCAACCAAACAAATGCATGGTCAGAGTCACAGGAAGGACCAATGCCTACCAGGTGCAGCCCAGAGGATAGAGTAGATGAGATAAGTAAGTAATCTATTCTAGATTGAGCCTCTTGCACCCTAAAAAAATGGGTGAATAATCTATGTCCTCCGGATGCAGAAATCTCCAAGAATCTAATAAGTCTAGGGACTCACAGAGAAGAGGTATTCCCTTTGAGTAATTGATAGGCGTAATCCCAGAACAAGAAGATTTATCCATAAGGGGATCAAAAACAGTGTTAAAGGTTGTTTTAGATGCCTAAGTTTATTACTGTCTATGCTTTTGTTCAGTGCCAAACTGTATTACTGCCAAAGGTTTCGCCTTTTCTTCCCTACTCTTGGCTATGCACTCTCCTAACCAAGATGTTAGAATCCATCATATCCACTCAACTCTCATCCTACCTAGAAAGATTTTCTATACTCCTACCCTACCAATTCGGCTTCAGACCCAACTTCAGCACCGAATCCCTATTAGCCTCACTAATCTCTAAGGTACAACAACTTCATTCTCACAACAAATTCACTGTACTTCTACAATTTGACCTCTCCACAGCTTTCGACGTCGTCCATCACGATATCTTAATCTTCCAACTCTCTGAAATAGGCATAAATTCCACAGTCCTAGACTGGTTCTTGAAATTCCTACGCTTACGCTCCTACACTGTTAACATAAACGGTATCTCATCCCCTCCCTGGAAGCCGATATGTGGAGTCCCGCAAGGCTCACCTCTCTCTCCTATCCTTTTCAATATTTACATGTCTTCTCTGAAACTTTTTCACCTATCCCCCCTGGAAACTCTCTACACCTATGCCGACGATATCCTCATCCTCCTCGAGACCGACTCGAACCTCACTAATCTCGCTGAGAACATATCCGCATGTATAATGAACCTCCATTCCTGGGCACATTCTGTACAAATGAAATTGAATGAGTCCAAAACAAAATTACTTTGGCTCGGCCCAATATTAGATCATTTACCCACCTCCATCCCATTATATTCCGGCTCCACTCTTCAGCTTGAGTTTTCAAGCAAAGTCCTTGGCGTCATCATAGACTCCTCTCTCTCCTTCAATGACCACCTCAACTTCATGGTAAAAAAATGCTTCTTTAGTCTTCATATGCTGAGGAAAGTGAGATCGTACTTTCATCATTCTCACTTCATTGTCCTTGTTCAATTCACCATCCTCTCTAGACTGGATTATTGCAACTCCATCTATTTAAGCCTAACTAAAAAAAAAACTCCATAGACTTCAGCTAATCCAGAACGCCGCGGCCAAGCTTATTTTCGCAAAAGGCAAGTTCGACCACGTCTCTCCACTCCTGTCCAAACTTCACTGGCTCCCAATTCACTCCAGAGTCCTCTTTAAATGTGCCTGTTTAGCCTTCAAGATCCTACATGGCATCCTCCCTCCCGTTATCCCACTCTTCTGGAATTCCTCTAACCCTAATTCCACTAGATCCTCCCAAAAACTGAAACTATCATTCCCCTCTACAAAAGGTATATCCCGCTTAGGAAAACTAGGAACATCCCTCCCCTTTAGAACCACAGAACTCTGGAATAACCTCACATCCCCGCTCAGAGTTTCAAGTTCCCTCCAATCCTTCCGCAAACACCTGAAAACTTGGCTCTTTTCAAAAATCTAATACTTCCCGCTTTTTGGTTCCCTGTCCCTCTTTATCTTCCTAGCTCCTTTCCTATAACCCTTCATTGTAGCTCCTTTTCAACCTAACCCTGTAAACTGTGCCAAGCTCTACGCTTGTGGAGATTGTGACAAACCCAGCACCAGCACTAGTTCGGTCCCTAATAGGATCGGGTGCAGAAGAGCTGATCAGATTGATTCTGGCGCTCAACTTGAGGCTGACCTCCCTTGCCCCTATGATCAGAGCAGTAGTGATCTGGAGCAGAGGCAGGCAGACTGGCAACAGCAGCCTCCGGGCTTTAGGGCAGTTAGAGAAGCCACAAGGAATATAGCTGCATTAGATAAACCCAGGCAGAGAAAAGCTGCTTTAGAGCCAAAACCCATCCCCCGCTACAGGCTGAAGGGGATTGGCTCTGAGCTGTTTAAAAGCAGGCTGAGACAAGCAGGAGGAGGAGGAGCGAGTGACCAGGGTGAGTCACTCCCACAGCCTAAGGCAGGTGAGGAGCTGTGGAGCAGAGCAGGAGAGACAACCGTGCCAGATTGGCCCATGCAGGATTTGGAAGAAATCCTTCCCACTTCAAACTTCCAGATTCCAGAACTTGTGGAAAGCATGGAGGTACAAGTAGCTGGCCCTATGCTAGAGAGCCAGACAGAATGTATGGAAACTGAATGAAGAAAGTGAGTAACTGGGAAACCATTAGTGGTTTGTGGTTTTTTTTTCCCTTTTGCCTATGTTTTTCTGCTGTGCAAACAAGCCTGAAGAATGTGAGATAGGTTTGGACTTTATGAGTATTTTTGGGTTAAGAATAACACTTACCTGAATCCTAAACTATGGAAGTGATTTAAAGTCAAGTTTGGAAACAAGAAGCTCAAGATAGAACATTTTAAGTTTGTGTTTTGAACTTTAGAAATCCTGCTGTGGCTCCCGTTCCTGAAGAGCTAATTAGCTTATCTCCCTCAGCTGTTTGTTTTGCCTGCACAGGGAGCTGAGGGAAAAGCTGATCCGTTTGCAAGAGCTATATTGCCTAAAGAGTTTTGGTTTTAATTTGGATTTACAGCAAAGGTTTATTTCAAACTTTATTTGGCTGCTGAAATCTGCTGTTACATGCCTTTGATATTAATGCTGAGAGAAAGTTTGAATTATGAGTGAACACCAGTGTAAAGCAATCCTGAGTCAGAGCACATGACCTCAGGAATAATCAACTACAGGAGATTGCTGTTTTGTGATATCTTTATTTTACAATTGACTTTATTTTTGAATGAAATGCAAAAGTGATTTTTGTTTTATGCTGCATCTTTTTGATCTCTGGGTCAGAATAAACATCATATTCCTATTTGAAGAACTTGGTTTCACTGGTGATATTTGGAAACTCTTTGCTTGCCTTGTCTTTCATAGGCCTAGGCGGTCGCCTAGAGCCACCTGAAAAGTCCTGAAGGTACCCCTGGTTAGAGGGGACACGCCAGAATCCTTGTGTTTGTCACACGACAGCCCGCTGCTGCAGAGGGTTTGTGACAAGATGGCGCGGTATACAAACCTAAGGTTTAGTTTAGTTTAGTTTAGATTAGTATGGAAATGAATGCACTTGATGTGATCTCAGAAAAAAACCTTGTCATATGTGTTGGGTGTGTATACATTTGCTAATATCATTTCTTGATGGTTGACTGATATATTGGCTATAATGACTCATCTTTGGGTATCATGATAAACAAAGTGTTTCTCCACTACCAGATCCTTCCTAAATAGGATAACTAACCATGCTTTTTTGTGTAGGGCAGAGTTATCTATGATATCACCCACCCACCATTGATGAAGTTTTGTGTGTTCTAGCTTGGACAAGTGAGTTTCCTGAAATAAAGCGATATGTGCCCCATGCCTGTTCAACGTCTGTAAGATCTTACTGCATTTTATTGGAGAATGATGCCCCCAACATTTCAAGAGATAATTTTACTAGTCAGAATGCAGTAAACATGGGGGCCAGCACAAGTCACTATTACTCCAACTAAAAGGGGCTCGGGCATCCCAGCCAGTACCTATGCCCCCCAAAAGTGACCAATCCCAAACTATCCTATGAAGGTTGCTTCTTTTTGACTGTCTGAAGAAACCATCACTCATAAATCCCATAAACAACCCTCCCCACCTACTCCTTCCCAATCCCTCTCCCCAGCCCCCCCCCTAAGAAGCAACATGGGCTTCTATCCCATCAATACCACAGCTTTGTAAAAGGGGCTCTTAATGTGTAACTGCAAAAGGGATGCTCAAATGGGAAGGGCATGGGCAGGTCACACTGTGCTAAACTTACAAAATATTTAAAGTTGCAAGCATATATACCAACATTTAAGCATGCACATTTTTACCATTTATAGCAGTGTATCGCAAACTGTGTGCCATGGTAAGATTCTAGGTGTGCTGTGAGAGATAGATGTCTGTCACTGCCGGGCACCAGCACCTATCCTCCTCTCTGCCTCCTGGCGTACCAGAATTTTAGGGTTACAGGACAGAGGGATTTCCAAAACCCAGCAGTTTGTCTGGGTTTTGGAAGGACCCCAAGCTCAGGGCCCCATATGGAAGGCCTCTGAGCATGCGTGAACATTGATGTGAAGATGTCACACATATGCAAGTGATGTCATCGGTTAACATTTGCACATGCTCAGAGGCCCTCTAGATGAGACCCCGAGTTTAGAGTGGCATGGCTGAAAAATATTTACGAGATGGTGTATGTGGTCGCTCCTACATGTAAGTGCATTGCTGTTAACTTATGCTCGTATTTCCATAACAGAATCCGGGCACCCAGATGCTGTTATAGAATATTAGCTTAGTGCTTAATTTTAGCACACTATATAGCAATACCTCCACTGAGTGTTCATAAGGAAAACTAAGATATCTAAATTACAATCATTACACACAGAATAAATTGCATTTTTCTAAAGGAGTGTGTGGCACAGTGGGTTGGAGCTACAGCCTCAGCACCCTTGGGGTTGTGGGTTCAAACCACGTGCTGCTTCCTGTGACCCTGGGCAAGTCACTTAATCCTCCATAGCCCCAGGTACATTAGATAGATTATGAGCCCACCGGGACAGATAGGGAAAATGTTTGAGTACCTGATTGTAAAAAAACGCTTAGATAATCTTGATAGGTAGTATATAAATGCCTAATAAAACTTGAAAACTTAAACTTCAGTTGTTTATTTCCCTTTCCCAAATTTGAGCTTCAAACAAATTTAGGTAAAATTTGTAGGTTACATAAAATCTCATTTATACAAGGTCACAAAGAACATCAGTGGGAGACCCTGGTTCTTAGCTGCTGTTCTAATAATCAGCAGGGCAATTCTAAAACTGGGTTCATACAGTTATATGTGACTCGTGCACATAAGTGGTGCTTTAATTGGCATCTACATTTGCAAGTGCACTGAGGGGGAATTCTTTAAATGGCTTTCAAAAAATGGCCACAAAAAGAAAAAACCCAGTCAATAATGTAGCGGAAAAGATGTCTCCAAAATAACTTACTCAAAAGTAATATCTGGGAAAGTACTAGTAGTCACAAAAAGAAAAAAAAAACCCAGAAGTCAATAAACTAGATTGGTAGTTAGAATTTCTGATACATATTGATGGTCAGGTATGCTCAGAGACCTATTGGACCTAGGAACATCTATAAGATAAGTGCTTACTCTCAGTGAATACTAAACATTTTGAAGCTGAGAAAAGTTATACAGTACCACGATACTGACAAGTCTTTAAACACTGTATGCAATGATTGGATGGTTAGTCCTTATATTTGGGGGTACCTCCAATAGATCTCCAGGTCTCTGAGCATACCTGATCTGACTTCTGGGTTGTTGGGTTTTTTGTGTGACTACTAGAACTTTCCCAGATATCAATTTTGAGTGAGGTGTTGTTTTTTATTTTTTTACATCTTTTCCCCTACATTATTGACTGGATTCAAAAATCGGCATAAAAAAATCTGCCCTATGGGTGCCCTTTATAGAATAATGCATAGTGCCAATAACTATGCCTAACTTTAGGTGTCATACTTACACCTGCTGAAATGTGATGTAAATGCTGGCATCCAAGTAAGGCACACTGAGGTAGTATTCCATAACTATGTGTTCATATTTTCAGAACATCCCTGATACACCCATAACTATGTCCCCTTTTGAGTTACTTGCTATCAGTTAGAAGCCATGTCATACAGAATAGCGCACAGCCAGATGCACATGCAAATTTTAATCAGTGCCAATTAACATCGATAATTGTTTTTTAGCTTGTTAAACAATTAATTTACATTCACATTTTGGCAATTTGGGTGTCATATGTAGAATCCAGGGATAAGCATGTAAGTGCTATAGGGCTAGATTCACTATGGACATGGATTGGATCTGATCCGGGAGGGATCCGATCCAATCCGTGTCCAGGGGGCTGATTCACGAATCGCTCTCATGCAAATGAGGGTGATCGGATTCACGCTCCCAACCGACCGCCTGGATCGCTCTGTAGCGATCCCGACACATGAGCAGACCATACGCAGATGGTCTGTGTATGTGTCGAAGAGCAGCGACTTTTTTTTTTTTTTTTTACTTTTACCTAGCCCAGCGAGGCCATGGTTTTAACCCGCTTTAAACCTGTGGGTTAAAACCATGGGTTCTCACTGCGGGGGAAGGCCAGGGCAGCGCTTGGGGCAGAGAGCAGGAGAATCAGGGGCAGAGAGCCGTGCAGGAGATTCGGGGCAGAGCAGGGCAGCAGGAGAAAAAAGGCAGAGAGTCAGGGCAAGGATCAGGAGAGGAGATTTGAGGCAGAGCATGGTGGCAGGAGAAAAGTCGGGGCAGAGCGCACACGAGAGTCAGGGCAGATAGAGCAGGAGAGTTGGGGGCAGAGAGCTGGAGAGTTGGGGTAGACAGCAGCAGTGAGCAGGAGATGGCAGTCAGAAACCAGTGAATGACTGGTCCTTAGCAGTCGCTTGTTTGTGATCAGCCAACCCAGTCGGTGTTTCAGGGTTTTTGTTAGTGAATTGCTGCCTGTCATCATTTGAATGCTGTTCCACCTCATTTGCATTCGCAGATCGGAGGATGATCGGGACAGAGGTCAGTGAATCGGATCAGAGGGGAATCGGGTCGCAAACCGATTGGTACATGACCAGTGGAGGTGACCAGTGGAGTGCCGCAGGGCTCAGTCCTGGGTCCACTCCTTTTCAACATATTCATAGGGGATCTGACTCAAGGGCTTCAAGGTAAAATAACACTATTCGCTGATGACGCCAAACTATGTAATATAGTAAGTGAATGCAGTTTACAGAATTATATGGCGCAGGACCTGCTTACATTGGAAAGTTGGTCCTCAACCTGGCAGCTAGGCTTCAATGCTAAGAAATGTAAGGTCATGCACCTCGGAAGCGGAAATCCATGCAGGACGTACTTCTTGAACAGAGAAACTTTAACTAGGACTTCAGCAGAACGAGATTTAGGAGTAATCATCAGTGCAGACATGAAACTGCCAATCAAGTGGAGAAGGCTTCATCTAAGGCAAGGCAGATATTGGGTTGTATCAATAGAAGTTTCGTCAGCCGAAAGCCTGAAGTCATAATGCCGTTGTACAGGGTCATGGTGAGACCTCATCTGGAGTACTGTGTGCAATTCTGGAGGCCACATTACAGTAAAGATGTGCGCAGAATTGAATCGGTTCAGCGGACGGCCACCAGGATGATCTCGGGGTTCAAGGGTCTCTCGTACGAAGAGAGACTGAACAAATTGCAGCTCTACACTCTCGAGGAACGTAGGGAGAGGGGAGACATGATCGAAACATTTAAGTACCTCACGGGACGTGTCGAAGTGGAATATGATATTTTCTTTCTCAAGGGACCCTCAGCCACAAGAGGGCACCCGCTCAAACTTAGGGGCGGAAAATTTCATGGCGACACCAGAAAGTATTTCTTCACAGAGAGAGTGGTTGATCATTGGAACAAGCTTCCAGTGCAGGTGATCGAGGCAGACAGCGTGCCAGACTTTAAGAATAAATGGGATATCCATGTGGGATCCCTACGAGGGTCAAGATAAGGAAATTGGATAAGCAGAGTGGGCAGACTTGATGGGCTGTAGCCCTTTTCTGCCGTCATCTTCTATGTTTCTATGATTGGTTTGCTTAGTGAATCTAGTCCATAGTGTGTAACAGCAAGGAGGCATATGGATGTATCTCCTACTTATACACACACCTTATAGAATACTATAAGTTGCACACCTTGCATGGTGCATTTAGGCATGCCAACTTACGACAGCATTACATTGTCCTAAGTGGGCTTGCCTAAATGCAGGTGTATCAATGCAGCCTTACACTATTATTCTGTAACGCAATCCTGGCACCAAAATACAATTATAGAATTGGCACTCAGCACATAGCATTGAGACACTTAACTTGTGCCAAGTTATAGAACTATTCTCTAGATTATATTCCCATTCTAATTGCTGTAGGGTTTAATCTAATCTAATCTAAACCTTAGGTTTGTATACCGCATCATCTCTACATTCGTAAAGCTCGACACGGTTAACAAGAGTTAGGGTAGAAAGGAACTCCAGTGGAGGGAAGAGGCAAAATGAAGAGAAAATTTAGAGGACTAGAATAACCAGAGAGGGAGGAGGAGTTACATTTTTGAGAATAACCAGGTTTTCAGATGTTTACGGAAGAGTTGGAGGGAGCTCAGATTCCTCAGAGGGGAGGTAAGGTTGTTCCAGAGCTGAGTGATTCTGAAAGGGAGGGAAAAACCTAGTTTTCCTACAAGTGAAACGCCTTTTAGAGAGGGAAAGGAAAGTTTCAGTTTTTGGGTGGATCTGGCAGAATTGGGGTTAGAGGAGTTCCAAGAAAGAGGAATGAAGGGAGGGAGAATACCGTGTAGGATCTTGAAAGTGAGGCAGGCACATTTGAAGTGGACTCTGGAGATAATCGGAAGCTAGTGGAGCTTGGATAATAGCGGTGGGACGTGGTCGAATTTGCTTTTTGCGAAGATAAGCTTAGCAGCGGTATTCTGAATCTGCTGGAGTCTTTGAAGGTTTTTCTTTGTTAGGCTAAGGTAGATAGAGTTGCAGTAGTCCAGTCTGGAAAGGATGGTGGATTGGACAAGGACGGCAAAGTGTTTTTGATGGAAACAGGATCTCACTTTTCTCAGCATGTGAAGGCTGAAGAAACATTTTTTTTACTAGGGAGTTGAGGTGGTCGTTGAAGGAAAGTGTAGAGTCAATGAAGACCCCCAGAACTTTACTAGAATATTCAAGCTGCAGAGTGGGGCCAGAGGACAGTGGGATGGAGGTGGGCAGTTGGTCCAATTTTGGGCCGAGTCAGAGAAGTTTTGTTTTAGATTCATTCAGTTTCATCTGCACAGTGTGGGCCCAGGATTGAAGGTTCGATATACATGAGGATATGTTCGCCGAGAGGTTGGTGAGGTTCCGGTCGGTCTCGAGGAGGACAAAGATGTCGTCTGCGTAAGTGTAGAGTGTTTCAAGGTGGGAGAGATGGAGGAGTTTAAGGGAGGACATATAAATGTTGAAGAGGATAGGAAAGAGAGGTGAGCCTTGCGGGACTCCACAGATCGGGTTCCAGGGGGAGGAAGAAGTGCCCTTCATGTTGACTATGTAGGAGCGGGAGCGTAAGAACTTCGAGAACCAGTCAAGGACTGTGGAGTTTACGCCTATCTCGGTGAGTTGGTAAATTAGAATATCATG
The DNA here is from genome assembly GCF_902459505.1 of Geotrypetes seraphini. Classification (NCBI taxonomy): domain Eukaryota; kingdom Metazoa; phylum Chordata; class Amphibia; order Gymnophiona; family Dermophiidae; genus Geotrypetes; species Geotrypetes seraphini. Next base: position 176,838,825 of record NC_047088.1, on the reverse strand, counting down.
ATGGACGACATCAAAAGCTGCAGAGAGGTCGAATTGAAGAAGGACGGCGAACTTGTTGCGAGAATGGAGATATTGAACTTTTGAGATTAAGGAGGTCAGAAGGGATTCGGTGCTGAAATTGGGACGGAAGCCGTATTGGTAGGGTTGAAGAATGGTGAATTTCTCAAGGTAGGAAGATAGTTGAGTGGATATGATGGACTCTAGCATCTTGGTAAGAAGGGGGATGTTAGCTATTGGATGTTAGCTGGATGGTGTAGAGGGGTCAAGCTCAGGTTTTTTCAGTAGTGGGGTTAAGGAAATATGGCCCATTTCTGGGGAGAAGAGACCCGAATGGAGGGCGGAGTTTATGAGAATGGTAAGAGATGAGATGGCCTGAGGGGGAGTGTTCTCGTAGAGGTAGGAGGGGAAAGGATCCAAGGTACAGTTGCAGGATTTCAATTTGAGGCAGAGATTATAGACCAGGGATTCGGAAACAAGTTCGAAGGAAAACCAGGATCTGTCTTCTGGGATAGGGTAGGAGTCTGTTGGGATAGGGTTGGGGTCAATTGGAATCAGAGATTTGTAGGAGATTGCAGGTGGGAAGGAGCGCCTCAAGATGGAGACCTTATCGTTGAAGAACTTTGCTAGAGAATCGGCTGAGGGGGAGGAGGGAAGTATGGAGTCATTTTTGGAGGTTAAGGAATGCCAGATGTTAAATAATGTGCTACTCTGATTGTTGGATTTGGAGATTTTGTCACCGTAGAAGTTTTTCCTTGCTTTTTTTAGATTTTAATGTTGACCCTCCAGGAGAGTCTGTCTGTAGGGGATTTAGATTTTTTTCCATTTTCGTTCCAGAGCATGGCATTTCTGTTTCAGTTCTCTGTGGTATGGGAGGTACCAAGGGGCCTTACGGGAGTAGGAAATGGTTTTAGTGGAGAGAGGGGCGAGGGAATGGAAGGTGGACTCAGAGAGGGCGACCCAATTTTGCCAGTTAGATTCTGGTTCTGCAGGTTTAGAGATGGGGGAAAATTTGTCGAGAAAATTGATCCAGAACAGATTGCACGAGATTTTTTAATGAAAGGTAATAGAATTTGAGGTGCGGGATGGGGGCCTGAGATGTGACATGAAAATGGGGAGACAGAAGGCCCCTAGGTAGTGGTCGGACCAGGGGACAATTTCCCAGCGAATGTCGTCAGTTGAGGTTTTGTGAGTAGTAGTGTGTGGCCTTTTTCGTGGGTTGGGGAGAGTGTGGGGGGGGAAGCCTAAAGCGGAGAGAAAGCTATTAAATTTGGATGTATCCTTGTTGGTGACATCTTCAAGGTGGAGACTGATGTCTCCGATGATCAGTAATCTTTGAAATTTGAGGAAGGCGTTTCTTATGGTTTCAAAGACAAGTTCGGAGGAATTGTTCCAAGGGGCAGGTGGGCTTTATAGAAGCAGGATACTCAGAGGATGAGGGTGGAATTCGTCATTGACTGAGGCTAACATGTATTCTAATGAGGAGTGGCTGACCTTTTCAAGGAGTTGGACATTGAAGAATGATTTGAAAAGGAGGGCCAGGCCGCGTCCTCTTCGGTTGGTTCTGGGAGAGAAGAGGCCTTGGTAGCCGTGGGAACAGAGTTCGTTTTGAGTAAATTGGTCATCTTTTGTGATTCAAGATTCTGTGATGAATAGGAATCCGGGGTCAGAATCCTCAAGTAGGTCCTTCAAGATTTGTATCTTATTGCAAGCAGATCTGGCATTGCAATAGAGTGTTGGGACTAGGATGAGAGAATGTGAGGCAAGGTTGGGGGGAGTGGAAGCGAGGACAGGTTTTAGAGAGGCATGGTTGACTTTGCAAGGGTTTTTATAGGATGGGTGGTGTTTGGGGTGAATGAGCGTGGTAATTCTGAGACCAGGGCAGATATTGCGAGCATTTGTAGAATTGAGGAGGTTGGGGGCAGGGGGTGTCAGGCAGGGGAAGAGTTTGAGAGAAGAGAAGAATAGGAGAAGAAGGAGCCATGAAGGTGGCTTCATGATGAGAGATTAGAAATCTATGGGTTAGATGGCCTGTTTAAGGCGTGTGAGAGTAGGTTAAGGATGGAGGAGCGACTAGGTAATAACGTACTAGGTATCAGCACAAACGATATTGGACAGATCTAGTAAAGCATTTCTGAATTGGAGTTATTCTGAAAATGATCTCGTGGAAGGGGGATGAAGATAATCTGGCTATCAAATCGGCATTCAAATTAGCATAGATTTTTGGATATAATAGGCATTTAACAAATTAGTTAAGAATTGACAACAATTAATTGACAAAAATTAAGAAGACAGCAAGCATTTAACAGATTATAAGATTCAACAGGTATTTAAGATAATTTTTTGATTACTTTTGCTTTATGTATATATATATATTTTTTTTGAGAGCTAGTAAATGAACTTTACAGTTGGATGGTTTCACGATTATGCTTAACGATGAAAGATTTCACAATTAGACTTAAACATGGGGAAAGATTCCCCTGCTGGCTCGGGGGGGGGGGGGGGAGCGGAGCGGTGCTCGAGACCCAGTGATGTGGCCGCTGTTTTCGGTTGGCGATAGCCCACTTGAAGGGAGAAAAGTTTCCCCTGCTTCCCATTCGATCTCACCTCTGCTGGAACGGGGGAGGAGTGGAGATGAGGCCAGGTGCCCTGCTGGAAAGGGCTCCCAAAACTGGCCGCTGGTGCCGAGTGCCGTTAGCGCTGCTTCTCTTTAGTTCTCTCCCCTGCTGGAACGGGGGAGGGGTGGAGATGAGGCCAGGTGCCCTGCTGGAAAGAGCTCCTGAAACTAGCCGCTTGGAGGGAGAAACTGGCCGCTTGAAGGGAAAAAAGTTTCCCCTGCTTCCCTTTCAATCTCACCTTTGCTGGAACAGGGGAGGAGTGGAGATGAGGCCAGGTACCCTGCTGGAAAGGGCTCCCGAAACTGGCCGCTGGTGCCGAGTGCCGTTAGCGCTGCTTCTCTTTAGTTCTCTCCCCTGCTGAAATGGGAGAGGGGTGGAGATGAGGCCAAGTGCCCTGCTGGAAAAGGCTCCCGAAACTGGCCGCTGGTGCCGAGCGCCATTAGCGCTGCTTCTCTTTAGTTCTCACCCCCGCTGGAACGGGGGAGGGGTGGAGATGAAGCCAGGTGCCCTGCTGGAAAGGGCTCCTAAAACTGGCCGCTTGAAGGGAGAAACTGGCCGCTTGAAGGGAGAAAAGTTTGAAGGGAGAAAAGTTTCCCCTGCTTCTCTTTCGATCTCACCTCTGCTGGAACGGGGGAGGAGTGGAGATGAGGCCAGGTGCCCTGCTGGAAAGGGCTCCCGAAACTGGCCGCTGGTGCCGAGTGCCGTTAGCGCTGCTTCTCTTTAGTTCTCTCCCCTGCTGGAATGGGGGAGGGATGGAGATGAGGCCAAGTGCCCTGCTGGAAAAGGCTCCCGAAACTGGTGCCGCTGGTGCCGAGCGCCGTTAGCGCTGCTTCTCTTTAGTTCTCACCCCCGCTGGAACGGGGGAGGGGTGGAGATGAAGCCAGGTGCCCTGCTGAAAAGGGCTCCCAAAACTGGCCGCTTGAAGGGAGAAAAATTTGAAGGGAGAAAAGTTTCCCCTGCTTCCCTTTCGATCTCACCTCTGCTGGAAAGGGGGAGGAGTGGAGATGAGGCCAGGTGCCCTGCTGGAAAGGGCTCCCGAAACTGGCCGCTGGTGCCGAGTGCCGTTAGCGCTGCTTCTCTTTAGTTCTCTCCCCTGCTGGAATGGGGGAGGGATGGAGATGAGGCCAAGTGCCCTGCTGGAAAAGGCTCCCGAAACTGGTGCCGCTGGTGCCGAGCGCCGTTAGCGCTGCTTCTCTTTAGTTCTCACCCCCGCTGGAACGGGGGAGGGGTGGAGATGAAGCCAGGTGCCCTGCTGAAAAGGGCTCCCAAAACTGGCCGCTTGAAGGGAGAAAAATTTGAAGGGAGAAAAGTTTCCCCTGCTTCCCTTTCGATCTCACCTCTGCTGGAAAGGGGGAGGAGTGGAGATGAGGCCAGGTGCCCTGCTGGAAAGGGCTCCCGAAACTAGCCGCTTGGAGGGAGAAACTACTTGCTTCTTCTTGTATGCTATATTAAATTCTCATTCTGAGGTAGAATAATATATAACTTTCTACACTTTGAGTGAGACCTTAGCAATTTTCTCAAATGTAAGCTGAAAATGTTTAAAGAATGCTATTGCAAAATGACTCATAAAGTAGTTGATGTAAATGTATCATTTTTTTGAAATTAAGAAAAATATGCATATGTAACTGCATCTATGCTGGCAATTTTGGAAACAGAAATGGTTTGGATGTTACATAGCCAAGTCAAAAGAACGTTATTCTCAATTTATTCAAAATCTTGCATTTATTTAGTTTCTGTGCATGTTGCAATATATACACTGTCCTATTTTAGCTTTGGTAAACCTTTAGAATAGTTTTCAGTTTAAATGACTTTTATATGATCTAGGACCTAGGCATCATTACTAAGGTGACAATACGTCCTGTTTTGAACAGGACCATCCCGTTTTTAGATCCCCTGTTCCGTTGGCCACACACACAGGTTCGACACGCTGAAATGTCCCGTTTTCAGGGACAGTGTCCCAAAGCTGTGCGTGGGGACAACGGGACCGGCGATCGCTTCCCTTCCCTTGCTGCCGCGCCAAAGCTAGCCTCCTTCCAGCGCCCTATTCAACCCCCCCGGTCCGCCTCTGCTGCTGCTTACTAGCCGCTCTCCAGTGCCGATTCAAACCACACCCCTCCCCGGTCTGCCACTGCTACTGCTTGCCGCCCAGAAGCCTTCTTCCCGACGTCAATTCTGACATTGGAGAGGAAGTTCCAAGCCAGCCAGGCAGCGATTGGCTGGCCTGGAATATGCTCTCCGATGTCAGAATTGACGTCGGCGGCGGGGGGGGGGGTTTGAGGAAAAAAATAAATGGTCACCTTAATAATTACTGATCCTCAATATTGGTTCTAATATGAAAAACCTCCAAAATATAAAATCTCTACTGTATTTATAGCAGGTTTTTAAATGCATTGATGAACTCACAAGTACAGTATACCACAAACACACAAGTTAGGCCATGTTAATTCTTTATATCCATAAAGTAATGGTATGTATTATATAGTAATACTAAGTTTCACTTGAACTTGATATAAAACTGTAGTGCAATACTATTTTTTTATTTATTCCTCCCATCATACCTGGGGAGGGTGCAAACATTCTGTCAAGAAGTATGGAGTTCTTCAAAGTGACTATTTTAGAAGATAATTATCCCCTCCTTTTACTAAACTACGATAGCAGTTATTAGTGCAGGGAGCCGTGCTGAATGCTCCGTGTCGCTCCCGACACTCATAGGAACTCTGAGCATTGGGAACAGCATGGAACATTCAGCGCGGCTCCCTGGGCTAATAACCGCTATCGCGGTTTAGTATAAGGGGGCGTATGTGTTTATGTGATACCATGGAACCAAGTCATTTGAATCCTACAAATAATGCAGAAAGTCAAGAATAAGAATATTAATGCTAATCATAGTGTACTCACCTTCAAGAATTTAAGTCTTGTAAGAAAATCATTTACATAACTGCCAAGGGGCTTGAGACTTGGATAAGACTTTTTCATCCACATTCCAGGGATTTTCCCAGTCAGAATGCTACTTACTACTTCTTCCAACTCAGCAGACATAACGACCAAACCCTAGAACAGATTTTTTTTGTGGCAGAGAAAAATACATGAGAAACAATAATAGTTTTAGAGGTGATAATGCACTGGTATTGGCTTTAATCACCAGCTTAATACTGATCTGGCGTCTTCCAAATGATAATGATTTAATGGTTATAAGATAACTTTTTAAACCAATCTATGAGCATGAATAACAACATGGATTTCAATGTTAGCCCAATTATCAGCCAAGTAGAAAGTTTAAAAATCCAAGAGGCTGCATGGCTTAAGACCAATACCTGTAGGAGCAGCTTTGACATGCATTTTCAAAAAGGCCCATCTTATATTCAAGACAATTGTATAGCCTTTATTGGTAAGTTGGTGGTGTGGTACAGCCTTTACTTATAAAATTAAAATTCTGAATATAGCTTAAGGAGCTCATTAAAAAAAAAAAAAAAAAAAAAAGATGTCCAAAAAAATGGCATAACCTGGCACTTGGACATTTTCTTGCCAAAATATCCAAGTACTGATTTTTGAAACCAACTTTCTAGATGTTTTGCTAAGCTTTTTGTCCATTGAGCATGGGGGCATGTTATAGGCAGGATTTGGGCTTGCTTAGCGCTTGGACATCTTGTGACGATAAACATTTCTCAAGACATCCAGGACACCATTTAGATATCTCAAGCTAGACCTGTTTTAAAAGCATCTAAGTGCCAAAAAAAGTACCTAAACTGACCAGATAACCACTGGAGGGATTAAGCCATGACCCCCCCACCCACACACACACTCCCCCAGTGGTCAATGACTTCCTCCCACCCCACCCCCAAAGATGTGAAAGAAACAGTACATACCTGTCTCTATAACATAAGCACCTGGTATTAGAAATTCAAGTAGAGCATCATACAGGTGTCTTAAATAGATTGGTGGGTGAGAAGAGGGCTTTAGATTTGTTAGAAACTGGACAACCTGGAGCTTGTTATGAAAGGATGGACTCCATCTTAACTGGGATGGAACCAGATTGCTGGCGCTAACATTTAAAAAGGAGATAGAGCAGTTTTTAAACTGAGAAGGGGGGAAAAGCCGACAGTTGCCCAGGAGCGGATGGTTCTGTGTAAAGTATCCTTGAAGGATACTATTGAAAAAGGAGATTGAGGGAGTTCCAATAGAGAGGTTTCAATAATGGTGAAAGAAAGCTAGGAGTGTGTAAGAGTAAGGCAAAATGAAAGACTCAAATTTTCCTTGTCATCTTCTCATCAGTCTGTAGATACAAGGAAAAAACACAATTTGAAATGTCTGTATACAAATGCTAGAAGCCTAAAATATAAAATAGGAGAGTTAGAGTATATAGCACTGAATGATGAGGTAGATATAATAGGCATCTCAGAGACCTGGTGGAAAGAGGACAATCAATGGGACACTGTATTACCTGGGTACAAATTATATCACAAAGATAGAATAGATCCCTGTTTGATGAAGTATTCCTGTGCCCGATCATTTGACTATGGAGAGGAGTTTGACACAGTGGAGCCTATTTGAGAGCATAAACCAGCGTCAGATCTGCAGCCAAAGTGGAACCAGGACAGAAATTCAGCTGTCTGGTTTTTATTGCACATATGCCTTGCAAGATTAACTTTGTGTTAGCATATTGAACTTCTTCTAGTAATGTATGAGACAAGCTGTCAATCTGAAAGTTTTTTTGTGGCAGTATGGTGAAAGAAGGCTTATAAAGAGAAATGAAATCTGGGGTTATAAGTGAAGTTTTCTTTAGACCTATAGAGTTAAACTGAGGTCTTTTTCTCCACTTTGTTTTGTGTGTTTTTTTTCTTTTTGCTTGTCCTTCCTCAAGTGTGGGTTTAGGTATTCAGTCTTCTTATACTTGTGCTTGCACATTTATATATGTTTGAGATATATACATATATATATAATTTTTTTTTTTTAAATGGTTATATAAGTGCGCTACTCTCAACATTAGAGTGGTATGATTTCAATTACCCCAACTGGTTAAACGATACATCAGGGAGTGTTAGGGAGGCAAATTCCTAGATATCATAAATGATTGCTTCTTGGAGCAACTGGTCCAGGAACTGAAAAGAGGGGGAGCTATTTTAGATTTGGTCATTAGTGGAATGCATGATATAATACAGGAGGAAACTGTGTTGGGTACACTGGGCTACAGTGATCATAATGTGATCAAATTTGAGCTCATACCTGGAGTGATGTAGCAAAATAAATCTACTTTAGCGGCATTTAATTTTCAAAAGGGTGATTATGATAAAATGAGGAAAATGGTTAAAAAGAAGGTAAAAGGATCCTTTACAAAGGTTAGAACTATAAACCAGGTGTGGATGTTATTTAAAAATACCATCGTGGAAACCCAGATCAGTTGTATTCCACATATTAACAAAGATGGAAAGAAGAGAAAACAAGAGCCAGCATGGTTAAAAGGTGAAGTGAAAGAGGCTATTAGAGCAAAAAAACATCCTTTAAAGAATGGAAAAAGGATCCAAATAAAGAAAATAAGACTAGACATAAGCACTGGCAAGTTAGATACAAAGCATTGATAAAGAAAGCTAAGAAAAAATATGAAGAAAAACTTGCCAAAGAGGAAAAAATTCATACTAACAATTTTTTTATATACACCAGAAGCAGAAAACCTGTGAGGGACCACTGGATGATCAAGGAGCAAAAGGGGTGCTCAGGGAGGATAAGGCCATAGCAGAGAGACTGAATGAATTCATTGCTTCAGTCTCTATGGAAAAAGATGTATGAGATCTACCTGAACCGGAAATGATTTTTAAGAGTGATGATGTGGAGGAACAGAAAGAAATTTCTGTGAATATGTACTAAATCAAATTGACAAGTTAAAAAAGTGATAAATCATCTGGACCAGATGGTATACATCCCAGGGTACTATAAGAACTCAAACATGAAATTGCTGATCTGTTCTTAGTGATCTGTAACCTGTCGCTAAAATCATCTGTTGTACCTGAAGATTGGAGAGTGGCCAATGTTTTGCCAATTATTAAAAAGGGTTCCAGGGGAGATCTGAGAAATTATAGATTGGTAAGCTTGACTTCAGTGCCCAGCAAAATAATGGAAACAGTTATAAAAATATAAAATTGTGGAACATGTAGACAAATGTGATTTAATGGGAGCACTGGAGCTATTACAGCTGCGGCTGGTGCTTAAAACCACACTACAGTTTTGTTAAAGCAGGGGGGGGGGGTTAGTTATTTGTTGCATGAAAAAAATAGACGTTTTGCCTAGAAAGGCTGCATCAAAGGCAAAACTAAATCAATACAGTATATATGGTCACGTTGGGTTTGTGTTATAATAAATTGTTCACATCTACATCTTCTGGTCTTTTTTCTATTGCTTGCTGCTTGGATTTCGTGCAGATCATCACATCTCCATTGTTTTTGTATGAAAAAAAAATATTCATTCTGCTGTGTTTTAAATGTATTACTAAATAACTTCAGTGCATGCCTCCGAGTCTTTGTGTTTTTGGAAAGAGTAAACATGTGATTCACATCTACCTGTTCCACTTTGTTCATTATTTTATAGACCTTTATCATATATCCCCTCAGCCATGTCTTATACAAACTGAAGAGCCTTACCCTCTTTTAGCTGTTCCTTCCCCTTTATCAGAATTGCACACAATAGGATAGATTCTGTGAAGACTACCCAGAAACCAAGCACTTGGCAGTAATTCTATAACACCATTTAAGCGTGTAATTGGCATTATAGAATAATGACTATGTCCACACATGCACATGCACTTTTGGGTGCCCCTGCTTATGCCAACTGAAAGGCTGATATAAATGTGGGCACCTAAAGATGGCAGATGCATGCGTACATGCAGATATTCTATAAACTGGGTACACTGGTCCTGGGCATGTCCTTGACCTACCCATGCCCTTCCCACAACAAAACCCTTTTGCAGATGTGTACCCTTTAAGTAGCATATACAGTTAGGAAACAGCAAATTAGGACAGTCGCACATGCAACTTCAGATTGTTGCCAATTAGTGCCAATAAACTCCAATTATAACAAATAATTGGCTGTTAAGTTCAATTAAAAGCCTATTATTATATTAATGTGAACATGCAGCTGCCCTTTATTCTATAACAGTGCATGTACATTTGAACACCAATGGGCTCATTTAAAAAAAAAGAAATATGTCCAAAGGATGGCATATACCAGGACGTCCAACTGCCAACTTATGAAACCGTCTTTCTGAATGTGCCCTACTGCTTTGTTAGCATGTCTGTGTGACTATTTCATTACAATGCTGGGCCCTCCCAATTCCAAACGGTCTAGATTTGGATGTTTTGAACTTGGACGTTTTTCTTGTCGAAAATGGCCACAACAGTTAGGCATCGAAAGGTTGGACGTCCTGACGGCCAAAACATCTACGCAAACAACAACAACAAAAAAATTGAACATCTAGTAGTTTAAAAATGGGTGTTTCTCGGCCCCAGCTTGCGATAAATGTCTGAAGTCGAAGATGGATGTACCATCGAAAATGTCCCTCTAAGCATCAACATGTGCATACTTTGCACAGAAGCATTATGATTTCCTTAGTTTTATTTTCTATTTCGTTCCTAATAATTCCTTATATTCTATTTGCTTTTCTGGCTGCCACTGCACAATGAGCAGAAAATTTCAACATATTGTTCACATTGATGACTAGATCTAGAGAATGACACAGGGATCGTTTACCGCGGTAAACCGCGGGTCACTGCGGACTCGGCATCTTCTCCCCAGCTCCTCTTGCGCCTTTTTTACCTTCAGGAGCCAGCCATGTCACGATGAAGACAGAAGGAACCTAAAACCAAAGCCTTAGACCAATGTGATTTGAAGAATAAAATTATCAGACAACAAAAAGAAAAAAAAAAAATTTATTTTATATTTTGTGATTAGAATATTTCAGATTTGAAATATGTATCCTGCTAGAGCTGGTATTAGACATAACTGGGGACTGCAAAGTCCAGGCTGTGCTTCTTTAGCTTCCAGCTGGCTTAGGGCTCTCTCTCTGACCAAGGGGCAGTTGCCTAGTTGCACTCCCCTAACATTTTTCTTGCCATGTGTGACTAAAGTATTCTGTTAGCTTGATTTATCTATATAGCATTCTGTAGTAATTTGGTTTGTTCAATTTTCACAATAGTGAAGGGGATATTTGTGAAAGGGAAGGGAGATGGGTTTTGTTGAACCTTGCTCTGTTTTATTTGTGTTTATAAAATGACAATTGTCAGAGGAGAAGCTTCCACCCACACACATACGACTGCAGGGCGGCACAGGAAGGCTTTGCTGGCATTAGTTTCTTTTCTAAAGTGCCACGAAGGTAAGGGGGAGGGAGGGAGATAGATTTGGCTGGAAGTAGGGAGGAAGGGAAGGGGCCGCGCGCACGATCGGTAACCACGCGCCTTCCCTCCCTTAAGTTTCTTTACACCGCGAAGGTAAGGGGGAGGGAGGGAGATTCTCGGGCCGCTGAAGGGTGGTGAGGTGGTGATAGGGAAGGGTGGATGCTGCAGGGACAGGGCAGTGAAGGGGTTGGCGGGGACGGGGCAGGGCTAGGGCGGTGAAGAGGACGGAGGGTTCGGAGACGGGGCGGTGAAGGAGACGGTGGGGACGGTGTGGTGAAGGGGACGGTGGTCCGGTGACGGGGCAGTGACGGGGACAGATTTTTTCCTCGTGTCATTCTCTAACTAGATCCTTTTCTTAATGTGGACCTGTGCATCGTGTAGCTAGAGTTTGGATTGCTCTTGGACTGGATTAGGCAGATTTTTCTGTTTTTGCAATGCAATAGAAGTTGTTATATGCTGTATTTTCAATTCAATCCTACAAATCAAATAAACCCCCTTCTTTAATAACACGTAGTGTGAGTTTTAGCGCCAGCATCGGTGGTAACTGCTCTGAAGCTCATAGATTTCCTTTGAGCGTCGGAGCAGTTACCACTGCTGTCGGCGCTAAAACCCGTGCTACGCAGTAGTAAAGGAGGAGGAACGTTAGCTGTTCGTATAATTAATTATAGGACAGTAAAATTTCTATGAGGCATAATCAGATTAGCCATGTTAATAAAGTATTTAGAGAATGTAAAGGAAAAAAATATAATTCATTCTAAAAAAGTTATTTCTCCCCTCTTTAATTTATGGTTCATACCTTAATAGCTTTCTGAATGTTGATGCAGGAGTCTGTGATGGTAAACAAAAGTTTGTTGAAACGACCCATCTCCTGAACAAGTACTGTATTCATGCTCTGTGTGTAGGTTGTTGGGTATCTCCTCATAGCAGCCTCAATATCAAAATTTGGAGGAAGTTTGCTGAGAATGTCAGCAGAAACTTCAAAAACTGTTTCATCTGATGATTTTCCTTCACCACCTGATGTTCGAGACTATGGTGATAATAATTACAAAATTAGAGCTCTTTAAATGACACCTTGAATATTGTGTATGAACAGATATAAACTAGCAGATTCATTGTTTTACACATTAGGGGTCATCAAATCCAATCCAGGGGTATAGCCATGGAGTGGGCCTGGCTCATGCAATTTGGGCACAGGCACACACACCCAGCAGCCACAGGCTGATGGCAGTAGTTCCAACATGCTGTCGGAAGCTGACCCGGATGCCTTCCCTCTGACGCGTTTGCGTTTTGCCTCAGAGGGAAGGCATGTAAGAACAGCTGCTGGCAACCTGAAGAGAAACAGAAATGCTGCACGGGCTGGAAGGGAAAAAAAGGGAATGAAAAAAAGAGGCTGCTGCAAAGGCTAGGGGTGTGGAAAGAGGGGAAAAGAGAGATGCTGCATGGGCTAGGGAGTGGGAACGGAGGGAAAGAAATAGAAAGAATGCCGCACAGATTGGGAAGGGAGGGAAAGAGAGAGGCCTGCTCACTTTGGCCTCAAGACTGCCTAAAATTGACTTTCTAGCTATGCCACTGATCCAATTATTAAGGCCCACAACTCAGTCTGGATTTCCATAATTAATGTATATGAGTTCTATTTGCATTCAATGTAAATGTAGATAAATCTCATACATATTCATTGTGAAAATTCTAAAAACTAGGCTTGGTTGTGGACCTCAATGACTGGATTTGAGGACCCCCTGTCTTACATGAACAAAAACAAATGGATAGGCCTACTGGTATTACCTGAACTTCACAAATTATACTACACTGAACCTGGGGGTTATCCTTTAAAGAAATGTATATACTGTTATAAATATTTATATCAGTAGTTCTCAAACCTCTCCTCTTCAGTTTGGTTTTCAGGATATCCATGATGTATCCATCATGTATTCATGATGTATGGAAATCTGCCTCCTGTATATGCAATATTACTATATAAAATTGATTGTGACAAGTCAAAAGAGTTCTAGATAACTATTTAAAACCTGTTAAAGAGTCTCAGAATGGCTCTTAATAGCACAGAACATATTCCACATTGTAATTATATGACAATGTTCTTTAAAAATAAGATTACTTTCTTGACTGTTTTGTTTTCAAATAGTTCACAAGATATATAAGGAAAGGAGTCTGTGGAAAGGGTAAGGAAAGGGAGAATGTTCGTAGATTCAGCAAATCCCTACCACATATAAAAGGCAATTCTATAAGGTAGAACCAAAATTCAGATGCCAATAGTGCGCCTGGTGTATAGAATATATTAGCATTTGTGTGCATAATTGGCAGTTACTTCTGTAAGTGCTAGGCACTGTTTTATAAATGTGTCAGGTGCCATTGACTTGTGTTCGAGTCCTAGTGATTCGATAATGATATCAAGTTTTCGTGCCAGAATACAGAAGTAGATTGCTGGGCCTTTCTTCTGCGCAGTATAAATTCAATGCTGTTGCCGTTGTCACATTAAATGCGATCCTCTGCCGCCAATACTGCCCATCTGCTGCTGCCCAGATGGGTGGTTCATTGTCAGTCCGACATCTCCGTTCAAAACTGTCCACCTTGGGAGGCCCTGCTAGTAGTGAAACTACCAATGGCGTAGTTTTCAGCTTCACAGATGTGCAAGCCCCAGTGGCATGACAAGCCCATAGGCCTAAATCATCTAGTGCCCAACTGTTGAGGTGTACACATGGGTGGAGCAGGGGCATGACATGGGTGTGTCACCAAATGATGCACACAAATTATAGAATACTAACATTCGTTTGCACTGCAAGGTGCATTTAAACACTCCCATGTATGCCAGTCATTGGCCTGTCTTAAGGAGGCATGCTTAACTTTTGGCATGCTAATGTAGCTTAGTGCTGATATTCCATAATGGCTTAGGTGTACTCTTTAGCCATTACAGAACTAGTACCAATTGTGACCTTTTTGTGGCACCTAAAATGAGGCAGCAGTTTCTAAAATTGCCACTATGTAGGGTCATGAAATGGTTAACTGTTGTTTAAAATATTGCTCTGGCCTACATAGCTGAAGAAAGTTTACAATCTATTGACTTCATCTGCCTAAAATGTATGTCCCTGCCTTACCACATTGTAAGCTAAATAGATAAGAGTTTGAGCCATGATGTACCCTGCCCTTCTGTACATTTAACATTTAGAACTGTAAGAGTTAGATAAGTGACCTGCTAGTGTGAGCTTAGGACCAATAATAATTGTAGAAAGTTATAGAAGTAACAAATGAAAATTGTAGTTTTTGCATATATTAGTTTGCGAAAAGGGCATAAAAGTCAGTGTATTTCCTGTTTCTGACACTCTAGTAGGCAGGCTATTAACTGCACTAGAGTCCGGTATACCATAATAAATCTCTTGTACTTTCTTCACGCCTCTGACTTTGTGTGTCCAAGTGACCTTTCAACTATACAATCTGTATTTCATTCAGTTTAGTTGATATTTTCTGAATTGGCATCTGCAGAGGTGAGTATAATGATCCACATAATAGTAAGGGTCTATGTACTTTGGATCCATACCAGGCCTATGTGTACGTAATCAATTGGCTGACCTTTCTCATAAATTTTTCTTTAAAGCAGGTATCCTATGGTTTTTGGTTTAATATGCTTGATGCACGGCTTTTCTTATCCAGATTTTTTTTTTAGTCAGCAGTTTTAATACCTACTTTAAAGAAACAAAAAAATAATATCATGTGTTGTGATAATTAATGACTAATCTCTAATGCCAAGTTGCTAGAATCTGCAGTTGCAAAGCAGCTGAATGCTTTTTTGGAAATATATCTTTTATTTAATCAATCAAAATTAGGTTTTGGACAGCTCTTCAATTCAGAATCTATCTAGCTGGCATTGTTGGATTCCTCTCAGCGGAGGTGATAGAGACAAAGATTGAATTCAAGAAAGCATGGGACAAGCACAGGAAAGTACCTGAAGAAAGAGCTGTTAGGATGGGAGGACATAAGAGAAGTGGAAAGACAGTGGTCTAAGCTGAAAGGAGTGATAAAAATGGCTACGGACCTTTATGTGAAGAAAATCAATAAAAACAAAAGAAAAAGGAAGCCGATATGGTTCTCCAACCTAGTGGCTGAGAAAATAAAGGCGAAAGAGTTGGCGTTCATGAAATATAAAAAAACCCAAGAAGAGGAGAGCAGAAAAGACTACAGGGTGAAACTGAAAGAAGCCAAGAGAGAGATACGTTTGACGAAGGCACAGGCGGAAGAACAAATGGCTAAAAATGTAAAAAAGGGAGATAAAAATTTTTTCAGATATATTAGTGAAAGGAGGAAGATAAAAAATGGAATTGCTAGGCTAAAAGATGCTGGGAACAAATATGTGGAGAGTGATGAGGAGAAAGCAAATGTGCTAAACAAATACTTCTGTTCTGTGTTCACAGAAGAAAATCCTGGAGAAGGACCGAGATTGTCCGGCAAAGTTACACGAGAAAATGGAGTAGATTCTGCGCCGTTCACGGAGGAGGGTGTTTATGAGCAACTTGAAAAACTGAAGGTGGACAAAGCGATGGGACCAGACGGGATCCATCCCAGGATACTAAGGGAGCTCAGAGAGGTTCTGGCGAGTCCTATTAAAGACTTGTTCAACAAATCTCTGGAGACGGGAGTGATTCCTGGGGATTGGAGGAGAGCGGATGTGGTCCCTATTCATAAAAGTGGTCACAGGGATGAAGCAGGAAACTACAGGCCGGTGAGCCTCACTTCAGTTGTTGGAAAAATAATGGAAGTGTTGCTGAAAGAAAGGATAGTGTATTTCCTTGAATCTAATGGGTTACAGGATCCGAGGCAACATGGCTTTACAAAAGGTAAATCGTGCCAAACGAACCTGATTGAATTTTTTGATTGGGTGACCAGAGAGCTGGATCGAGGACATATGCTAGATGTAATTTATTTGGATTTCAGCAAAGCCTTTGATACAGTTCCTCATAGGAGGCTGTTGAACAAACTTGAAGGGCTGAAGTTAGGACACAAAGTGGTGAACTGGGTCAGAAACTGGCTGTCGGACAGACGCCAGAGGGTGGTGGTTAATGGAAGTCGCTCGAAGGAAGGAAAGGTGACTAGTGGAGTCCCTCAGGGTTCGGTGCTGGGGCCAATCCTGTTCAATATGTATGTAAGTGACATTGCTGAAGGGTTAGAAGGAAAAGTGTGCCTTTTTGCAGATGATACCAAGATTTGTAACAGAGTAGACACCGAAGAGGGAGTGGAAAATATGAAAAAGGATCTGCAAAAGTTAGAGGAATGGTCTAATGCCTGGCAACTAAAATTCAATGCAAAGAAATGCAGAGTAATGCATTTGGGGATTAATAATAGGAAGGAACCGTATATGCTGGGAGGAGAGAAGCTGATATGCACGGACGGGGAGAGGGACCTTGGGGTGATAGTGTCCGAAGATCTAAAGGCGAAAAAACAGTGTGACAAGGCAGTGGCTGCTGCCAGAAGGATTCTGGGCTGTATAAAGAGAGGCGTAGTCAGTAGAAGAAAGAAGGTGTTGATGCCCCTGTACAGGTCATTGGTGAGGCCCCACTTGGAGTATTGTGTTCAGTTTTGGAGACCGTATCTGGCGAAAGACGTAAGAAGACTTGAGGCGGTCCAGAGGAGGGCGACGAAAATGATAGGAGGCTTGCACCAGAAGACATATGAGGAGAGACTGGAAGCCCTGAATATGTATACCCTAGAGGAAAGGAGAGACAGGGGAGATATGATTCAGACGTTCAAATACTTAAAGGGTATTAACGTAGAACAAAATCTTTTCCAGAGAAAGGAAAATGGTAAAACCAGAGGACATAATTTGAGGTTGAGGGGTGGTAGATTCAGGGGCAATGTTAGGAAATTCTACTTTACGGAGAGGGTGGTGGATGCCTGGAATGCGCTCCCGAGAGAGGTGGTGGAGAGTAAAACTGTGACTGAGTTCAAAGAAGCGTGGGATGAACACAGAAGATTTAAAATCAGAAAATAATATTAAAGATTGAAATAGGCCAGTTACTGGGCAGACTTGTACGGTCTGTGTCTGTGTATGGCCGTTTGGAGGAGGATGGGCAGGGGAGGGCTTCAATGGCTGGGAGGGTGTAGATGGGCTGGAGTAAGTCTTAACAGAGATTTCGGCAGTTGGAACCCAAGCACAGTACCGGGTAAAGCTTTGGATTCTCGCCCAGAAATAGCTAAGAAGAAAAAAAAAAAAAAAAAAAATTTAAATTGAATCAGGTTGGGCAGACTGGATGGACCATTCGGGTCTTTATCTGCCGTCATCTACTATGTTACTATGATCTCTAAGGAAGATGAAGAGATAGTAGATGGCATGAATAGGCAGATTGGACAAGATTGGTCTCCACAAAAGTAGAAATAAGGAAGAAGTAGGGAATTACAGGCCGGTAAGTCTGACTTCTGTGGTAAGCAAATTAATAGAAACAGTTTTAAAACAGAGAATGGTCAAGTTTCTGGAATCCTGTGGATTCACTAGAGATAGGTCTTGTCAAACAAATCTGACCAATTTTTTTGACTGGGTAACCAGAGAATTGGATAGACGATGTGCGATAAATGTGGTGTATTTGGAAGGAATTTAGGATGAGTGCAGAGAATCATCTTATCACGGTGAAATACTTTATATGGTGAGTTGGAAATCAATGCTTGAAGTTCACTGACTTGATGAGCAGAAGTGACAGCGACCAAGAAAACCACTTTCCAAGTGAGGAACTTGAGATGAGTAGACACTAATGGCTCAAATGGAGGCTTTGCAAGAACTACATTAAGATCCCACACAACTGGAAGAGGTTTCAGCAGAAGTTTGGAGTTAACCTCGAAACCAGAGGATGATCTGCCAGAGGTTTATTATCGACAGGAGTATGAACAGCACTAATAACACTGAGATGGACTCTAACCAAAGTGGTTAATGAGGCCAGAAGTGGAAATATGGAGAAGGTAATCAAGAACTGAAGGAAGTGAAGAGGATGAAGGTTCTGGTGATGAAGAGAGCACCAGGAGGTAAAACATGTCCATTTCTGTTGATAGCATTACTGTGTAGATAGTTTTCTGGATGCAGCAATAATGGCTTGAACAGGATCAAAGGGATGAAGTCTGTTAAAGTTACACTGAAAGGTACCAAGCTGTCAAGTGCAGAGACAGTAGATTGGGATGTAACATGGATCCATGACTCTGTGTGAGGAAAGATCTGCAGTGGAATTGCATCCTTGACAATCAGCTGAAGTAGAAGGGAAAACCAAGCTTGTCTGGGCCACCGAGGAGCTATCAGGATCATGGTAGGTGACTCTTGAATTTGACCAAGGTTTTCAGAATGAGAGGGATTGATGGAAATACATAAAGGAATTTGTTCAACCAATCGAGATGTTGCGGAGAGTATTGTCTGGAGCAAAATTGAGGCAATTTGTGATTGAGGGGAGATGCAAAGAGGTCTATCTGTGAAATTCCCCATAACAAGAAAATGTGACAGATTACTTTGGAGTTTAGAGATCACTCGTGAGGCCAAAGAAATCTTCTGAGCTTTTTGGTCAAGAGATTCTGATTCCCTTGGACATAGATAGCCTTTAGAAATATATTGCAAGGAACTTCCCAATTCTAGATGTGTTGGGCTTCTTGACAAAGAAGAAGAGAGCCTGTACTGCCCTGTTTGTTGATTGTCTGTTCGGATTAGTACAACTTGGTTGGACAGAGCATTTTGAAAAGTTATGAGAGCTTTTCAAATGGCTTTCAATTCCAGCAAATTGATGTGTAATGATTTCTCTTGCAAATTCCAATAACCTTATGTCTTGAGGCCATGCATCTGTTGTGAGAACTTTTTGATGTGGAGGATCCTGGAAAATGAGACCCTTGGGAAGATTGATTGGATTCATCCACCACTCAAGAGATTTTTGAAGTGGTGAAGTAATCTTGATCTTCTTGGATAAGGGGTTGAAGGCCTGAAATCACTGAGAAGCCAGAAACCACTAAAGCACCCTGAGATGTAGGCAAGCACATGGGGTAATGTGGACTGTGGATGCCATGTGGCCTGTGAGTTGCATCATCTGTCTGGCTGGCAGTGTTTTCACAGTGGAGACTTCATTGCAAAGATGAATTATATTATCTTGTCTCTGTAGAGGAAGATAAGCTTGTAACTGGTATCTAGTATGGCTCCTATAAATTGGAGATGTTGAGAGGGTTGTAGTTGAGACTTTGGAAAATTGACTTCGAACCCCAGCTGTTGGAAGAAACTCTATGGTCATTTTTGTTGTTAAGCAAACTGCCTGAGGAGATATGGCTTCGGTCAGCCAATTGTCCACATAAGGAAACACTTGGAGACCATAAGTTCACAGTGTTGCTGCCACGACCATCAGACATTTTATGAAAACTCTTGGAGAGGACGCCAGGCTGAAAGGAAGAACATTGTATTGATAATGTTGATGAGCTATTTGGAATCAAAGAAACTTCCTGTGGTCTGGATGAATAGAAATGTGTGTATAAGCCTCTTTGAGATCTAGAGAGCATAGCCATTCATTTTGATCTAGAAGGGGATATAATGTTGCCAGAGATAATATGCAAAACTTTTGTCTGATGCGATACTTGTTGAGATTTCAGAGGTCGAGAATTGGACAAATACCTCCCATCTTCTTTGGAATTTTGAAATACCTAAAGTAAAAAACAAGCAGAGGGACCAGCCACCACTATCGGGAGCCCATCAACCCGATCATGCCGGGTGTCTGCGCTCCGCCCCCCCCCCCCCCTCCCGCAGTCCGCTGGGGAGAATCAACTGCCTGCTTTCTTTTAAAAACAAGCAGAGGGACCAGCCACCACTATCGGGAGCCCATCAACCCGATCCTTCCGGGTGTCTGAGCTCCGCCCCCCCCACAGTCCGCTGGGAAGAATCAACTGCCTGCTTTCTTTTAAAAACAAGCAGTGGGACCAGCCACCACTATCGGGAGCCCATCAACCCGATCCTTCCGGGTGTCTGAGCTCCGCCCCCCCACCCCCCCCCCGCAGTCCGCTGGGGAGAATCAACTGCCTGCTTTCTTTTTAAAACAAGCAGAGGGACCAGCCACCACTATCGGGAGACCATCGACCCGATCCTGCCGAGTATCTGTGCTCTGCCCAATAACTACCTGCTTTTTATTTCCAAGCAGCGGGATCAGCCATCGCCACTACAGAGAGCCCATCGACCTGATCCTGCGATTAAGAACTGCCTGCCTGCATATGTAACTGCTAGGCATATGTTACCATCAGAGTCATACAATTGCTAGATGAAAATTTAACCACTAGATGTATGTGTAATTAGTGAAGTCTTGAATTAGGACTACTTAGGAATTTTTGAGGCATATGTTATCATCAGAGACACAAATAGCTGTTAAATGCATGAGTAACTGATAGCTGCATGTGTAATTACTAGAGACTTGTCGTAGAACTGCTTAAGATCTATATCTCTTTGGACCACCTTCAAAACCTACACCAATCCAGTCAACAACCATACAAACAATAACTCAAGAATTTACAGGGAAACCATTACACTTCTGTGCTAGGAAGAAATCTCCTCCTGATTTTCCTGATCTGTCTGCTAATTGGTAACATTGAAGATGTTAACTCCCTCCACCCACAATCAGAATCAATCAACTACTCGAATGGTCCATCCAGTCTGCCCAACCTGATTCAATTTAAATTTTTTTTTTTTTTTATTAAATTTAATTTTTTTTAATTTTTCTTCTTAGCTAGTATCTTGTAATGGTTCACAAGGAATCAATACAAAAGAGCTATTCAACCTGATCACAAATTTATTTGACACCGCTCGCTACACCACACCCACACACAACTCTAAGTTACCCTCTGCAAATGACTTAGCACTACACTTCGATTTGAAAATTAAAAACCTTAGAATTCATTGTTCAACAAACGATCTTAGTGATCATCCGATACCTATCACCCAAGGAAATGATACACCGGCAGACATGATCTGGAGCTCCTTTCAAGATTTAGAGTGGAACAATTACAACAGACTATATAACAAATATTCATACCCCCCAGAAATCATGAAAGCGGCACCTTTAGTATTTAAACTATCGTTGATGCAATATTTGGCTCATAACCTAAAAACTGGGAAGTTCCTCTCTAATAATGGTCACATAATAATAACCCCAATTCTAAAAAATCGAAAAGAATCTTCAGCTATAATATCCAACTACAGGCCAGTAGCATCCATTCCGTTTATTGTAAAAATTATGGAGGGATTGGTACACACCCAACTGATGGATTATCTGGATCAGTTCTCTCTCCTACATGAAACTCAATCCGGTTTTAGACCGTTATTCAGTACTGAGACAGTAATTGTGGCTATTTTAGACAATCTGCGCCTACTGTTTAGTAAGGGCCTTAATGCCCTGGTTATGCAATTCGATATGAGTTCTGCCTTTGATCTAGTAGACAACGGGAAACTTCTGCAATGCCTAGACGCCATTGGTATCAGGGAAGAGGTGCTGAATTGGTTCCGTGGCTTCCTTATCAAGTACGTTTTAATTATGAACTTTCAGATACCTGGAGCAATCCATCCGGTGTGCCACAAGGGTCTCCGCTATCTCCATTGCTCTTCAACGTCTACATGTCCTCACTAGGCACGCAGCTAACCCAGTTAGGGATAAAACTATTTACTTATGCAGATGATTTTACGATCATCATCCCATTCATTAATTCTATCTCTGAAACTATTCCTAAAGCTTCAGAAGCCATAAACGTGATGGAGCACTGGATGACAACCTTTAGGCTCAAACTTAATTCAGAAAAGTCAACTTTCTTCGCCACATCCGCTTGACACCAAATCACCACTATGTATCAATAATCTTAATTACCCTATCCAACCTACCATAAAGATACTAGGTGTAACTTTGGATCAGTGCCTAACCATGAGAAACCAGATGGACTCCTTGATCAGAAAGGGATTTTTCACTCTCTGGAAACTCAAATCCATTAAAGCTTATTTCGATACAGCGGCATTCAGAACCCTAGTCCAATCCCTCGTACTGAGTCTGTTTGACTATTGTAACATCGCCTATTTAGCAATTTCCCAAAAGAACATGCAGCGTTAACAATTGATGCAAAATGCAGCAGTCAAACTGATCTTTGGGCTGAGGAAGTTTGACCACGTGACACCCTACTACTGGCAGCTGCATTGGCTGCCAATGGAGGCGCGCGTAAAGTTTAAATTTGCCTGCTTCTGCTTCAAAGCACTACACGGACTTGCCCCTAAATATATAACTGACCTTTTCATCTTCTCAGCCAACAGACACAAGAGAAGCTCACATTCTAATTTCGTTTCCCCCCCCCAGTGAGAGGTTGTAAACTGAAAAAACACCATGAACATCTTCTCTCGCACCAAGCAGCATCATGGGGTAAAGAACTAGAACAATTGCTTTCGCCCACTACTTATGAGGAATTTAGGAAACGTCTGAAAACACACCTGTTCCTAAAGTATCTAGACAACTGATCCTCTCTTCTCTCTCCCCTCTATAGCGATTAACTTGTTCTATTGATCACTCTCTCCTCAAAAATGGATTTCCTGTCCTATTAACCCTCTTTCTTCCTCTCCTCTTAAACTCAATCAATTTGTACCTTTGCTTAATCTTTGTAAACCGCATAGAACTTCACGGTATTGCGGTATATAAACTGTTATTATTATTAAAGTAAAACCCTTGATTTTTCTGGGTAGTTCTGAATAGAGGAACTTCCTTTATGGCACTGAGTTCAAGTAAAGCGTCTATTTCCTGAAACATAGAAACATGATGGCAGATAAAGGCCAATTGCCCATCTAGTCTGCCCATCCCCAGTAACCATTATCTCTTTCTCTCTCCGAGAGATCCCATGTACCTATCCCAAGCCCTTTTGAATTCAGACACAGTCTCTGTCTCTACCACCTCTTCTGGGAGACTGTTCCATGCATCTATCACCCTTTCTGTAAAAACTATTTCCTTAGATTACTCCAGAGCCTATCACCTCTTAATTTCATCCTATGCCCTCTCATTGCAGATTTTCCTTTCAAATGAAAGAGACTCGACTCATGTGCATTTACATTACGTAGGTATTTAAACGTCTCTATCATATCTCCCCTCTCCCACCTTTTCTCCAAAGTATACAGATTGAGATCTTTAAGTCTGTTCCCATATGCCTTATGATGAAGACCACATATATTTTAGTAGTCTTCCTCTAGACCAACTCTATCCTTTTTATATCTTTTTGAAGGTGTGGCCTCCAGAATTGTACACAATATTCTAAACTAGTCTTATAGCCCATTACATTAATGGGTGCTAGAATATATGTATGTGTCTGTCTTTATTTCTTTCTCTCTCTCTCCTTAGCCGCTTTCTGTATTTCTGTCTTTCTTTCTGTCTTTCTTTTTCCTCGGCTGTCCACTACTACCCATTGCCTGTTCCCCCTGTCCATTCTCCCTTCCTTTTACCTCCTCTTTGTCCACCACCACCCCTTCACTGCTCTCCTTATCCAGCAGCAGCCCTTCTCCCTTTGTTTTACCTCCCCCCTGTCCAGCAGCACCTCTTTCCTTCTCCCCCTGTCCATCAGCACCTCTTTCCTGCTCCCCCTGTCCAGCAGTAGGCCTCCCTTCCTTTTTCTTCTCCCTCCTCCTTCTTATCCCTATGATACACTTACCTTGCTCTGCCCCCCTCCTCCTTCTTATCCCTATGATACACTTACCTTGCTCTGCCCCTGATCAGAGGTTCCCTTTGCCGACAGCAGCCTCAAGGTCCACCCAGTTGCACCCATTGGGAAAGTTCTCTCTGCCGCATCTCGCACCCCTCCTGACACGACTTCCTTTTTCCGACCTGACTGCCGCTGCCGAAGATAAATTTAAAGGTAGGACCGGATGGGACGCTGGACCGTGGTGGTGGATTTAGAGCCAGAGAGCCTCTCTCGATCCCCGCCTGCATGTAAGGGAGCCTGAGATGGCAATACCGCGAGAGAGGAGCCTGCATGGACCGAACAGCCCGAGCCCTGACCATCCACTTCCCCTCTCCCTCCCCAGCTGGAAATCACCTGTGAAAAAAAAATAAAAATCCGCTGCCAAGATGGTGATCTAGGGCGTACCCACAGGCAGCTCCTTTCCCTTCCCATTCCTGACGGCAGCCGCACGGACCGAACAGCCCAGGCCCCAACCATCTGCTTCCCCGCCCCAGCTGGAAATCACCTTCAGAGGCGTGGAAAAAAAAGCCGCCGCCGAGATGGTAATTGCAAGTGTTCCAGAGCCGGCAAGCCCACTGCGAGCTTGTTTAACTTTCCGGTGGCTCCTCTCACGATCGCCGCCTTCTCCGATGCAGGAGTGGCTCGTGAGAGGAGCCGCTGCAGCGTCTTTTAAGTTAAAAAGAAACTTCGGCCGGTAGGCCGTATTGCATGAGGTGGAGAGCAGGGAGGCTTGTCTGGCGCGCAAGCGCACTCCTACTGCCACAGCCCGACAGATCAGATCTCAGGGAACAAGAGGTGAGAGTGCGCATGCGCGCTTAGCATTTTATTATTATAGATGAGGTTTCACCAGAGTCTTATACAGGGGCATCAATAACTCCTTTTTCCTACTGGCCATACCTCTACCTATGCATCCTAGCATCCTTCTAGCTTTCGCCGTCACCTTTTCAACTTGTTTGGCTACCTTAAGATCATCACATACAATCACACCTAAGTCCTGCTCATCTATCATGCAAATAAGTTCTTCACCCCCTAAACTGTACCGTTCCCTCGGGTTATTACAGCCCAAATGTATGACCTTGCATTTCTTAGCATTAAATTTTAGTTGCCAAATTTCAGACCATTCTTCAAGCTTCGCCAGATTTTTCTTCCTCTTATTCACACCATCCGATGTGTCTACTCTGTTGCAGATTTTAGTATCATCTGCAAAGAGGCAAATCTTACCCGACAACCCTTCAGCAATATCGTTTATAAAAATGTTAAAAAGAACAGGCCCAAGAACAGAACCTTGAGGCACACCACTGGTAACATCCCTTTCCTCACACCAATCTCCATTGATCACTACTCTCTGTCGCCTTCCACTCAACCAGTTCTTAACACAGCCCGTCACTTTGGGACCACTCCTGAGGGCACTCAGTTTATTTATTAGATATATATGTGGAACACTGTCAAAGGCTTTGCTAAAATCTAAACACACCACATCTAGCACACATCCTCTATCTAATTCTCTGGTCACCCAGTCAAAGAAATTGAAGCAGGGATGTCTGCTGAGATATAAGAAAGGACTTCCTTGGAGGGTAGTTTGGAGGAATAGATTCAAAATGAAGAGAGTACCCCTCCTTTATGATTTTTAAGACACATGTATCGTTGGTAACACTGTGCAACAAATTTTAACTTTTTTTCTGGGGCAAGAAGAAAATGATGTTTACCGTATTTTCGCGGATATAACGCGCACCCGTGTAAAACGCGCACACGGGTATAGCGCACAGAAACCACACTTGTATGTACGGAAACTTTTGTATACAGCGCTCATGGGTATACCACGCATGCTGCCCGACTCTCCTCTGGCCACCCCGACTCTCCTTTCGCCCTCCCCGACTCTCCTCTGGTTGCCCCGACTCACCGTTCACCCGCCCTGACTTTCGGTGCACTGCCCCGCCTCTCCGTGCGCTGTCCCGACTCTCCGTTCACCTGCCCTGACTTTCCGTGCACTGCCCCGCCTCTCCGTGCGCTGTCCCGACACTACATTACGGGCAGGAGGGATCCCAGGCCCTCCTGCCCTCGACGCAAACCCCCCTCCCCCCCAACGACCGCCCCCCCCAAGAACCTCCGACCGCCCCCCCAGCCGACCCGCGATCCCCCTGGCGACCCCCACGACCCCCCCACCCCCCTTCCCCGTACCTTTGGTAGTTGGCCGGACAGACGGGAGCCAAACCCACCTGTCCGGCAGGCAGCCAACGAAGGAATGAGGCCGGATTGGCCAATCCATCCTAAAGCTCCGCCTACTGGTGGGGCCTAAGGCGCGTGGGCCAATCAGAATAGGCCCTGGAGCCTTAGGTCCCACCTGGGGGCGTGGCCTGAGGCACATGGTTGGGTTGGGCCCATGTGCCTCAGGCCGCGCCCCCAGGTGGGACCTAAGGCTCCAGGGCCTATTCTGATTGGCCCACGCGCCTTAGGCCCCACCAGTAGGCGGAGCTTTAGGATGGATGGGCCAATCTGGCCTCATTCCTTCGTTGGCTGCCTGCTGGACAGGCGGGTTTGGCTCCCGTCTGTCCGGCCAACTACCAAAGGTACGGGGAAGGGGGGTGGGGGGGTCGTGGGGGTCGCTAGGGGGATCGCGGGTCGGCTGGGGGGGCGGTCGGAGGTTCTTGGGGGGGGGCGGTCGTTGGGGGGAGGGGGGTTTGCATCGAGGGCAGGAGGGCCTAGGATCCCTCCTGCCCGTAATGTAGTGCGAGGTGGGGGTAGGGGGTCGCCGTGGCCAGGAGGGTTTGGGCTCCCTCCTGGCCCGATATTGTTGGGGAGTCGGCGGTCCTTCGGGGTGGGGGTGCGAGCGGTGGGGGTGCGAGCGTCCTTCCGGATGATGAATCGGGCGTCGGGCGGGGTGTGAAATATGTAAAAAAAATTTTGTATACCGCGCTCAGGCATATAACGCGCGAAGGGTATGCGCGGTACGTAAAAACGCGTATAACGCGCGCGTTATATCCGCGAAAATACGGTACTTTATAGAATTTGACCTCCTGTGTATGAAAATAGCCTGTTTTCTCCTATCATGTTTAGTTTTTGAGCAAATCACAAATATTTATAGCATGAGAAGTTATAATGTAACACATTGTGCCAATTTAAGAGTTCCTATAAATATTATTTTTTAGAATCGTTTTGATGTTGAAGTGCATTTATAAATGAGATTAGGAGCATCTCTAATTAATGTCCAACAGTAATCAGCCAGCATTAATGAATTCCATCTGCCCTGATATCATTTCTCCATTGTAGCAATGTCTTGGTGAAACCATTCCTAGTGCTCATCACTAACACTACCAAGATTTTTGGGAGAAAATCCAGATGCGAGTGTAGAAAATCAATTTTTAGTTTTAATATTTCAGGATTGTTATAACATTTATTCCAAGCATTAGAAAATATAGCAAAAATGTTAATTTTTGCATTATAATGCTCTTTTGCCAAAAATCAGAGGTTTATACCAAAAAATTAAGGTCAGTTTTGAATTCAGCCCTGCTCTTCCCCCCCCCACCCCTTCCCCATGCCATGAGCACACTTTCCCTCCTCCCATATCTCTTTAACTCTTCTCTGGCGTGAGCAGCATCTTCAACCTACTGTCCAAGTCAACCTCGGCTCTCTCTCTGACATCACTTCCTGGTCCTGTGACCTGAAGTGGCTTCAGAGGGAGAGCCGAGGCCAGTGCGAGCAGCAAGTTGGAGACGTTGCTCACACTGGCGAAGAGCGAAAGAGGTATGGGGGGTGGAGAGAAGAGTGCCTGCAACCCCCCCCCCCCCGAAGATGGCGCCTCTGGTGGTCTGCTTCCTCCTTCCCCCGCTACACCACTGCTCACCAGTTAAGTGTTACTGAATCTGCTTTCAGCCCACATAGCATGGTTTAACCTTATACAAAAATGTTTCTCATACAGGTACAGTTTGAGGAAAATGCTTTGCTGATTCGGACAATAATGCTTTTTGAACTTGGCCTTCAGATCAATTCAAAGCAAAATTTCATTATTTCAGTAAATACTGATGGCAGAATATAATAACTGTTTGTTGGAAATAAAATTTACATCCTCACTAGTGATATTTTCATGGTCTATGTACCTGAGTAAGAAGAATGTTGTCAAACAACAGCTGAGTTTCTGATTGATCCTTAGTGATATCTGCATTAGAATTCATACCAAAGATTTCTGGAGCAGGGTTCAATGGAAGGGTCTTCGTATATTCAATGTAGTCATTGTACTGAAATGATAGGTAGTAGGATAAAACATAAATTATAATAAAAATAAGAAGGGACATTTATTTAAGGGACATTCATAAGGTCTTTTACTGTAGAGGGGCATTTTCGATATGACTTTTAAATCTGAGTTTAGATGCTTTGCAGAAAACATCCAAAAATCTAGTAGTGAACATGACCATTATTAAAATAGGAAATCTCTATCTTTTGGTTTCAAACTGGTCTTTTCCTAGAAGTTTTTTTTCCTCAGTGTGTCTATCTTTTTGAACCATTTCTGGAAAAAAAAATCTATTCAAATGAAAAACACACAAAAACCAGACATTGGGACCTAGGAGGAGGCAGCATTCTTAGAAGAATGGCCACAAAGACATCCTAGCAGAACAGTGGTGCACCCTAGGGGGCACTGCAGTGAACATCACATAAAAAGTCCCAGGTACACATCTAACCATAACCTTCTAACATTATGTGGGGAGTCCTCCAAAGCTTACCCCAAACCTACTGTAGCCAACTGTATACCTCCCCAATACATCTCTTATGACATAGCTCTTATGTCTGCAGGTGTCACCTATAAGTAGGTACAGTAGGTTTTTGATGAGTTCTCATACTTTCCACCACAAGTGTACTATTGTAGGATATGGGCCTGGGTCCCCTTCTCTATAGTCCACTAGAATGATCACTATGTTGCTCTAGGAAACTGCTTGCTGCACTAATAGGACTGCTCTAATAGGGCTGAAACTGTATACTATGTCATTCACATCATTGGGGAGTGGGAAAGGGTCAATGACCACTGGGGAGTTTGTCTCAGTTTTCTTGGATGATAGCTGCCATAGCTCAATAAGCTGTTATATTCCTTAGGCATACTGCAAATAGTGGTACTCAATCTCTGATTACCCATATAAACATAAAGACCCTAATTCTATAGGAGTGCAAGGGCCAATAATAAGTTATAAAACTGCGCCTACTGGTGCCTAAACTGATCTTAAATATCAGTAGGCATTGAAATCATAGGCGCACTCCATTTATGCCAGGGTTTTCTTGGCCTAAATGAGTACGTCTAAGTTTGGTGCCTAAGTTAAAACACACCTAAAATTCAACCACAATCTGCCCCAAGCATACCTACTTTCTGGTAGGCCCATTGGAGCAGATGCCTATCTCAAAGTACCTTCTATCTAATTAATTGCAATTTTCAATTAACAGAACCAATTAAAGCTTTTTAAATAATTAAGTTAGGCACCTAAATAAGAACATTAGAATAGCCTTATTGGGTCAGACCAATGGTCCATCCAGCCCAGTATCCCGTCTTCATGGAGGCCATGTCTTTCTCAATAACAACCTTTGAACTTTTCCTCCAGGAAATTGTCTAAACCCTTCTTATAAACCGCCTAGAATTCTTTTTGATTAAGGCGGTATAGAAAAATAAAGTTATTTTATGTATGTTATGTTATGTAGCTTTGCTATCCGCACTTACCACAAACTTTGGCAATGTGTTCTAGAGTGTAACTATTCTCTGACTGAAAAAATATTTCCTCCTATTGGTCCCTAGTAGCTGGCCAAAACCCAAGGAGTAGCAACATTCCATGCTTCCAATCCAGTGCAAGCAGTGGCTTCCCCCATGTCTGTCTCAATAGTAGACTATGGACGTTTCCTCTAAGAACTTGTCCAAACCTTTTTCAAAACTAGCTATATTAACCGCTCTTACTATATCCTCTGGCAATACATTCCAGAGCTTAACTATTCTCTGAGTGAAAAATATTTCCTCCTATTGGTTTTCCAAGCTGAAGAGCCCAAACCTCTTTAGTCTCTCCTCATATGAGAGGAGTTCAATCCCCTTTATCATCTTGGTCGCTCTACTTTAAACCTTTTCTAGTGCCTCTATATATTTTTTGAGATACAGAGACCAGAGCTGAGTGCAAAAATAATTCCTAGCATCTTTTTGCTTTTTTGGCTGCCGCCACACATTGGGTGGAAGGTCTCAGCATATTGTCTACAATGACACCCAGATATTTTTCTTGAACGCTGACTCCCAAGGTGGATCCTAGCAACCGGTAACTATGATTTTTCCCCTGATCAGCTGAGCCAGCAGGACTCCCAGAAGCTTTAGTTTTGTGTGAGTTCTGCTTTTTCAGCTGATTGGGAATTCCCATGTTGTGATCAACTAAAGCCAAGGAGATCCCTTGGCAAAGATAGGAGGCTGTCTATTTTTGCGATCAGATAGATGGGATTCTCTAACCAGCGTCAGTTAGAGAATCGGGAGGGGGGGGGGGATAAGACCTCTGCTTTTTTTAGGTACATGCTATTCTGTATAGAATGCCAGTACACATTTCTCAGCCACTTCTTAGTTGTCTGCTGAGACCGGCATCCTATACAGAATCAGGCCCTTGATGTTTGAAAAGTTTCAGCATCAGTTATATTCTATACTTTTTGTTATCATTCCTGTGGAATTAGGTAAAAGTTATATTTTTGTAGTTGAGGTGGTGAGATAAAGGTGTCCCAAATAGCATGTGTCTTGGAAAGAGGTAAGGTCACATGCCAGTGTAGCACATGCAATGAAATAGCTATAGCTTCATCATCTGTGTCCCTCCAAATGGGGACATCATTGATGTATCATAGGGGATATTCTAAAAGTACACAAGCCATGCACAGAAGAACCTCAACAATAGTAATGCAACAAAATATTTGAATGAAGGTCTACAATGGTGCCAGCTGGGATAACCCTATGTGCACATGCCAATCTAATGCTGTATGTGAAACTGCAAAGTCCAACTGTGCAGCATATCACATGGTCTAGGAAATAGGGAGGTGGCAGGATAAGGCCACCAACAGAGTAAGAAGCTCAACATACCTCAAGCCAGGTGCAATCCTTGTCATATAGTGGGGTTATGACAGTCATATGTAACTCATTGCATCTGTGTGTGTGTGTGGGGGGGGGGGGGGAGCATGTAAAGGGAACAGGACATAATACATGAAATTCAGAAAACATATTTTAAAAAGGTACTTATTCTGTTCATGCTCCGAGGAGAAAATAGCGCAAGAGGCCAAAAATTTCAAGCCCTTTTTTAGATATGTAAAAGGGAAAAAACCCGCATGGGAGGCGGTGGGACTGCTGGACGACCTGAGAGGAAAAGGGTGCATCAAGGATGACAAACAAATTGCAGACAGACTGAATTCCTTCTTTGCGTCTGTCTTTATAAAATAAGACACCGCAGCAATACCTGACACAGTGAAAGTGTTCAAGGGAGTCATACAGGACAGCCTCACCACAGTAGAAGTGGACTTGGACCAGATTTATCACCAGATCGGCAAACTTAAAAGTGATAAATCTCCTGGACCGGACGGAATTCATCCGAGAGTCCTAAAACAACTGAAATTTGAAATCGGAGAACTATTGCAAAAACTTGCCAACCTGTCAATCAAAACAGGACAGATACCAGATGACTGGAAGATAGCGAACGTCACGCCGATATTTAAAAAAGATATTTAAAAAAGATCGAGAGGAGTGCCAGGCAACTACAGACCTGTTAGCCTCACGTCTCTCCCTGGAAAGAGGTTGAGGCATTGATCAAATATAGCATAGTTCGGCACCTAGACACACACAACCTGATGAGAGCCAGTCAACATGGCTTCAGGAAAGGGAAATCATGTTTTACGAATCTACTTCAATTTTTTGAGACAGTGAACAGACAAATTGATAGTGGAGAACCAGTGGATATTGTATACTTGGAGTTTCAGAAAGCGTTCGACAAGGTTCCACATGTAAGACTTCACAGGAAATTACAAGGCCATGGAATAGAGGGAGATATACTAAGATGGATAGGCAAATGGCTAGAGATCAGAAAACAGAGAGTGAGCATAAATGGGAAGTTCTCAGAATGAGAAAAAGTGACTAGCGGTGTAACCCAAGGCTCAGTACTTGGACCCATCTTTTTTTTTATTTTTTCTATTACTCACTAGCTGATGCCCCGGCATTGCACGGGTATTTAATTATAGCAATAACACTGTAAATGGATTCAAAAAAAGATACTTTATAGTGGTGAAATAAATTATTTTTTTACAGCTTTATAAAAAGTACAATATTCAAATAATAATGTGAAATATTACTAACACAAAACTTGATTATAAACAACATTTTTAGTTTCACCTCCAGGAGCAAGAACATATACATTCTTGGGTGAACCCACCCTTGAGCAAGCAACATAGAGTTGTCCATGGGAAAAACAGGGGGATCTTAAATCCATTCCACAGTATGTAATAGTCTGTCCTTGTGATTTGTTGATTGTGATAGAGAATGCAAGTCTCACTGGAATTTGCAATCTCTTAAACTGAAAAGGAAGATCTTTTGGAATAAGTGGTATCCGCGGGATAAATACGGTTTCACCTTGTCCCTTTCCGGTTAAGATAGTCGCTTCAATTACATTGGACAGTAACCTCTTTACACAAAGCCTTGTGCCATTGCAAAGTTTTGGTGGGTCAAGGTTGCTAAGTAAAATAACTGGATATCCCACAGCTTTTTACATTTTTTCCATTGACATGAATGGGTGAAATAAGATTTTATGTTTGTAGCTCCGCCCACATGTGCAGGTGGGCCGCGAGACCCCCAGAACATATCACCCCAGGTAGTGAGGGATCTGCATATCAAGTTTCGTTCAAATCGGTCCCACAGCTTTTTACATTTTTCCCATTGACTTGAATGGGTGAAATCTGATTTTCTGTTTGTAGCTCCGCCCACGTGTGCAGGTGGGCCGCGAGACACCCAGAACATATCACCCCAGGTAGTGAGGGATCTGCATACCAAGTTTCGTTCAAATCGGTCCCACAGCTTTTTACATTTTTTCCATTGACTTGAATGGGTGAAATCTGATTTTCTGTTTGTAGCTCCGCCCACGTGTGCAGGTGGGCAGCGAGACCCCCAGAACATATCACCCCAGGTAGTGAGGGATCTGCATACCAAGTTTCGTTCAAATCGGTCCCACAGCTTTTTACATTTTTTCCATTGACGTGAATGGGTGAAATCTGATTTTCTGTTTGTAGCTCTGCCCACGTGTGCAGGTGGGCCGCGAGACCTCCAGAACATATCACCCCAGGTAGTGAGGGATCTGAATACCAATTTGCGTTCAAATCGGTCCCACAGCTTTTTACATTTTTTCCATTGACTTGAATGGGTGAAATCAGATTTTCTGTTTGTAGCTCCGCCCACGTGTGCAGGTGGGCCGCGAGACCCACAGAACATATCACCCCAGGTAGTGAGGGATCAGCATACCAAGTTTCGTTCAAATCGGGCAAGCCGTTTTTGCGTTGGCAGCTTTTTACATTTTTTCCATTGACATGAATGGGTGAAATCTGATTTTCTGTTTGTAGCTCCACCCATGTGTGCAGGTGGGCCGCGAGACCCCCAGAACATATCACCCCAGGTAGTGAGGGATCTGCATGCCAAGTTTCGTTCAAATCGGGCAAGCCGTTTTTGCGTTGGCAGCTTTTTACATTTTTCCATTGACATGAATGGGTGAAATCTGATTTTCTGTTTCTAGCTCCGCCCACGTGTGCAGGTGGGCAGCGAGACCCCCAGAACATATCACCCCAGGTAGTGAGGGATCTGCATACCAAGTTTCGTTCAAATCGGTCCCACAGCTTTTTACATTTTTTCCATTGACGTGAATGGGTGAAATCTGATTTTCTGTTTGTAGCTGCGCCCACGTGTGCAGGTGGGCCGCGAGACCTCCAGAACATATCACCCCAGGTAGTGAGGGATCTGAATACCAATTTGCGTTCAAATCGGTCCCACAGCTTTTTACATTTTTTCCATTGACTTGAATGGGTGAAATCAGATTTTCTGTTTGTAGCTCCGCCCACGTGTGCAGGTGGGCCGCGAGACCCACAGAACATATCACCCCAGGTAGTGAGGGATCAGCATACCAAGTTTCGTTCAAATCGGGCAAGCCGTTTTTGCGTTGGCAGCTTTTTACATTTTTTCCATTGACATGAATGGGTGAAATCTGATTTTCTGTTTGTAGCTCCACCCATGTGTGCAGGTGGGCCGCGAGACCCCCAGAACATATCACCCCAGGTAGTGAGGGATCTGCATGCCAAGTTTCGTTCAAATCGGGCAAGCCGTTTTTGCGTTGGCAGCTTTTTACATTTTTTCCATTGACATGAATGGGTGAAATCTGATTTTCTGTTTGTAGCTCCGCCCATGTGTGCAGGTGGGCCGCGAGACCCCCAGAACATATCATCCCAGGTAGTGAGGGATCTGCATACCAAGTTTCGTTCAAATCGGTCAAGCCGTTTTTGCGTGATCGCGGCACATACACACATACACACACACATACACACATATATACCTCCGATTTTATATATATAGATTTAATAGTTACAATATCAGATGATACCAGGAAAAAAAGGATACATACACATAATTAAGAATAATTAAACATATAAACAAAATTTATTTCCAAGCCCACAAACATGGGAAGACACTACTAAATTCAACTACAAAAATAAGAAGAAAATTAAAGAATTGGTTCTTGATTCATCCTTGTGAATCTTAAACCAATCCCTACTATTTATGGGACTATCACATCCTCCAATTTCTCAGAAACATATTTAATAAAGGAAAAAAAACCTCATTTCTGTTCTCGAGCTGATAAAAATTGTTGCAACTGAATAGGATCCCAAAATACATATTCAATGTCTTGTAATTTAACAAAAAAAGAGGCAGTAAAGATCAATCGGTCCTCAAAGAGATTGCTCACTGACCAGTGTAGCGGAGCCGGTACCTGTGCCTTCAGTGTTGCCGGTCTCTGCTCACCTGAACGCAACCTCGACGTGCTTCCTTTAAGTAGGAAGTCCCGCTGGAACACTCTTCATAATTCAGAAAACATAAATGGTACAAAAAATGAGTTCATGGTGCAAAATCAAGGGCTTTATTGTGAATTGGAGTGAGGGAGTCTGTTTTCACGCACAGTCCTGACTCCACAATTATAAGGATAATCCACAAACAAAAAAAATATAGCTGAGTTCAAACAGCAAGGTTCAGCTATCACCTTAATGCAGGTAAGTAAAGTTATAATATAGTCCCCAAAAAGCCTTGTCATCAGATAGTCCAAATAAACATCCAAAAATGCTGCTGCATTAAACTTCACTAGTCTTTCAGCAATATAGCTAGCACTGCTGGTAGTGCTGTAACCAAGCCCTGAAGTTCAGTTGGCTTCTTCCCACTCAGCTTAACTGAACTGATGTGGGGGGGAGGGGAGTAAGTGAATCCACTATTAAACTTTTCTGTAAAACAGAATGCCACGAATGGCCCCACAAACCCATCCAGTTGTACAGTGGATTCTCCCCAAAATACTTCCCTCACACCCTCTCAAGCAGTAACAGTTCTAGCCAGCTTGATCTGGCTGGAAAATTTAAACCACACAAAAAAAAACGTTTCTCTTTTTTTTTTTTTCCTCCTGCTTCACCCTAAGCAGGGCAATCTCATCCAGCACAAGTCTCAAACAACTTATAAATGAAAGCACTCTTTCTAAGCAGTTCCAAACATACACAGTGGGCTAACAAACCCCAAACTTCCCAGCCTGGCCACTTAGCTGCACTCCATTAAGGTGTCTTCAGGCAGACTGGGAGTTTCCAAGAACTCCATAGGTTCTACTGCTGCTAGCTGGTTGTCAGAAAGTTCACCGTCTGGCTCCTGCATTTCACAGTCCTGGGACTCAGGAGCCCAGCCGGGAGAGACCTTCTCTGGGGCTGGCCCCGGGTAAACTGCCTTTCTTTTTCCCAAAGCAGCTTCTAATGTACTCAGGTGAATACGCCCTGCCCTTGGAAGGGGAGGAGTTACCTGCACAATCTGCCTGGCTTTCTTTGGGACTTTACTTATTCCCTTCAGCTGTGAGTTGCTATAGGGAGAGAGATTCTTCTGGGGCTGTTGTGGGCCGTTCTGCTCACATTCCTCTCCTCCCCAGAGATCAGTCAAACCTGCATCCCAGGGAAAACCAGCTTTTTCCTTAACTCTGGTCACAATCCTATCCCCGTGATCAGCTCTCTGGGTTACAGGGCAGGGTTTTACTAAGACCTGGCCCGGTAAAGGCAGAGCACCCGGGATAGGATTGTGACACCAGGCAATTGTGAACACACCAGTGGCGTACCTAGGGTATGTGGCACCCGGGGCCCATCATTTTTTGACACCCCCCCTATGTAAAAAAATATTTTTTGTAATGACCATGAAACAGAATAAATGGTCAGAATAGAAACAGGCAGTGAAAATTTTCTTATATTCCAAACATAACATAACATAAATTATGTCTGAATTGTCATGACATCAGAAGTACATATGGAGTAGTTGCAGGTGATGCTTGGGACAGTTCTGATTGTGTTAGTTCGGTTTTATGTGTTTTTTGAATAGAAGGGTTTTTATTTCTTTTTGAAGGTTTTGCAGTCTGTGGTCGATGTCAATTGGTTGTAGAGTTGGGGGTCGAGTGTTGCAGCTCGAATGGCTAGGAGGTTGTCGAACAGTTTTTTTCTTTTGACGTTTTTGGTTGGAGGGTGTGTGAATGGTGCGTGAGTTCTCCTATGTCTGTTTGAAGTGGATTGAATTATTTAGCTGAAGAAATTAGTTACCCCCTCATCCCACACACATTAATTCTCTTCCATTTTTGTTCCCATTATAAAAAACACTGATAAGTTCCCAGAAAAAAAAAATACATTAAAATAAGAAGTGAAAACAAAGGCCCCTACAGATGAGAACATAACATAAGAATAGCCTAACTGGGTCAGACCAATGGTCCATCATGCCCAGTAGCCCATTCTCATGGTAGCCAATCCAGGACACTAATACCTGGTCAAAACCCAAAGAGTAGCAACATTCCATGCTACCGATCCAGGGCAAGCAGACACTTCCCCCATGTCTTAATAACAGATTATGGACTTTTCCTCCAGGAATTTGTCCAAATCTTTCTTAAAAACAGCTACATTATCTGCTTTTACCATAACTTCTGGCCACTTCATTTTTAAGTTTAGATCTTTCCTTTCAAACAGAGACCTTGCTAGATGTCAAATATAGCACAAGGTAACTTCACATGGACTTAGCTGTGCAGGAAATGTGAATCTCCTCATACACCCACCATATAGTGCAAAAATGTGCAAAGGTCTGTTTTTTTTTCTTTCGATCACTAAATAGACTAATGCCACACAAGCAGTGCTGTTACAAACATATTCTGTAGGTCAGTGCTAAGGTTAACAAAGTTTCCTTCCTTGAACCAGAAGGAGATTCTGACAAACCACTGGAAGAGATCCCAAAACAACTACCCAGGAACAACACCCAAAGACCCACTCAGTGTGTGAACCAGTTGAGTGGAGTGGACTAACTGGGGGGTGGAAATGGGCCCGGAGTTTGCTCAGCAGAATTTCCCAGACCACCTCTTCCTCTCAACACATTGACATGCTGCCACCATCACCACTAGGAACACCTCACTGGGTAGGCCAGCTATGCTATAAACTTTATAAAACACATTATTATATTTTCTTATAAAGCACATATTTTAACTGAACTCTCTGACATCCTCAGCCTTTCCATTCACAAAAATAGAAGGAAGAAAAGTTCCCATTTCCTGCTGTCTCATGTCCCCAGCCTATACAATATTTTTTTTCTGCAGACCCTTCAAAAGTCTGACCAAATCCTCATTTCACTTGCATTATAAAGTACTGAGGATGCCATCTCTCCCCAATCCCAGGTCCTAAAGTCTAAGACAGTAGCGCAAACTAATGCTGCCAGATACAGGAAAAAAATTTTTGATTCGATTCAGCCCTATTGAATTGGTTTTTCAATTCGATTTTCCTGCCCAGTTGGGTGATTTTTTTCAAAACTCCTGGTGGGTTTTATAGCTTTTTCACCCCCTTTGGCTTCTCCTAACCACACTGGCGCTGTGGTGTAAATAAAATAAAGAAACAAAAATGACTTTTCCTCTCTCTGTTAAATCCTAGCTCATGTTTGCAGTCCTACACCAGCTCTGGCAGGATACACATTTCAAATCTGACATATTATAATCACAAAACAGAAAATAAAATTAATTTTTCTACCTTTTGTTATCTGGTTATATTTCAAATCTTGTTGGTCCAAGGCTCTGATTTTCTTCTGATAACTTGCTTGCCAGGGTCTCCTTCTTTCTTCATGCTAACCAACCATCTGCCATCTCTGTCCTCCCTTTCCATTTCCCTTCCCTCCCCAGGAAGTCTGGTATCTTTCCTTTTTTTCATCTCCCTCCACAGATCCACCTTTTCTTAACTACCCTTTCATCCGGCATCTCTCCCTCCTTCCCCACCACCCCAGAGTCCACCATCTCTCCCTTTCTTTTCCTAATTACCCTCCTATCCAGTATCTCTATCCCTCCTCCACACCAACCCTTGTGTCCAATTTCTCTCCCTTTCTGTTCCTTCCCTCCCTAAATCCCATGGTCCATCATCTCTCTCCCTCTCCTCTATTTTCAGACCCATTATTTCTCCCCCCCCAAAGTTTGGCATATGCACGTCTCTTTGAACACCCCCTTCCCTCCGTGTACTTCTAAATCATGGTCCCCCCCAAAGGCCTGTCCCCCCTTAAAGGTCTGCCTGTCCCCCCTTGAAGGCCTGCACCTCCCTTGAAGGCCTGTCCCATCCCCTTGTAGACCTGTCCCCCCCTTGAAGGCCTGCCTGCCTGTCCCCCCCTTGAAGGTCTGCACACCCCGAAGGCCTGCACCCCCCCCGAAGGCCTGTCCCACCTCCTTGTAGCTTCTCCCCCCCCTTGTAGGCCTGTCCCCCCTTGAAGGCCTGCCTGCCTGCCTTTCCCCCCCTTGAAGGCCTATCCCCCCTTGAAGGCCTGCACCCCCTTGAAGGCCTGCACCCCCCCCGAAGGCCTGCACTCCCTTGAAGGTCTGCACCCCCCCGAAGGCCTGTCCCACCCCCTTGTAGGCCTGTCCCCCCTTGTAGGCCTGTCCCCCCTTGAAGGCCTGCCTGCCTGCCTTTCCCCCCCTTGAAGGCCTGTCTCCCCCTTGAAGGCCTGTACCCCCCCTTGAAGGCCTGCACCCCCCCTTGAAGGCCTGCACTCCCTTGAAGGTCTGCACCCCCCCGAAGGCCTGTCCCACCCCCTTGTAGGCCTGTCCCACCCCCTTGTAGGCCTGTCCCCCCCTTGAAGGCCTGCCTGCCTTTCCCACCCCCTTGAAGGCCTGTCCCCCCCCTTGAAGGCCTGCACCCCCTTGAAGGTCTGCACCCCCCCAAAGGCCTACACCCCCCTGAAGGCCTGCACCCCCCCTGAAGGCCTGCACCCCCCCTTGAAGGCCTGCACTCCCTTGAAGGTCTGCACCCCCTTGAAGGTCTGCACCCCCCCGAAGGCCTGTCCCCCCTTGAAGGCCTGTCCCACCCCCTTGAAGGCCTGTCCCACCCCCTTGAAGGCCTGTCCCACCCCCTTGTAGGCCTGCCTGCCTTTCCCCCCTTGAAGGCCTGACCCCCCCCTTGAAGGTCTGCACCCCCCCAAAGGCCTACACCCCCCTGAAGGCCTGCACCCCCCCTGAAGGCCTGCACCCCCCCTTGAAGGCCTGCCCTCCCTTGAAGGTCTGCCCCCCCCCGAAGGCCTGTCCCCCCTTGAAGGCCTGTCCCACCCCCTTGAAGGCCTGTCCCACCCCCTTGAAGGCCTGTCCCACCCCCTTGTAGGCCTGCCTGCCTTTCCCCCCTTGAAGGCCTGACCCCCCCCCTTGAAGGTCTGCACCCCCCCAAAGGCCTACACCCCCCCGAAGGCCTGCACCCCCCCTGAAAGCCTGCACCCCTTGAAGGTCTGCACCCCCCCCGAAGGCCTGTCCCCCCTTGAAGGCCTGCCTGCCTGCCTGTCACCCCCCCCCCCTTGAAAGCCTGCCTGCCTGCCCGCCCCACCCTGAAGGCCTGATGCCCCGACCCACCCCGAAGGACCGCTCGCCCCCCTGGCTTCCCCGCACCACCTATGAAGCAGCCGCAGCAGAATCGCGAAGTCAGCGTCAGCGATCCCTGCGCTGCTTCCTGCGCCACGGTCCCGCCCCTCCTCTGACGTCAGAGGAGGGGCGGGATCGCGGCGCAGGAAGCAGCGCCTAAGCAGCACAGGGATCGCTGACGCTGACTTCGCGATCCTGCTGCGGACTGCTTCACAGGTGGTGCAGGAAGGTCAGTGGGGCGAGCGGTCCTTCGGGGGTGGGGGGGGGACTGAACGGCAAGGCCGGGAGCACCCCCTTAGGGCTGGCACCCGGGGCGCACCGCCCCGCCCTCCCCCCCCCGCCCCACCCTTGGTATGCCACTGGAACACACAAATGGTAGAACTCCGGAAAGTAATTAATGTAATTTAGTAAAGGAGTGCCCTCAGTGTGATAAAGCAGCGAAGGGAGCAATACTCCTACGCTTCACATCATGAGACAAGGACAACCAGTCCCTGCCCCCACACCATCATGGGGTACTTCCAAGGTGTGTGATATAAATCAATAGAAGTGCAAAAAGTGCAAAAAAATAAAGCACAAAGCAACAAACACAAGTGAGATCAATTAAACAGTCTCTTAAAGAACCTCCCCCAGAAAAGCTCCCACAAGAATCAAAACGCCGACTTAGCTGGAGATAGGTGGTAAAACGGTCTCCCAAAAGCAAGAAGATCCGCAGGATAACAAGGTCAACCAGGCATGGTTTCGGGAACAAAAACTCCCTTCAGGAACCAAAATAACTAGACTCTGAAGACCATCGAGCCGGCAGGGGGAGGGCGGAGATAACGAAGAGGAGCGCGACTGCACGCTAAAAGGCCAAGGTAGAAAATGTCATACATATAACCCACCAATCAAAAAACAAAAAGGCGGGACATATGTCACTCTATAGTATGCCACTCCATACTATCGTTCAGTCCAACTGGTTGTACAGCTTGCAAGTAGAAAACCCAGAACTGTTCACGGAGGGTGAGATGAAACACTTTATCCCCTCTGAAGTCACTTGGTAACTGCTCCAGGACAAATCATGACAGGTCAGCAAAAGTGTGATTTCTCTCGATGCAATGAGGAACAAGGGGAGCAGATCTAGTAGCCGTATGAATCCTGCTTTTATGCTCAATCAACCTTGTCCTGATTTGTCTACTAGTCTGGCCCACTTAGATAAGTTCACAGGGGCAGATGATAACGTATATATTTTTCTCAAGTACTTTAGCAAGAATGTGAGCCTTTGGGACAGTCAGGGAACTCTAAGTACTTTCTCTTCATCTTAATTAATCTTACTTAATGCATTTCTTCTGTTTCTACTGTAAACCGCTTAGAACCTCACGGTACAGCAGTATATAAGAAATAAAATTATTATTATATAACCCAACTCGAATCTCAGGTGGTACATTGCCTAAGTTGATAATTTCAGTGGGTCTTGGGGTGGCACCAGCTAGTGATAGAAAGGGTATTAATACACATGCTGCATACCGTGCTCTCAAGTAAGCAAAACTTTTATCCCAACGCTTTAAGATCAGGGGTTACCCAGACTGACTTGGAGAAATGGGCAGATAAATGGCAGATGAATTTTAATATGGAAAAATGCAAAGTGATGCATTTAGGCAGAAAAAAATAAAGATCACAAGTATAGTATGTCAGGTGTAACTCTGGGAAAGACCGAACAGGAAAAGGATCTGGGTGTACTGATAGATAGGACCCTGAAACCGTTGGCGCAATGTGCGGCAGCAGCGAAGAAAGCAAATAGAATGCTAGGCATGATAAAGAAGAGAATTACGAGTATATCAGAAAAAGTTATAATACCGCTCTAAAGAGCCATGGTCAGACCACACCTGGAATACTGCGTCCAGCATTGGTCTCCATACCTAAAGAAGGATATAAAACTGCTAGAGAGGGTGCAGAGACGAGCAACAAAGCTAGTGAAAGATATGGAGAACCTGGACTATGAGGAACGACTTAGGAGACTGGGGTTGTTCTCCCTTGACAAGAGGAGACTGCGAGGGGATCTGATCGAGATTTTCAAAATACTGAAAGGATTCGACAAAATGGAGCAGGGAAAGCAGTATTTACAATGTCCAGTGTGACACGGACAAGAGGACATAGACTGAAGCTGAGGGGGGGACAGGTCCAGGACGAATATCAGGAAGTTCTGTTTACGCAGCGAGTGGTGGACACCTGGAATGCTCTCCCAGAGGAAGTAATTGCAGAATCCACCGTTTTAGGATTTAAGGGTAAACTAGATGCGCATCTCCTTAAGAGTAGCATAGAGTGATACAGGTATGGGTAAATTAGATGCACATCTCCCTTGAGAGATTTGTATAGTAGGCTTAGCTGGTAAATAGTACAAGGCTAGAATGTAGACTATAAGTGGGGGTGGTATTCTAGACCTTCCTTAAATGCCTTCTATTAATTATTTACTTTTTCCTTTTTCTTCACGGCCCTCAGAAATGCCACCAAGGGTTCAATACATGATCATGACCCCTGGCTTTATGCACCCAATCGTCACCGGGTCGATATTAGTGTAAAACTAGTTAAGTCTTAAAGTGTGTTTTTTTTGTTTTCTTATATTTTTCCAAAAATTTATAACTTAAGATTAATATCATAAATATTTTATAAGAAGTATTTGAATTAATACTTAGCTTAACCGGGATGGTGGTTGACAAGGGATAATGCAAGTGATACAAATGCAAATGCAAACTCTTACCTTACTAATACTGGCTTCTCACGACGTGACCACCCGATCTAAGTTCTCAAGACGGCCGCGGTGTGGTACCCAGGTTGAATTGCAAGAATTCATTCAGTGGATTAACACCATGGATCATAACTTACAGTTTACAGCCACTTTCAGTACTTCTAATATTGAATTTTTAGACATTCAGAATAGGCCAGTGTTGTCTGATGTATCCAACCATAGCCTTCACCACATCCGAGTAGAGCAGCACACACACCAAGCTCACTTCCTCCATGGTTGAATGGGCATCCCTGCCGGAGTCCTGTAAAAATAGATCACGGTGGGCATAGCGAGCCCTCATATAGGCTTGATGTATACATTTATCCGGGTACCCACGGACGCGAAATCTATGGCTGATGTCTTTTGCCACCCTCTGAAATTCACTCAGCTCCGAGCATGCCCTTCTGGCTCTCAGAAATTGGCTAATGGGGAGGCTACTTTTAAGTCTATAAGGGTGGAAACTTGAGAAATGCAATAAGGTGTTCCTCGCCACTGGTTTCCTGTATAAGGTTGTCTCAAGTAGGTCACCTACCCTATAGATTGTAATGTCTAAAAATTCAATATTAGAAGTACTGAAAGTGGCTGTAAACTGTAAGTTATGATCCATGGTGTTAATCCACTGAATGAATTCTTGCAATTCAACCTGGGTACCATGCCGCGGCCATCTTGAGAACTTAGATTGGGTGGTCACATCGTGAGAAGCCAGTATTAGTAAGGTAAGAGTTTGCATTTGTATCACTAGTGGGTACTTATTAGTATATGTTTTTCAATATTATGCTTAACGTTCCCGACACTAAAGCAAGTCTTCTGTTGTAGGG
This sequence comes from Geotrypetes seraphini, assembly GCF_902459505.1. Taxonomy (NCBI): domain Eukaryota; kingdom Metazoa; phylum Chordata; class Amphibia; order Gymnophiona; family Dermophiidae; genus Geotrypetes; species Geotrypetes seraphini. Next base: position 176,795,406 of record NC_047088.1, on the reverse strand, counting down.
ATAGTAGCCCTGAGGAAACCCCCTCTACGGGTGAAACATGTTGGCTTATTTATCCCTTGTCAACCACCATCCCGGTTAAACTAAGTATTGATTCAAATACTTCTTATAAAATATTTATGAAATTAATCTTAAGTTATAAATTTTTGGAAAAATATAAGAAAACAAAAAAAACATACTTTAAGACAATTAGTTTTACACTAATATCGACCCGGTGACGATTGGGTGCATAAAGCCAGGGGTCATGATCATATATTGAACCCTTGGTGGCATCTCTGAGGGCCGTGAAGAAAAAGGAAAAAGGAAAAAGTAAATAATTAATAGAAGGCATTTAAGGGAGGTCTAGAATACCACCCCCACTTATAGTCTACATTTCCCTTGAGAAGCATACAGTGATATGGGGACTAAAACTATGCCAGGGTACACCTGGCGGGGCCTCCGCGTGTGCGGATCACCGGACTTGATGGACCCAGGGTCTGATCCGGAGATGGCAATTCTTATGTCCTATGTTCTTATGTTCAATGAAGCATCAAGAGTTACAAGGAGCTACAGTGGGAATTGAACTCCCAATTTCAGGGGTTTGGGGTAGCTGCTCTAACTACTACACCACACCTCTTGTATCAGGTACACACTGCAGCATGGAGGGTACTGTAGCATCTTTCATCACAAAGCATATCATTGATGTGCTTCAAGTACATATATGTTGCCATCTCTCTAGTAGGGGTGCTCACTGATGTGTCTCAAGAAAGGCTCAACACCATCCAATTCAGGGACAAAATGTCTCAACAGTTTGCTACATATGTCTTCTCATGCTACTTCTACTGCTGTTGTGTCACTAAGCCCTACCAGGTGAATCTTTCACACGATGCATACTTCCAGAACAGTCATGGTCCCTAATTTTCACAAAAGTTATTCTAGTTTGCTATAATGTGCTGTGTGCGATCTGTACTGCATGCCATGCTGCATCTGTTTGAATTTTGATATATGATGGAAGGACATGTACATAAACAGGATAGCAGCTTCTTCATTTAGGCCATTATTTGGAAGACCTTCCACATAGAGAATGAAACAGGGACAAAATTTTCCCCTTCCCTGCGGTAACTCATTTTCCCATCCCATCCCCATGCCTGAAGCTCCGTCCTCATCTGCACAAGCCTCAAACACTTTAAAATCATAAGTGTTTGAGGCTTGTGCAATTAAGGCAGAGCTTACGGGAATGGGGCAGGGACAAAACTCATGGGGACGGGACATGGAAAATTTGTCCCCGTGTCATTCTCTACTTCTACACATTTGGGTCTATACTTCTTAAAAGGGGCTCAAATCTTGTCAGCACTCTCCCACACTGCCTCTGTGCTACTGACAAACATGTATAAGTACCTCTGGGTATGTATATACTTAATCTCTCAAAAAATAACATCTTGCCCACAGAGCTGGCAACTGTTAAAAGAATACACATCATTATAACGCCTGTATGACGTTTCCTGCACATTTGGCCTAAAGGTGTACGTGTTGTGTATTGATGTATAACAGGCTGTATGCTATATGGGCCTCTGAAAGAAGAATAAACACATAGTAGTGTAGCTTAGGGGCTAAGGCACCAGACTTTGGCTCTAAGGGTTGTGGGTTCAATATCAATTAAAGACCCTTATAAACTAAACAAACAACATTCATCTGATCCTAGCCTCCAATCTGAGATGGTAGTACATTGCCCAGAACAGGTATACCTAGCAGATGGTCTGCTTTTGAACTTTCCATTCTGATAGATGATATCAGTCTCAAGTGTTCTCTTACCAATCTAGTTCACACACCTGTTAAGGTCTGGATTAATGTAGGCACCTACATCATGTATGTGTCATACTCCTTTACTCATGTTAACACATACTTAATGGTACTGTGCCCACACCAAAGTGTCACCTTCAACTGTAGATGCCCCTACCATGGATAGCATAACAGGGAGCACATGGAAAGTATAAACTTACATTTTGAGAAATAGCATTAGGGGTGTTTTTCTCTCACTTCCCTTGCTTGTTCAAGTAAATGTTGGTATGTGGGCCAATGTCTGCCTATAGGCAAGTGTCAAACCTCTCAAATCATGCTGGCTAGTATACAGACCCCACAGGGGTGTACAATATGTGAAGGTGTGACCACCTGTCAACAAGCACATAAGCAATGTTGTGCAATACCATGGAGAACTCTCACTCTGGAACTCAGCCACTGTGTCAAGGTATGTAGATAGCAGCACTGCTCACAGAAATAGTGGCCACAATTATGACATGAAAGCAAGGCTGGTATGGATACAGCTCAGCAACAAACTGTATGCTGCATTATCATCTACATCACACATCAATAGTAGCAATACCACTAGGCTCACAAAAATAGGCTCATTGTGTGTGTACAGAGATGCTATTTGTCACAGAATACTGCAACATGTAAAGCTGTGCCTGTCTGCTGTCGTCATGTGTGATCCCTCATCGTTAATCCATGTTGACCAGTGGGGAGCAATGTTCAGGTAGGGTTAACATATGGCTTCAGAAAAAGGAGGGTAGATTGAAACATCCAGCTTTTACTTCCAGAGAAAGGAATGGAAGTAAAACCTGGATGGCTCAATCAATCTGTCCTCCTTTTTCTGGAGCTATATGGTTACCCTAGTTTCAGCATCATCCATTTTACCACCTACACATGTATGTCTGGCCTCACAGATAAATTAAAGCTCAAATGTACATAGTATGTTTTAGGGCAGGGTAGGGAACTCCGGTCCTCGAGAACCGTATTCCAGACGGGTTTTCAGGTTTCCCCAATGAATATGCATGAGATCTATTTGCATGCACTGCTTTCAATGCATATTCATTGGGGAAATCCTGAAAACCCGACTGGAATATGGCTTTCGAGGACCGGAGTTCCCTCCCCCTGTTTTAGGGACTAATGACTACAGTTATCTTAGGTGAGACTCACATAGAGCAAGGATCTCAGTCCCTCCTTGAGGGCCACAATCCAGTTGAGTTTTCAGGATTTCCCCAATGAATATGCATTGAAAGTAGTGCATGCACATAGATCTCATGCATATTCATTGGGGAAATCATGAAAACCCGACTGGATTGCGTCCCTCAAGGAGGGACTTTGAGACCCCTGACATAGAGTATATCACAACTGCATATTTGCTCAAAAGTACCTGTTGATTGAGACATCCAGCTTTTACATTCATATGGGAAGTGATACATGATAAAGGGGCCTTTTCACTGAAGTGCATTAAGAACATAGCATATGATAATTGCTAGCGCACCACTGCTTTAAAGTGCTTTGTGATACCTATGCAGTTACTGTGAGTAAAATGTGCATCAAGTGAAATGTGAGCACAAGAACATGAACATGCACTATAGAACTAAGCACATAATTTTATCCCTACATAGGGAAAATGATGTTCAGGCAACTAATTTATCCAGGTAAAAACTTTCTACCCATGAATATTGCACTGAAAAATGCTTTATGTTTTGTTTTTTAAATAATTACTTACATCTCCTTGAGAGGGAGCAAAATAAATACCGCTGGAGTCAAATTTGTAATCTGGATTTATAATAATTTCTGGGGTATAGAATTTGTTTAAAATGGTGCGGAGTGTACGTCGGTCCCAGTCATCAGTAACCCTTCCACCATAATTACACTCGCCAGTCATGTAACGCACAGCATCATATGGAAGTTCCTGAAACATGGAAATAGTACATATGAATTGACCAACAAAGTTAATGCATAGCGACATATCCAGCCCAAAAATACTTCATATATTATATATTAGGAGTGTAAATTTTTGAGGATAATGCAGTAATACAAAATGAAATGGAAAAAATGGAACAAAAATTTTCTACTTCTATCCTCCTATTATGAGGTCCTATTACTAAAGGGTGTTAAGTCCTAATATGTGCTTAATGAATGAGAAAATATTTGACACACATTATCGTGTTTTGTGGTAACTTCCCCTTTTCCATGCATGAGAGGCCTAGTGGTTAGGGCTGCAGCCTCAGCACCCTGAGATTGCAGGTTCAAACCCAGTGCTGCTCCTTGTGACCCCATTGGGCAAGTCACTTAATACTCCATTGCCCCAGGTGCGTCAGTCAGATTGTGAGCCCACTGGGACAGATGGGGAGAAATACTTGAAAACCTGAATGTAAACCACTTAGACTATAAATACTAAAAATAAATTTAAAATATATATTTTTTGGAGGTGGTATGTCATAGGCATGGAAGCATTATTCAGCTAGCGCTTTCTGATTAGTGCAAGCTAACTGAATAATACATAGTTAATATATTAATATGGGATTGGTGAAAGAGACTGTCCCATGTTAAAATGTTTTAAACCCATTTTTAACTATTACTCCTATCGTTTTCTTCTAGTATACCTACTACTATCTCCTAAAGTAAGGCCAACTTTAGATTAAGCAGATCCTTACCTAATCATATCAAGGGTGAGGACTATCTGATCTCAAGTGCCCACAGCCAGATACCAGAACTTGTCTTGGTTATTAGGCCTTCAAGCGGGTTATCATTGATCCAGGTCCTTCCCCCACTATTATTATTATTTCCTTTTTCTTTTTAATGGTATTTATTCGATATGATTAGGTAAGGATCTGCTTAATCTAAAGTTGGCCTTACTTTAGGAAACCCATTTTTAAAACATTTTCCTCCTCTTTTATCAAGCTATGCTAGAGGTTTTTTGCATGGACCAGCGAGGTAAGTGCTCCGATGTTCATAGGAATTCTTTGAGTGTCGGAGCATTTACCTCTAGCGCAGCTTGATAACAGCTGTCCTTTGTTAAAAGGGCCCAATATTTTAATAATTATAGGCCCTAAGATAAATAGAAATAAAGATCAACGATAAGTTGTACCTGTTACCATTTTACATCAGTCGCCACAAAAACAGACAAGTCCAATTGCAATAGAAGTAGTCAAGAAAAAAAGCAAAGGAATAACAGGCTAGCAATATTGTTTATCATTTATCATTTACTAAACTTGATATACTACCTTAGTTGCAGCACAATTCAAGGCGGTTTACAATAAAATATATCAAATAAAAACAAAAATAAAAAAGTAACGCCATTAAAATAGGATAGTACACTATTTTCATACAGAAAACCATTAATTAAAACAATATTCAATATACATTCTGATGAGCTGCATCATGATATACTAACAGCTCAGTTGATGTTCAAATCAACAAGAAGTCTATCATGTTTTGGTACTCTGGCCTGCTTCACCTCAAAATGAAAGAACTCTGATTTATATATTTTTCAGCTAGCCTGCTGTGTTTTAAGTAACAATCTTTTATTCAGAGCATTTTGTTAACAGTTTCTGCAATTCCATTGACTTGGTCTGCTGCTTTAATTGATTTATTTCTATTTTTGACTGTATTCTCATTTTAAAAACTCTTTTCTCTACATACTTGTGGTCACTGTGCTTGTTCGATACAACTTTTATGATTCTAGTACAACTTAGATGTTTCTCTGGGACTATGTCAGACTGGCACTGGATGGTTAAGAAATGGATCCAGCATAACATTTGTGTTTGGTTCTGTATAAATTGATATTCTGAGACTGATGTTTCTTGGCTCCTACAATGAGTAAATAAGGTTATAATCTATCATTTCCATTTTATCTATTTCTTAAGGGGCCCTTTTAGAAAACTGCAGAAAAAGTGGCCTTAGCATGCCTTTACATGGAGCTTTCCCACATAATAAGGCCATTTTTTACTGTAGCTGGAAAATGGCCAAATTTTCTATTTTTGCTTGTCAGGTTTCTATACAGAATTCAGCCTTTTTTTATTTGGCATTTTATTTATGGAACCAACTACCTCCCCAGTCTCAGCGGTGAAGAAGAATCAGGAATAAGACCCGTATGAAAATGTAGGTGAAGACCCCTATGAGACCCACAGAGGATATTTTTGAGAGAGACATTGTGCTATTGAATGCAGGTTTCTGAATAATGAAAGAAACATATCTCTCCCTGTCAGCAGAAACAATACACTTAAATGAGAGGTTCATCTTTGCTGTAGTAGCTGGCAAATATTTGCTGACTGTACAGCATTGGATATTTTGGGACTTTCCAAACAGGAAGATAAACTCAGGCACCAGTACTGCGGGACAAGATGTCCTACCGAAAGTTATCTGAACTGCTGACAGAACGACAATGAAGCTCAGGAAGGAGGAGGCCTACTCTCAGAAATTATTGAACTTAGTATTAAGAATGCATTGTCAGGGGGAAATAGAGAGGTCAAATTTGACATTGAGTGATTTCATGCTTCAATATGGCTCTGTGATAAGTATGCAGACTATACTCTAGGCTACTGAACTAAAGTATAAAAGTAGCATACCAGCTGGCTTAAGCTTCAGGATGAATCCATGACAGAAGCCGGCTACTCTGTATGTTATCCATTGGCTCAATTTGCTGTACTGTTGTTCCATGTAAGCTGACTTTTGTTTATTACTAATAAACCTATATTATATACTACAATTGGGTTGTTGTAGCTAGGTTATTATTCTGTAAAGGTTAGCAGCGCCTTTTCAGCGGTGAGGCTAGTAGAAACAAATTGAAGGCATGCCTAAAGGCTCATTTCTTTCAATTGGCTTTTGAAAGCCTAATGCCAGGATGCTCCCTCTTGCCACGTACTCCTAGTTTTTGTTGTATGTGTGTGTTTGTAATGTATGAATGTTTATTCTATTATTTTAATTCTGGAGTTCTGTTCTCATTTTATCCCATACCGCTGAGATCCCTTTGGCAAAGCGGTATATCAAATTTGAATAAACTAAACTAACGGCTACACTCTAATTTTTTTTAAATAAAAAACAAACCAATATATGTGGAATAGTGGTCAAACAATGCAATAAAGTAACAAAATTCCCACTAAATAGATAGGTGGTATATCATCAAATATCCATCAACTAAGGGGTAGTAAAATCCTCAGAGGTGGAGCCAGCACCTATATAGGTGTTCAGTATGATTATATGATCCTTTAAAAATAGGGGAGGTTTTTTTTTGCCTGACTGAATGTGAGCAAACATGGTTACTCCATCCTGAACACCTATATAGGTGCTGGCTGCACCTCTGAGGCTTTTCCTACCCCTTAGTTGTTAGATATTTTATGATACACCACCTATTTATTTAGTAGGAATTTTATTTTGTTTCACACACTAATGTTGCCATTAGCATATGGGCCCTTACCTCCACATATATATAAGAAAGTGGATATACGGTCATGTGAAAAAATTAGGACACCCCATGAAATATTCAGTTCTTTCTTAAGAAATGTTCACATATCGATGTCAAAACTTTTTTTTATTTATCTCCAAAAAAGGAAGTAATGTAATTGCAGGTATACAACAAACATTTTCCTTGATTTATTCATGAAACAAAAGATATGCACAAAAATGTGTATTCTAACTGAGGACATCCCCACATATCCTCCCACTTAGTGGCTCAAATCACACAAAGTGTATCACATCAGGTGCACATGATTAGAACATCGTTACTCAGCATTTTAAAGGAGGTTTGCCCTACTTAAACCTCAGACATTTAGTTTGGTGTGCTCATAACTGCTGCAGTTAGAGTGAACACCATGGTGAGATCAAAAGAGCTGTCTGAGGCCTTCAGAAAGAAGATTGTAGCAGCTTATAAGTCTGGTAAGGGATTTAAAAAGATCTCAAAAGAATTTGATATTAGCAATTCCATAGTCCAGAAAATAATGTATAAGTGGAGGACTTTCCAAACAACTGCCAACATGCCCAGGTCTGGCCGTCCAAACAAGCTGACCCACAGAGCATACCGCAAGATGCTAAAAAAGTCTCCAAAAACCCTAAAATGTCATCACGGGATCTATAGCAGGCTTTTGCTACAGTTGATATGAAAGTACATGACTCTACAATCAGAAACAGACTATACAAATTTAACTTGTATGGGAGGTGTGCAAGGAGGAAACCTCTGTTCTCTAAGAGAAACATCAAGGCCAGATTGAAGTCTGCCAGAGAGAAGGTAGACAAACACCAGGACTTCTGGAATAGTGTTCTATGGACAGATGAGTCTAAAATTGAATTATTTGAACACCAGAAAAGAGGACATGTTTGGCGTACACCAAATACAACATTCCAGGAAAATAACTTTATACCAACTGTGAAGCATGGAGGTGGAAATGTCATGGTTTGGGAATGCTTTGCTGCAGCAGGACCTGGCCAGCTCACCATCATAGAATCCACCATGAATTCTACCGTGTATCAGAGGGTGCTTGAGGAACATGTGAGACCATCTGTAAGAAAATTTAAGCTGAAGCAGAACTGGACCCTGCAACACGACAATGACCCAAAACATACCAGTAAATCCACCAAGGACTGGCTGAAAACTAAGAAATGGAGAGTCCTAGAGTGGCTGGGTCAAAGTCCTGATCTTAATCCCATTGAGATGCTGTAGGGTGATTTGAAACGGGCTGTACATGTAAGAAACCCCTCAAATATCTCACAGCTGAAAAAATTCTGCATTGAAGAGTGGGCTAAACTTTCCTCAGACCGATGTCAGAGACTGGTAGAGGGCTACAAATAGCATCTCACTGCAGTTATTTCAGCCAAAGGGGGTAACACTAGCTATTAGGGTGTAGGGTGTACTAATTTATTCCCCAGTTAGAATACATATTTTTGTGGATATCTTTTGTTTCATGAGTAAATCAAGGAAAATTTTTGTTGTTTACCTGCAATTATATCACTTTCTTTTTCAGAGATAAATTAAAAAAAAAAGATTCGAGATCGATATGTGAACATTTCTTAAGAAAGAACTGAATATTTCATGGGGTATCCTAATTTTTTCACATGACTGTTCAGGTATATTCAACCATAAATACTTAATATCCACCATATAAAGCCATACACATTCACCAGTTATACTAAGTAGAGAAAAAAAAGCTTGTTTTGTAAAAGAGCAATTCCATTCAAGAAATGAATCCAAGGAACTGACGCACCCTCAATTACTAGCTGAAAAAAACTCTACTGATTCATTCAAACCCACAATCCATCCATGCCACTGTTCTACATCCATTAATCTTATTATATCTTTTTAAATTTTTTTTTTATCCTAAACAGGGCTTCTGCATGGATTGTATAAGAACACAAAGATGCAATGCTGCATGTGAAGGCTTATTCTCTCCGACTCGTAATAAGTTTGATACAATCACTGAAAGACAGTACTCAATTCAATACTATCAGCATAAAATCCAGTTAAATAATTCCAACCGGTACTTATATAGTTCACAAACTTGAAAAAAATGGGAATGCTGTACTTAGCTGGCCGAGGATCCCTACTCCTGACAGGAATCCCATTTCACAAAAAAAAATCGCTGCTAAGGGATCTGCAGCAATCAGTTTAAATATAGCTGTACATTTCTTATTCACCAGAATAGCTACCCAGCCTTTTTCCCCACAGCAGGGGCAAAAAAACAATGCTTTACCCAACCCCCTTCTAATTTCTTTGATTCTATGACCGACAAGTGCGTTTTTTTGGATATAGCATATATCTGCATTCTGTTGTTTCAAAAAAGAAAGCATTTTCTTTTTTTTAATTGGATGATTGAGGCCATTAACGTTAAATGAAAATATTTTAAACTCCATTATAAAAATTTTTTTCCCCAAAGTAATGAACCACATCAAATATCGCAATTTATTCTGATTTTTCAGTAAATACACCCTTTCCCCAAATTTAAAACCTGAAACATAGAACCTAACCCCCCCTAACATCCCCTCCTCAAACCCCCTTCCCTCCCCATCCCACCCTCTCCATATTAATAACAACAGACTTCTACTTATTATGACAGGGGTTGCCATGCAACAGATTACGAGTAATTGGAAAAACTGGGAGAGACTGAATTACAGTTTCTGGTGGAACTCTTTATGTCACATTTATAAAATAGAAAGGACAATAGCCACACAGCAGGGGAATTTTAGAAAATTTCAGGAGATTTGGGAGCCATTAACAAATTATTGTAATGATTATTATTTTTTCCCTTAAATATGCATGTCCAAGGTGGGAGGAGGGGGGGAGGGTTTTTTTTGGTTTGAATATTAAAGTAAGGTATATAGGGATTACATTACATTACATTAGTGATTTCTATTCCGCCTTTACCTTGCAGTTCAAGGCGTATTACATAAGAATTGTTATGATATTAAGAAGTACATATTGCTAAGGTAATAAGAAGTTCTTAAGGAATAGTTTGAACATTTTCTAATTTGCTAAGAAGTACATAGTATTGCAGGAGGAGTTTGGGTCATGTCTGGTTGTGTTATATTGGTTTTATGTATTTTTTGAAGAGTAGGGTTTTTGTTTCTTTTTTAAAGATTTTGTAGTCTGGTCAAAATCAGCAGATTGGTGAGTTGTCTGTCCAAGAATGGGGTTTATGGTAGGTTTTCTTGAATTTAAAGAATGTTATTGATTGGGAGGGAGGGGGGATAAATTCTGATATAGATTTTAACAGAATATTAAGTGTTGTATCTGAGTTTAAAATGTTATATATGCTGTTACACTTATTGTAAGTTTTTAAAAATGAATAAAGAATTGGAATAAAAAAGAAATTTGCTGCTTCTGGGGAAGATCGGAACAACATTTAAATCAGATACCAGGAGCCAGTAATGTTTCAAGTTTATCAAGTTTCAAGTTTATTTGATTATTTGATTAAACGCCTATCCAAAATACTAAGCGTTGTACAATAATAATTAAAACATTAACAAAAGTACACAGAGACTAACATCTTAACATACATTGGGGGGGGGGTTGTTTTTTTTTTTTTTGGTAATCTACAAGGACACAATAGGAAAAAAAGGGGGGGAGAACTACAATATTTATTAAGAAAAGATACATCAAAGGAAAGAACAATGGGACGGGAAATCAAGAGTTGCTGGACTTGAAACAAATAGTCAATTGTAGGCATCTTTAATGTGATTCAAATGTTCTTATGATCTTCCCCTGATGCTGCGATTTTCTTCACGAAACAAAATTCCTGTCAGGAATGGGGGTCTTCAGCCAGCTAAGTACAGTATTTACATTTTTTCAAGATTATGAACTATATAAGTACTGGTTGGAATTATCTAATTGAATGATGTGCTACTGGTATTGAATTGAGGACTGTCTTTCAGTGATTGTATCAAACTTATTATGACTCAGAGACAAGAAGCCTTCACATGTAGCACTGTGTCTTTGTGTTCCCATACAATCCATGGGAGCCCTGTTTTGGATAAAAAATTTAAAAAAACATTTATTTAAAAAATATATAATAAGATTAATGGGTGCAGAATAGTGGCATGGATGGATTTTGGGTCTAAATGAATCACTGGAGTTGTTTCAGCCAGTGATTGAGGATGAGTCAGTCCCTTGGATTCATTTGTTGAATGAGATTGCTCTTTTACAAAACAGGCTTTTTTCTTCACTGAGTATAACAGGTAAATGTGTATGGCTCTATGTAGTGGATATTGAGTGCTTATGGTTGGCCCTTACCACCACCCATTTTGTAGGTGGCAAGGGATAACTTCATAATCAGTTAGCGTATGGCAATGTGGCTATGGGGCTGTTACTCCTGGGGATAAGGTTGGTACAGGACTTAGAATCATATGCTTAGTTTTGAATTTACAAAAGTATGCATATATTTTTAACTAAAAACAAAGTATCTGTACAAATTATGAATGTGTGTAAGTACTTTTCCTGGGATAGTTTTCAAAGTGAAACCATTTGTGCACTCTTGCATTGAAAATATTATAACATCTATGGAATGAAAAATTTCAGCAAGGCATACAGTTTTAAAATCATTCCTTAAAAACAAAGCTAACACACAGTAAGAACCAGCAGTATCAAGAGCATTGCAATCATGCTTGAAGTTCAATTTCAACACAACTGAAATGGGCTATTTCAATTACCTCAAAGTAGAGAAGCAGGAATTGAGCAGAGTATATTAATATTTGATATTCCAATAAGCACATGCATTGTCCCTATAGTAATCTTTACCTCATACTGGTTCAGGAACATGTGCAGCTGCTGAACACTGATTCTCAGATCTGTCTCATTGAATTCATAGGGAATATTCCAACCCAGAGGACCAAATTTTCGCCTTTCTTGAACTAAGGCATGGAAAAAACAGAGGCCATACAGCATTTTCTTGAATTCAGGCTTTCAGGAGCAGTCCCAACAAAATTAAAGAAAACTAAAATTAATTTGTTTCTGTATAAAAATAAAGAAATCATAAATTCACCACAGTGAACACTAATTATAGTTTTTTAAATTAATTTTTTTCTGCCTACTCAATATAAACACCTGAGATGACTATTTTTTCCACTTCTGCAGTAAAATGTGGGGTGAATGCATAACAGTTGTTAATTTGAAATAAGTACTCTGTAAACTTGGAGCCTGCATTCAACTGCATAGATAAAATTCTTCAAAAGCCTGATAATCTACAGAGTCAGTTTTCAGAGTTCAACCATCTAAGTTCTGGCGATAGCTGCTTAAAATCTAGTTTTTAAAAAGTTGTCCTTATTTAGTAGCTAGATGAGCTGAAGCCATCTAATTTCACAAGATGGCTAGATTTAGCTGATCATAAAAGGGATAGTTTTACAGATGTTCCCAAATCAGGTTTATATTTTATCAGGTAAGCAATGTTTTGCACAAAACATGTTTAAATGTTGTCAGCAGGGGCAGTCCTATAATAAGGCCAACTGAGGTGAAGGCCTTAGGCGGCACTTCAGAGAGAGTGGCATCACCAAGAGTTGACAATGAAAGAAATGAGCGGTGGTGGAGAGCAAAAGCAAGGCAACACACATATGCAGTGCTACTCCTTCTCTCCAGCTACAGTGCTCTGATTTTTCATCCCTAGCTGCCTCAGAGTGCAGCCACTGCTCGTCCCCGCACCAGCAGTTCAACATCTTTTCCCCCTCTCTCTGAAACCTCTTCCTTACGGTTTACTTCCGCTTGCTTTGCTACCTGCCATCTTTCCTCTGCTGCTCCTGCCCTTGAGAAAACAGGTAGTTACATCAGACAGGCAGGATGCAGCAGAGAGAAGACAGCATTTGATGGCAGGCAGCAAAGGTGAATCGCCTGGCAACTTCTACAAAGCAAGCAGAGAGAAACTGTGAGAAGTTGTTTGATAGAGAGGGGGATAGCTATCAGAAAGCAGGTGAGGGGGACAGAAAGATACTGGACTGCTTGCAGGGGAAAGTGGGGAGCAGAAAGGTTCCAGACTGGAGGGGAGGACAAGCAAAGGAAAGATGCTGGATCTCAGATGCAGGGAAAGGAATGGAAGGTGAGAAGTTGTAATGGTGGGGGAGGGGTGGTAGAGGGAGAAAGACGGAGACATATTGACCTAAAGGACAGAGGAGAGGGAAAGAGCAATGCTGGATTGGCAGGAGACAGGAAGGGAGATAGGGAAGGATGTTTGAATAGAGGACAGGGAAAAATGCTGGACAGTAAGAGGTAGGAAGGAAACATACGAATAGCCATACTGGGTCAGACCAATGGTCCATCTAGCTCAGTATCCCATCTTCACGGTGGCCCATTCAGGTCACAAATGCCTGGCAAAAACCCAAATAGTAGTAACATTCCATGCTACCGATCCATGGCAAGCAGTGGCTTCCCCCATGTCTGTCCCAATAGCAGACTAGTATAATAATAGTCTCCCCATTATTAATTGACGCGCATTGGTTACCAGTTAACCATAGGATCCTCTACAAACTGATGTTCCTAATTTTTAAGTCCCTCACATTCAGCGAACCACAATTTATTTTAAAATCACTTATTCCATACAAACCCCAAAGATCTTTGCGCTCTTCTAATCAAAATTTACTAACTGTGCCATCGTTAAAAATCATTGGAACGAGACGAGCTGATATGTTTACTGTTGCAGGTCCACAATGGTAGAATTCCCTTCCCCATTACATCAGAATAGAAAGTAATATCCTAATATTTAAAAAGCTTTTAAAATCTCATTTATTTAAGGACGCCTTCGATCTATAACTTAACTAAGGGACGCCTCTAACGAATTTTTATTTGACTCAAACAAATATGCAAGAAAAGCTTTGAAAATTTTTACCCTACCTTTCGTTCTTCCCTGGTTTTTTGTTTTTTTTTCTTCTTCCCCATTGTAACTTTACCCTCCTTCCCTATCTTTCATGTGAGTCATAATTGATTTTATTGTATTTAGGTTAAAGTTTCTATATGATATTATTATGTACATCGCCTAGAATTTCGAAATAGGCGATTCATCAAATGTGAAATAAAACTTGAAACTTGAAACTTGAAAACTTGACTATGAACTTTTTTCTCCGGGAATTTGTCAAAATCTTTTTTAAAACCAGAGGGAGATATGTTTGGGGGAGGGGGTTGGAGGAGAGGGAGAGAGAAATGCTGGACAATAGGAGACAGGAAAGGAAATGAGAAGGAAGTATGTTTGAATGGGGATTGGAGGGAAAGGAGGAAGGGAGAGATACTGGACAACAGGAGGCAGGAAGGGATGCAAGAAGGAGGGATATTTAAAGTGGGGTTGGGGAGGAAAAATGTTGGACAACTGGGGGCAGGAAGGGAAGCCAGAGGGAAAGATGCTTACAACATAGGTGAATCAACCTGATGGGTGCAACTAGCATTAATACATAAGGGGTCCCAAAGCTCAACAAACTCATTATTTCATAGGTAAATTATTCATACATGTTCATCCAACTATAAGCAGAAGAACTTCAGATCTGGACTATAGTGTTGTCCAAGGCAGGAAGCAGGAAAATTGCAAAATTCACAAGGTGAGCCATACAGACTCCTGTGTATATTGACAGGAGTCTGTACGAAGATTATCCAGGTAAGAACTTAATCTTTCATTCTGTTACATAAACACAGGAGTCTGTAAGTTATGTGACACATCAAAGCAGTGGCAGACATCTAGGGTGGAATAGATGAGCCTGCCCGTAAGCCCAAGGACCCAAAGGTGGGGTCCTCTCGAGCCACCACATCCACTCTATAGAACCTTAACAAAGAAACATTATAGTTGTTGCTGTTGTCCAAGTCTCGCTGCGCCTGGGTAGGTAGAACCGATATTTCAGCCATCATGTTGTGTCTTTCTTCAGAGTATGCAGTGAGGTTTGCAGTTTGTCTTTATATATAGTGGAGTCCACTGACTTGATTGAGAACAGGGAGGACTGTTGGCCATGAATTTGAATTTTGGCAGGAAAGTTCATTGGTCAGAAATTTGAATGTAGCGAGAAAATCTGTTGATCTCAGATTTGAATTTTGCTGTAAAAGTTTATTCATAACACAAATTTGAATTTTGGCAGGAATGTTTCAAGTTTCAAGTTTATTAAAAATTTGATTAATCGCTTAATCCATATTCTAAGCGATGTACATGTTATTAAAATTACAATAAAAAAGGGAATAATACATTAAAATAAGACTGAACACATTATTGACAGAAAAAATACAAAACGAAACAAAACATGATACATGAGGAAAAGCATGGGTAAAAGTTACAATATATTTTAAAGATAGAAAAACGAGTAAGGAAAATACATGAGGAAGGGAAAAAGCTGAATATTTCAGTAAAAGATTAGAGGTAAAAGAATTGTTATTAATTTGTGTAGAAAAGATTAAATAGAAAAGGCATCTTTAAAGAGAAAACTCTTCAGCTTACCTTTGAATTTTTCTATGTTTGTTTCTTCCCTTAGATAGATAGGGAGAGAATTCCAGATTTGGGGTGCTGAAACAGAAAAGATAACTTGTCGTCGAGTATTTATGAATTTAAGAGAGGGGACCGATAGCAGATGTTGTTCTGTGGATCTTAATGTTCGATTGGTAGTATGTGGAATCAAATATTTGTGAATGAATGCTGGGGTTTTGAAAAGAAGAGTTTTGTATGTAAGCAGGCATATTTTATAAGATACACGATGTGTGACTGGTAGCCAATGTGCTTCCCTAAGAAGAGGTGTCACATGGTCAAATTTCCTTGCTTTTGTAATCAATTTTATAGATGTGTTTTGAATAATCTGAAGGTGTTTAAGTTCCTTTTGAGCAATACCATTATACAGAGAGTTACAATAATCTATCCTAGATAAAACGAAAGAATGGATAAGAATTTTAAGAGACTTTTCACAAAGGAATTGGGAAATAGAACGAATTTGTCTGAGCCTAAAAAAAGATAACTTGACGACACTGCTGATATGATCGTGAAAAGTGAGTTTATTATCAAATATAATCCCTAAGATTTTTATTTTTTTGACTTCTTGTAACGGAATGCCCTTGATAGTGATTGGGGAATTAATACTTAAATTATCTTTCCAGGGAAAGAGCATTATATTTGATTTATTTATGTTCAACGCAAGTCGGTTGATATTTAACCAATCTGATATTTTTTCTAGTTTCATGGTTATTGTTGAAATATCCAAAGGGTTATTAGTATCAATGGGATGTAATAATTGAATGTCATCAGCATAAGCAAAGACATTAAAACCGATGGACTGACACAGGGTAAGGAGTGGTGCAAGAAAGATATTGAATAGTAGTGGAGATAATATTGAACCTTGCGGAACACCGTATGTTAGGGAGACATTATTAGAAGTTTCATTATTGAATAACACGGAGGATGTACGATCGGAAAAGTAGGATTGAAACCAGGAAAAAACCTGGTCTGAAACACCAATGGATTGAAGCCTATTTAATAGAAGCTCGTGGTCGATAGTATCGAAAGCGGCTGAAAGGTCTAGTGAAATTAATAAAAATGACTGGTGGTGATCTAAGAAATAATGTATGGATGTGGTCATACCTAATAATGAATATTCTGTTGAGTGGTGTTGCCTAAAGCCTGTCTGATTTGGGTGTAAAATATTGGTTTTTTCAATGAAATCTGATAACTGATTAAAAACTATCTTCTCAGTTAATTTTGATAGAAAAGAAATGTTAGCTATTGGTCTATAGTTTGACATGTCATTAATACTAATTTTTTGATCTTTAATGATGGGGCGAATAGTTGAGTTTTTCCAGAGTTTTGGCATATAGCTTTGTTTTAAGCTTTCACTAATAAGTGTAAGAATTGCTGGACCAAATATCCTGAAATAACGCTTGAGAATAAACGGTGGTATTGAATCGGCTGAGGAGCCTTTAATGTTAATAGAATTAAAGAGAGTTTCGATCTCAGTTAAATTTAGAATTTTGAAATGAGAGCATTTCGACGAAAATGGGCTGGGTTCTGTTTGTTCATGAGTGGATAAGAGTGATTGGTGTGGGTTAAAAGTTGCCCTAATATTAATAATTTTATTAATAAAATACGTAGAAAGATCTTGAGCAGTAAGGGTGGATTGTTCTTCATAATTTTTCCGCTTGCTTGAATAAGTAATTGAATTCAAAATTCGATAGAGTACTGAGGTATTATTAGCTTTTAAAATTTTAGTTGAATAATACTTAGTTTTGGCAAGATTAATTTTTAATTTGTAGAATTTAGAGTGTTCTTTAAATGATTCGGTATTAACTGGTGATCTATTTTTTCTCCATTTACGTTCGAGTGATCTCAATTGTTTTTTAATAAGAGAAAGTTCTGAATTGAACCAGGGATTTATAGATTTCCTTGATGAGATAATTTTAGTTTGTAAAGGAGCTAGAGAGTCTAATAATAAAAGAGTATTGGTAGACCAGTGATTTAGAGATTCATCCAATGAGGAAGTATTGAAGTCAAAGAAATTAGGTGAGAGAGTTGCTAAGATAGCTTCAAAGGAGAGATTATTAAAATCTCTAAATTTAACTGTTTTATTTTTGGGAGAGTGGGAATTAATATGTGTTGTTTTATATGATAATGAGATCAAATAGTGGTCCGACCAGGGAACTGGCAAACAAAAGTTTAATGAGTAATTATCAACTGAAGAGGTTGAAATGAGGGCCATATCTATTGTATGACCTAATCGATGTGTGGGTTCTGATATTAAAGGATGAATATCTAATTGTTTGATGTGTGATAGGATATTTTTGGTGAAAGAGTTATCAGGGTTATCAAAATGGATGTTAAAATCTCCCAATATAATTGGATTCAAAGAAGAAGAACCAAAATCGAAAAGGAGTGACTGAAGTTGAGTTAAATTCTCACTCGTGATAGGAGGGGGCAAATAGAGAAATAGAACATCTAATTTTGGTTTAAATTGAAAAGAAAATTGTAGAAATTCAATAGAAAAGTTAGGGGGGGAATAGTCAATATTTGTTAGTAATTGGTTACGGGAAATAATGGCTAATCCTCCTCCGCGTTTTAGGCGGCGGTGATTAAAAAAGTATGAATAACCGGGGGGACAAATGTAAGATAAATACGCTTCTTCTCCATCAGTCAGCCATGTTTCTGTTAGGCATAGTATGTCAAAAGAGTGTTGAATTATCAGATCTTTGAGTAAATGATGCTTGGTTTTTACAGACCGGACATTAATCAAACCAATATTAAGATGTAAATTTTTGGAGACTGTAATTGAGGAAATTGAATCTGTAGTAGACGTCATTGGTGAAGCTGATAAAATTTCTATGCGTTCTGACTGACTAGGTAATGTTAAATGATTAAATGGTTTTGTAGGTCTATGACCCCAAATGACTGGAATTGGGTTGGTGTAGTTATCCATATTAAGGGGAGAGGAATGAAAAATTTGATTATGAAAGATGAGAGGAGAATTGTTAATTAGTTACTAACAAACTTTCCGGCCAAAATTCAAATCTGAGACCAACAGACTTTCCCACCAAAACTCAAATTCATGACCAACAGTCCTCCCTGTTCTCAATCAGGTCAGTATATATAAAGACAAACTGCAGACCTTACAGCATACCCTGAAGAAAGCCATATCTTGATGGCTGAAACGTCAGTTCTACCTACCCAGACGTGGTGAGACCCGGACAACAGCAACAATCATAACACTACCCACGAAAGCCTAAGAGAACATAGAAACATAATGGCAGATAAAGGCCAAATGGCACATCCAGTCTGCCCATCCATAGCATCAACTATCTCCATATCTCCCTAAGCGATACCACTTGCCTGTTCCATGCCTTTTTGAACTCAGACACAGTCTTTGTCTCTACCACCTCTATCGGGAGACTATTCTATGCATCTACCACCCTTTCTGTAAAAAGCATTTCCTTAGATTACTCTAGAGCCTATCACCTCTTAACTTCATCCTATGCCCTCTCATTCTGGAGTTTCCTTTCAAATGAAAGAGATCTGTCTCATGTGCATTTATGCCACCTAGGTATTTAAGTGTTTCTCAAGTACTCAAAATTAATAACACTTTTTAACTCAATATCATAAAAAGAAGAATGTTATTAGCCAGAAGTGGGTCTGGAAAAAATCCAAATAGTAGCTGCATTCCATGCTACCGATCCCGGGCAAGCAGTGACTTCTCCCATGTACATTACATTACATTAATGACTTCTATTCCGCCTGTACCTTGCAGTTCTAAGCAGATTACATCAAAAAGATAACTGGACATTTCCAGGAAGAGGATTACAATTAAAGGCGTTGGGGCCTAATACATAGTCTCAACAGCAGACCATGGACTTTTCCTGTAGGAACTTGTCCAAACCTTTTTAAAAACTAGCTACATTAACCGCGCTTACATCCTCTGGCAACACATTCCAGAGCTTAACTATTCTCTGAGTGAAAAAATATTTCCTCCTAGTGGTTCTAAAAGTTTTACTCTAATTTCATCAAGTGTCCCCTAGTCTTTGTAAATCTTGATGCAGAATCAGGATTTTCAAGTTAAGTCCAACTAAGGCCGATTGTGAGGTGCTGAGTGCCAATATCAGCACTGATTCAAAAAATGAAGAAGTTATGCTTCAGCTTCCCGATCCTTCCTTCACTACCACCAGTAGGACAGATACTGATTCAGGAAGGCCATAAAGCTGTCCAGCATTTTTTTTTAAATACAGTTTTTAATCACCATCCCAAAGAATCTCTCTTGCTTGTCAAATGCAGAGGTAAAAAAATAGTGTGGTCAATATTCAAAGTAATTTAAATCACTTGTGCAGGATTATTAGCTAATATTCAGAGGCACTTAACTAGTTAATGCTGCTAAATATCAGCACTAACCATCAAACTGAAAATGAATTATATTTTGGCAGGTCCAGGGGCAGAGTTGGCACTTAACCACTTAAGTTAACTGGACAAATTGGATTGCATAAAACATAGTCCTATCTTTATCCGGTTTCACTTAGGCAGCTAAGTGCTGAATATCACACTTAACCAGATAAGAGATAGCCAGCCTCATAAACCCGGATACTCAATTACAGTACCCAAACATATTCTGACACTGATTATTTGACAGAATGTTGGCAGTAGCCAAAAAAACACTGCCTGCTGAATATTTACCACAATAATTTTAGAGACTTACAAGCTTTGTGCAGCTGGTGAAGAAATCCATATCAGATATGGGGTCCATCAGGTAAGAGCGGATGATATTGGAACGTAAACCTTTTGGTGCCTCATTTGTCATTTTCACTCCATTCTGCAGTACAGACACAGGAAAATTTGGAGATGGATAGCTGGTCAACCAGAGTCGGAATTCTGGATGGGTTGTCTCAGGAATTAGATCCTAGGAGGAGAGAAGAAAAAATAGCAGACATAATGCACAAATGGTAACACAAACTGAATATCAATGTCTAAGCAGAACAACTACACTGTAAAAGTAAGTCTGTTGTGCAATATTTCCTAACCAGAGCTCTGATGTCTTTAACCAATGATAATTTATTTAAAGATGATAGCTGCTATGGGCATTATTTATTCAGATTAATGTCTATTTTTGTGGTTTACCTAGAAGAAAAATGCTAACATACAGATATTTATGGGCAAAAATATTTTGGTTTATTTTACACCTTTTTTTAGATGATTTCCTAGTTTTCAGGCACTTGCTTCATTTGTTCATCTCAAGGATTTGTTTTGACAGAAAATTTTTAGTGCACATTAGAACTTTTTTTTTTTTTGTAAATGTTTATTTATATCAAAAAACAATATAGAGAAACAGCAGTACAGCACAAAAGTAATACATGCACCAAAACTGCAAAAAACTACTTATGTCAACCCCAGCCCTCAACTTCCCCCGTCCCTCCATCCCCCCCCAGGGTAATAGCAAGTATAATCACATAACTCCCAAGATCCAAATAATCCGACTAATGAGCTTCACAGCACCCAAGGAGTTGGAAAGAGAAGAAATAACAAAATCAATGAAGGGAGCACAAAACCAGCAAGAAAGAAACCCCCAATGCCCCCAGATCTTTAATTTACTCTTCTCCGCTGTTGAGGAAGCAGGAGAGCCCATCACGGTATTGAAAGTGGACCGGGCTCATTGCACATAGGGGCCCAAGCGAGATGAATACCCCAGAGACATTTTTGGATGTCTTCAGAATTATGCTGACAAGAAGTGGATGGTGCGCAAGGCCAGGGATTTGGGCACGTTTGAGTGGAAGACACATAAGGTTGAAGTGTTTCAGGACCTCTCTGCCATTACTTTGCAATGTAGGCGAGAGGTTCGCCCAATAGTGCTGGTCCTGAAGCAGAAAAGCCTTAGATATCGATGGCTGTTTCCCTTTGGGCTCCTTATTACTATCAATGGAGTTCATAAGAAAGTGACCACTATAGCGGAGGTGGGAAAATTGCTGTGGAAGGAGGGGCTCATCAGTGCGGAAGACCTGACTCCAGGCCGACAGGGGGCATGCAAATTGTTTGTACTTTCATCAATTGTTTTCAAAACTTCAATCATTTGTGCGTCACTAACCCTCTCCTTTACAAAGCCGTACTAGCGTTTTTAGCGCTGGACACAGCGGTATGAACTACGCCACTCATAAAAATCTTTGAACATCGGAGCTGTTACTGCCATAGCCGGCACTAAAAACCATGATATGCTTTTGTAAAACAGGGATGGGGGTGGGTAAATGCAGAAAATATGAAAGGGATACTACATGGGTGAATCATACAAAACTAATTTTATGTGTACCAACATTTTAAAGATGTGTTAATGAATCAAATGTATGCTAACCAGTGTTCCCTCTAAGCGGGCGGGTGTTGTGAGCAAACTTTTTTCACTGTGAGCTAAAAATATCGGGCGCCAGCAAGTTATGAGCCAAATAAATATGTTGTCAAAGTTGCTGATACATGAGGACGAGGTATTCAAAGGAATTTTAGGCCTACACGCTAAATTAAATAACGTTAAATAATATTTTTAAGAACACAGAAATTGTAGGGATGAAATGATATCTTAATAAATGTTTTACAACAAATGTAGTTATGTCTGTTACATCCATATGTGTAAACTGTAAATTAAAAACAGTCCAGAAGACAATACGTTTGATGCTTTCAATTTCTAGACCAGTGTTTTTCAACCTTTTTTGGGCAAAGGCACACTTGTTTCATGAAAAAAATCACGAGGCACACCACCATTAGAAAATGTTAAAAAATTTAACTCTCTGCCTATATTGACTATATATAAAGTAATTCTCTTGAATAGGAATCAAATAAACACAAAGAAAGTATTTTATAATTACTTTATTATGAAATAAAAATTATAAAAATTATAAAATACTTTATTCAGTGCGAAACCTGGGCCTGTTTGGCTGAACACAAAGCTGATATTCTGGCTGGAATGGAAGAAAGACACACACATAGCTCTTCGTCAACAGCTCTCAGTCTCTCTCTGTATTTGGTTTTTATAGCATACAAAAATAGACAAATATACCCTCCATCCTTTTTATTAAACCACAATAGCAGTTTTTAGCGCAGGGAGCTGCGCTGAATGCCCAGCACTGCTCTTGACGCTCATAGGCTCCCTGCGCTAAAAACCACTATTGCGGTTTAGTAAAAGGGGACCATATTGTAAAATATAGACAGCAGATATAAATTCAGAACTGTGCATAGTAAGTGAAGGGAAGTTTTCATCTCTGGGAATTTACCCAGTTAACTATTAAGTTATTTGGGCAAATTCCTTTGAAAACTGTGGTAATACTGCCTCCACTTTGCTAAATTTAAAATAAAATCATTTTTCCTACCTTGTCTGGTGATTTCTGGTTGCACTTTCTTCTTCTGACTGTGCATCCAATCTTTCTTCCCTTCTATCAGCCTGTATGCTTTCTCTCCTCCACACCTCATTCCCTCCCCCAACTTTTTCTTCCTCTCTCCCTGACCTTTCTTTCTTTTTTTCTGTTTCTCTTCTTTCCTTCTGTTTCCCTGCCTGCCCCCTTTCTTTCTTTCTCCCAGCCTCCTGTCCAGCAGTAACTCTCTTCCCTTCCTCCCCTCCCAGCAGCATCTCTCCGTCTCCCTCTCCAGTAGCAGCTGTCCCTTTTTTTTCCTAGCCCAGCAGCTTCCCAGATTCCTTTCCCTCCTCCCCTCCCAGAAGCATCTCTCCTTCTTCTCCTTATCCAGTAGCAGCTGTCCCTTTTTTTCCTGGCCCAGCAGCTTCCCAGATTTCTTTCCCTCCTCCCCTCCCAGAAGCATCTCTCCGTCTCCTTCTCCCTCTCCAGTAGCAGCTGTCCCTTTTTTTCCTAGCCCAGCAGCTTCCCAGATTCCTTTCCCTCCTCCCCTCCCAGAAGCATCTCTCCGTCTCCTTCTCCCTCTCCAGTAGCAGCTGTCCCTTTTTTTCCTAGCCCAGCAGCTTCCCAGATTCCTTTCCCTCCTCCCCTCCCAGAAGCATCTCTCCTTCTTCTCCTTATCCAGTAGCAGCTGTCCCTTTTTTTCCTTGCCCAGCAGCTTCCCAGATTCCTTTCCCTCCTCCCCTCCCAGAAGCATCTCTCCTTCTTCTCCCTCTCCAGTAGCAGCTGTCCTTTTTTTTTCCTGGCCCAGCAGCTTCCCAGATTCCTTTCCCTCCTCCCCTCTCAGATGCATCTCTCCTTCTCCTTCTCCCTCTCCAGTAGCAGCTGTCCCTTTTTTTTCCTGGCCCAGCAGCTTCCCAGATTCCTTTCCCTCCTCCCCTCCCAGAAGCATCTCTCCTTCTCCCTTTCCAGTAGCAGCTGTCCCTTTTTTCCCCTGCCCAGCAGCTTCCCAGACTGATAGTGGTTTTCTCCCCTCCCAGCAGCTCTTCTTACTTCCCAGCGCAGCGATTCACGAAGGCAGCCTCGGGTCCTTTGTTGTGTCGCGCCGCCTCTGAGGAAAGAGGAAGTTGCATCATCAGAGGCAGCCGCGACTCAGCAAAAGCCCCGAGGCTGCCTTCGTGAATCGCTGCGCTGGGAAGTAAAGGAGAGCTGCAGAGAGGGGAGAAAGCCACTGTCGGAGGCTCCCCAAGATCTCTCCGGCCCAGCGCACGCTTCCGATGCTGATCTTGCAGAAGTTCAAATGAGTCAATCTTGCCGGTCCTGCGCTGTGACGAGAAACTTGTGCGCTGCGACCTAATATTTTGTGCACATTCTTACTTTTTATATTTTTAACACTACAGATCATTTTTTAACCAGTGTGCAATGTTTACTTTATCATCTGATTAAATCAGTTTCTGAAAGAAGTTTGCATTTATCTTTTTATCTTAACACTAGAGACTCCTTTTAGATCAGAGGTGTCAAACTCAATCACAAAAGGGGCCGAAATCTAAAACCCAGGCTAAGTCAGCTTGGAAAAGAAACGGCTGAGGGGAGATATGATTGAAGTCTACAAAATCCTGAGTGGAGTAGAACGGGTACAAGTGGATCGATTTTTAACTCCGTCAAAAATGACAAAGACTAGGGGACACTCGATGAAGTTACAGGGAAATACTTTAAAAACCAATAGGAGGAATTTTTTTTTCACTCAGAGAATAGTTAAGATCTGGAACGCGTTGCCAGAGATTGTGGTAAGAGCAGATAGCGGAGCTGGTTTTATGAAAGGTTTGGACAATTTCCTGGAGGAAAAGTCCATAGTGTGTTATTGAGAAAGACATGGGGGAAGCCATTGCTTGCCATGGATTGATAGCATGGAATATTGCTACTCCTTTGGATTTGGCCAGGTACTAGTGACCTGGATTGGCCACCGTGAGAACGGGCTACTGGGCTAGATGGACCATTGGTCTGACCCAGTAAGGCTATTCTAATGTTGTTATATTTATTAAGATGCTTAGTCTTAGTAGAAGTATAGGGATACAACCTCTGTAACCCCACGCCGGCTCTGCAGTGTAAACAAAATAAATAAAAAAGACTTTTCCTCTCTCTTTTAGGTCCTAGTTCACCCGCTCTGATAGGATACACATTTCAAATCTGACATATTGTAATCACAAAATAGAAAAAAAAATTATTTTTTCTAACTTTTCTTGTCTGGTCATTTAGTTTTTCCATCATCTTGGTCCCAGTTTTTCTTTGTGCTTTTTGTCTATCTTCTACTAATTATTCTACTAATTCTCTTTCCAGTGTCTGCTATCCATTTTTTCTCCTCTCTTGTTCTATTACCTCCTTATGCCTGTCTCCAACGTATTAATTTCTCCCATTCAGCTTTCTTAATTTTTTCTTTTTTTTTTTGCCTCTATCCACTCAAATCTTGCCCTCTTTCTCACCCTTATTTTTAAATTTTCAGTTATCTCTCAATTCCATCTTCTTTCAGTCCTTAACTCTCCCATTTCCCATCTCACTCCTTTCTCAGCCTCCTATTTACTTCTATCTACTTCCCATTACGACATCTCTCCTCCTCTCTCCCCATGGTCCAACATTTTGCTCCCTCTCTTTTCTTTTGTTCCTCTTCCCTCCCTCTTGATGCTAAACAAAGAGATGGAAGGAAATAATAAAAAAAAAAGAAATGCTGCATCTCTCTCCCTTCCTTCTCCAGATCCAACTTCTCTCCTTTTTTCTTCCTAATTGCCTCCCATCCCATCTCTCCCCTTGCCTGCCTGCCTCTCTTCCTCACCCCAGATCCACCATTTTTCCCTTTCTCTTCCCAACAGTTCTCCCTTCAAGTATCTCTTTCCCTCTTTCCCTTTCCAATTTCTCTCCCTTCAGATCATTGCCCCCCATCTCTCTCTGTCCTCTGTTTCTGGCCCCATAAGCTCTACCCCCATACCCAATCTGGCACTGCTTTTAAACCCTCCCCCTTCGTACTTAAAAAAACCCCCCAAGACTAGGAGGTTTCCTCGGCCCAGCATGTCCTCCCACTTCTCTCTGCACTGGTCTGATGTCACCCTCAATTTTTGTCACACTAACAATTCTGCCACACTAACAATCAGGGCCGCCATCAGGGCAGTACTACCAGTCCTGCATTCAGGGGCCCAGAGCTGACAGGGGGCCCGGGCTCCCCCAGGGTCCTAGGCAGTGTTCTAAGGCAGGGGCGCCAGTAGCTCGCCAAGGCAAAGTGAGTCGATCACCCAGGACTCACTTTGTCTTGGCGATCTAATCTATCGTGCCGATCAGTCTTCCTCTCCCCGACGTCAATTCTGCAGTCGGAGAGGAAGTTCGGGCCAGCCAATTGCTGCCTGGCTGGGCGGAACTTCCTCTCCGACGGCAGAATTGACGTCGGGGAGAGGAAGACTGATCGGCCCGAAGCAGGGAGAGCATGCGTCAGCGTCAGCGTCGGCTTTGGGGCCTGTTATCCATTGGTGGTTCCTGTTCCCTGATGGCAGCAGCAGTGGCTTGGAGAACGGCAGGGAGAAAGAAAGAAAGGGGGCAGGCAGGGAAACAGAAGGAAAGAAGAGAAACAGAAAGAAAGGTCAGGGAGAGAGGAAGAAAAAGTTGGGGGAGGGAATGAGGTGTGGAGGAGAGAAAGCATACAGGCTGATAGAAGGGAAGAAAGATTGGATGCACAGTCAGAAGAAGAAAGTGCAACCAGAGACTCATGAAATCACCAGACAAGGTAGGAAAAATGATTTTATTTTAAATTTAGCAAAGTGGAGGCAGTATTACCACAGTTTTCAAAGGAATTTGCCCAAATAACTTAATAGTTAACTGGGTAAATTCCCAGAGATGAAAACTTCCCTTCACTTACTATGCACAGTTCTGAATTTATATATGCTGTCTATATTTTACAATATGGTCCCCTTTTACTAAACCGCAATAGTGTTTTTTAGCGCAGGGAGCCTATGAGCGTCAAGAGCAGTGCTGGGCATTCAGCGCAGTCCCTGCGCTAAAAACTGCTATTGTGGTTTAATAAAAAGGATGGAGGGTATATTTGTCTATTTTTGTATGGTTGTTACTGAGGTGACAATGCATAGAGTCATCTGCCTTGCCCTCTTTGAAAAAAACCCAGAATAGGAATGATAATTAACATTTTCTCAGCGTATAGTGTGCTTTGTGTTTTTTAATTTTATTGTTGGTAGATCATTTTGACTTGGTCATTTTAAAGTAGCTCACAAGCTCAAAAAGTTTGGGCACCTCTGAGCTAGAGCGTTGAAATTGTGTATTTCTATTTTATCCCCCCTTTTACAAAACTGTGGAGCGTTTTTTAGCGCCAGCCGTGGTGGTAGCAGCTCTGATGCTCAGAATTCTATGAGCGTCAGGGCTGTTACCACTGTGGCTAAAATCCACACTACAGTTTTGTAAAAGAGTGAGGGATTAGTTTGTGATGACATATTCCATACTAGGCGAAGGTATTTTCCATGTTCTGTTTGTTCGAAAGACATGGTTTTCTGTTAGGATTGACAGTGTAGGATTAATCTGTGCTGGTCTGGCTTGTTTAGTTTTACAATGGGTGTATTGATGTACTGCTCACTGCAATATTTAAGATGCTGCCTTTTCCTAGGTACTCATGTGTGACGTGTGGTTTGTTACTAAAAATCATGTTTTTCTTACAGATAGGGGGGGGTGCCAAAAAATGATGGGCCCTGGGTGTTACATATGCTACGTACGCCACTGTATGTAAAGATACCAGAAAGCTGGCGTAGCAAAAACTTTAAGTAAATTGTTATTCTTCTAAATTTTGAGTATTTAACCCTCCCACATCTCACGGGCACTCGTTTCAAGTTTCAAGTGTATTGAGATTTTGATTTAAACGCAATATCAAATATTTTCAATGCGTATAACAAAAATAAATTTGGGGAAATAAATAAAACCATTTGAACAAAAAACATACAAACATATCCATAGATGATTAAAATTACATAAGGAGTACAAGGATAAACTACATTTGTTTAAAAATGCGTTCTCCGCGCCTGCTCTTAAATTTGTTGACTGGAAGGATCCAGCAATGTGGCCAGATACCATTCAGGACAAAGACAGAGAAAGAATTGTGCAATTTGGATTAATGATGGAAGATGATTTAAAGCAAATGGCACAGTCTATGAGTAAAGATCTTGACGGACGTTCTTTTTATGAATATCTCCTCTATGCCAAATCACCCAATGGACGTGAGAAGATTTTACGGGACTGGCTTAGGTGGAGCATTAGCAAAAAAGTATATGTGTATTCGGCCCATGGAAGAAGGGGATGGGGTGTTGAGGGGGGGGGAAGGGGTGCGTGGGGGGCCCAATAGGATTGCTCAGTAATGGGCCCAGAAATTTCTGATGGCGGCCCTGCTAACAATTCTGTCACACTAACAATTCTGTCTCCAGTGATGCAAGTTCCTGTTTCTGCCCAGGTGGACCACGGCAGACAGAAAGGAGGAAGGGGAGCCATTGACAATGTCGCTGAATCACTGCCAAGGCTGGCAGATTTTTCAACATGACAGAAGGTGAGGACGATATCGGACCAACGTGGAGAGAAGAGGGAAGACATGCTGGGCCACAGTAACCACCCAGAGTCTTGGGGCTGGGCCATGAGAAGGGGAAGTTCCCAGACCATGACTCCAAGGCCAGGAGCATTTCCACAGGGCATATAAAATGGCCAGGCGGGCCGGATTCGGCCCACAGGCCTTGTGCTTGACACATGTGCTTTAGATACAAATTTTAGTATAATCATATTATGCTCCAAGTTTTATTTAAAATTTGATTAAACACATACAAAATTCTAGCCTTTTTTCAATGATAAAAAGGGGAGGACAAAGTCTAAAACAATGGACATATACATTTAAGACACATAGCATCAACGTACAATTAGACGAGAGATAAGAGGGGTGAACTGTAATAAAGTATAGAAAAGAGAACTATGCAAAATTTTACAGCATTTTAAAGAACTTGGCTGAGTTTTGACATTCTTTCAGTTGCAGTGGGATTGATTTGATTTATTCAAATTCCAAAAGCATCAAAGCAGTTTACAATAAAATAAAAAGAAACAGCCACACAAACGTTTTCATACACCAACTAATACATCACAAGCAGCTAGCAACCACCCCAGGCCACCAATCCATCTAAAGTCTCTTCAGACAAATGCTGTCAGACACACCCGGGTATTTTACCACTTCTATTATTATTCTACTAGTATTTATGTCCGTTACATTAACGGGTGCTAGAATAGATGTGTCTGTCTGTCTTTCTGTCTCTCTCTCCCCTTGGCCGCTGTCTGTCTGTCTTTCTTTATTTTGGTCTCTCTCCTTTGCCACTATTTGTCTGTCTGTCTTATTTTTGCTGTTTGTCTCCTTGGCCGCTGTGTGTCTGTCTTTCTTTATTTTGGTCTCTCTCTCTCCTTGGTCGCTGTATGTCTGTCTATCTTTTTTTGCTGTCTCCTTGGCCACTATCTGTCTGTCTGTCTTTTTTTCTGTGTGTGTGTGTGTCTCTCTCTCTCTCTCCTTGTCCGCTGTCTGTTTTTTGCTTTTTTCTTTCTATCTCTCTCCCTGGCCCCCTGTCCTATGTGTGTCTTTCACTCCCACCTACTTGTCTTTCAGTGTGTGTGTCTCTATTTCTGTCTGTCTGTCAATGTCCCTGCCCACTGCCTGTTTATCATGCCCCTTCTTCCACATACCTTTTTCTTTTTTAATCACATTGTGTTGTATGCAGTGGAAAGGGCAACTGGCGCATAGTAACCGCCGCAGGATACAGGAAACCGCCACGTGCACACTTGTAGCAAACCATCATGCGCACACGATCCAAATGTACGCACATGCCGAACACGTTAACATTTCTGTGCCACACACTAACATTTCTCGGCCATGGAACTACGGATCACGCAGGTAGGAGTGAACATGCGCGCTTAGAGTTTTATTATTAGTGATATAGGAAAATAGGCAATTACTTTATTTACAGAATAGGCACCACATAGATCAGGGGTGTCCAATGTCGGTCCTCGAGGGCCGCAATCCAGTCGGGTTTTCAGGATTTCCCCAATGAATATGCATGAGATCTATTTGCATGCACTGCTTTCAATGCATATTCATTGGGGAAATCCTGAAAACCCGACTGGATTGCGGCCCTCGAGGACCGACATTGGACACCCCTGACATAGATGCTCTGTTATAGAATTACCCCATGTCTATCTGAACTTCTAGTTAGTTTGAAGAAGCTTGAAGAAGGAGGGTTGGAAGATGCTGCAATTGGCAGCCCTGGTCCCAGTTCTCACCATGGAGAAGGACAAAGGAGTCAGAGAAGGAGAGAACTTCTTTTTGGTACCGAGTACCTGTTGAAGTAAAAGCAAAGAACCTAGCAGAGAAATTTGCAAGGATGCATCTTATTTTTGTGTTGGCTTAAAGATATATTTCCCAAAGTGTCCAAGAAAACAATGAGAACAGATAAAGCTAGCCACAGAGGAGTCACTGCTAAATTACAAAGAGCAGTGGTGGATTTTTGAGTTGGGATCTCTTGAACCACATGGCTTAAAAGCCGAATTAGACTGGATGTCCCTTGTGTGAACTGTTAGATTCTATTTAAGGAGTGCTATTCCTTATGTCCCTTACGAGAATTGTAGCCTTATTTAAAGAATTTTCATTCAAATTCCTAATGTAGTTTGCAATATGAATCAGCATTTATGGTATGGGGATTTCCCTTTGAAAACCCCTTCTAAATAATTTGAGGTTTTTTTTAATGAAGTAAGTACTTTCCAACTATTGGCTGAGCAGTGGGGGGTATAGCCAATCACAGAAGTCTGCGTCTTTCATGACTCATTTTCGAACAGAAAATCTTCCCAAAAATATCATATAGAGGGCCATTTTTAAAAAGGACGTCTAAGTCCAACATGGATTTTTCCCACTAAATGTACAAATTCAGAAGCACAGAAACATCCATTTTAGAACAGGATGTCCAAATAATTTTTTTTTTCAAAAATCACCTACTTGGATGTCTTGGCAGGACTTCTAACTTTATTCACCATTTTCGACCACAAAAATGTCCCAAGTTAGAAACATCCAAATCAGCATCATTTAGACTTAGGAGGGATCACCATTCTAATGGACTGGCCACATGGACATGCCAACAGAACAGTGGGGCACCTTAGAAAGCACTGCTGTGAACTTGACATAAAAGGTGCTAGCTATATACATCACACCATTTACCCCTTATAATTTATGGTGAGCCCTCTAAAACTCCCACAAAACCTACTACCACCACAATAGCCCTTATGGCTTTAGGTGGCACCTTTATGGTAGTATAATAGGGTTTTGATGGGCTCATACTTAACATCATTGATATTGTGGTTAGAATGCTTTATGGGTCTGGCTCCTCCTCTCTATGGTTCACTAGCCCACCCATCAAGCTACTTAAGACACTTGTGTGATGCTCTACTAGAATTTCCCATATCAGATACTGCTGTTCCAGAGACAGGTATGTACTGTTTTATTCAGAGTTTTGAGGGTTGGGAAGGGGTCAGTGACCACTGGGAGGGGGGCATGGGGTTATCTGGTCATTTTGGGTACATTTTTTTGGCACTTAGAGGCTTCCAAAAGAGGTCTAGCTCAAAACGTCTAAGTTCCATCCAGGACATCTTGGGAAAGGTTTGATTATCCCTGCAAGATGTCAAAGCCTATTGCGTCCATAATACATCTCTTAACATGCCTCTTTGAACTCTAAATGCACAGTGGAGGAAACTCCTTGCTAGATGTCTAGGAAAATAGTTTTGATTATCAGCACTTGGATGTCCAGGCAATTAGGACATCCAAGTGCTGACTTAGGCAGTGTTTTTTAGACATTTTTGTTTTTTTATTATGTCACTGATTGCGGCATTTGGACGCTTTGTTTGCTAAAATGTCCACAATTACCATTTTTGAAGCACAATATTTAGATGATTCTCTATGCTGTTTGTCTGCAGTACATCTAAATTTAAAGAGGGCATGTTGGGGACATGTTTTGGGCAGGATTAGGGTGGATTTATGATTTGAATGTTTTTCTGTAATAATTGCAGAAAACATCCAGATCAAAACTTGAATGTTTGAGGCTAGACCTGTTTCAATAATGAATAAGTGCCAAAAAGGTGGTCAAACTGACCAAATGACCACTGTAGGCATGAAGGAATGTCCCCCCCCAATCGCCACCATTGGTCACTGACCCCATCCCACCCATCCCCATCCCCAAAGATGTGAATGAAATAGTGCATAACAGCCTGAATGACAGCTTCAGATGTAATGGCCAGTTCTATTAAGAGCAGCAAACAGGTCTCTGGAGTAGCCTAATGACTGGCGCAGTGGACTTCAGCCCCAGGCCCATATCCCACTCTAACTAGAACACTTATGGCAGAAAGTGTGAACTCACCAAACCCCACCCAAAACTTATTGTACTGAAATATAGGTGATACCTGCAAGCATAAGAGCTTTTGGGGAAGTATACAGATGGATACAGGTTTTGAGTGAGGTTTGGAGGGCTCACCATATAATGTAAGGGGTTTATAGTGAGATGTGTACCTGGGACCTTTTATATAAAGTTCACTGCAGTGCCCCCTAGGGTGCCCCGCTGCTCTGCTGGGATATCTGTATGGCCAGTCTGTTTAGAATGCTGGCTCCTCCAATGTTCCAATGGCTAGTTTTTGTGTGTTTTTCTTTTGGACTTTTTTTTTTTTTTTTTTAATGGTTCAAAACCAGACACACTGTAGACAAACACATTTAGGAAATGTCCATTTTTTTAGGAAAATAAAGATTTCCTGGTTTGAAAATGGTTATTTTCTCTTCTGGATTTTTGGACATTTTCTGCAAAACATCTAAACTTGGTATTAAATTGTCATATCGAAAATGTCCCTTTATATAAGTTCTAATGCTTATACATGTAAGGACTGAATTTTGCTAAAGTCCACATTCATAAGGAGTGAAATTAAGGAGCCAAGCTCCAAGACTGTATTTTTGAGGTGGTTTTAAATACCAAAGAGATAAGTATAATTGCCCCCCAATCTCTCCTCTAAATCAAGCCCTATGTCCAAACAAAGAGGTAGCTGACAATTACAAGTGCCTTGGAGCAGGTGCACATGCTGTTGGGAAAATTTTTTGAGATATACATTATTGTCATTGAAAATAGAAAATCCAGATATACTTTTAAATTGCATCCAAAAGATGTTCAAAACACACCCCTTAGTATTTGTGTATGCCATACTTACATATATATTAATAGCAGCTTTTTTTAGTCACTTCTTAAATTTAAGTCAGTCCTTCAAAATAAGATCTCCTGCATTTGTCCAAAGAAAAGTCATATTCAGTTTACCTCACAAAGCTTTTCCAGAGTTGGCATCCATGATGTTGCTAAATGACAGTTTTGTAGAACAACCCAGCTGCCTTCTTTTATTGCCTTCTCTGACATTCGCATGGCTATAGGTCCTTGGCCTTGACCAAGCGATAGAGAACTAAGCTTTGATCCACCAAATCCCTGTATATACAAGAAAAAATGAGGGGCTGATCACAGTTCAAAATTAATTTAAACAATCCAAACCTATGCAACAATTTTCATCAGGGCGAAGTCTACAAGCACATTTTATTCTCGAACCTTTGAACATTTGCAGACACATTTACTTTGACACTTGCTATAGATGCAATGCAGCCACAGAAATTTGCATTTACTTTTTGGATGGGCAATTTTCTTCAAAGAAAATTATTTATTTACTTATCTATCTATCTATCTATCTATCTATCTATCTATCTATCTATCTATCTATCTATCTGTCTATCTATCAATCAGACTTATATACTGCCTAACAGCCTAGGAGGGTTACAAAAGTGCACACATAAAATACAAATAAAACCAATTACATAAAATAACAAATTATAATTAAACACACTTATTTTCTAGTCCCGCTCTAAACACCACCCCTCCAGGAGAGTGTCACCATAATGTGACTAAAAATAACTTGCATACATGATTTTTAAATGCTAAACAAGAGGGGAGATCATCAATAGTTCAGGGCAAATTAATGGGAATGCTTTTAAAACATAGAATGGTGAAGTTTCTGGAAGCCAGTGGATTACAGGACTGGAGGCATTATGGATTCACTAGAGAGGTAGGTCTTGTAGACAAATCTGATCCACTTCTTTGACCAGAGAGTGAGCTAGATGTGGTGTATTTAGATTTTAGCAAAGCTTTTGACAGTATTCCACACAGACGTCTATTAAATAAACTGAGTGACCTCCAGATGGGCCCCAAAGTGATGGACTGGATCAGAAACTGGTAGAGTGGAAGATGACAGAGGGTAGTGGTCAATGGATATCGCTCCGAGGAAAGGGATGTTACTAATGGTGTGCCTCAAGGTTCTGTTCTTGGGCCTGTTCTTTTTAACATTTTAATTAACGATATTGCTGAAGGGCTATCAGGTAAGGCTTGCCTCTTTGCGGATGATACCAAAATCTGCAATGGAGTAGACATCCTGGATGGTGTGAACAACATGAAGAAAGACCTAACAAAGCTTGAAGAATGGTCTGAAATTTGGCAGCTAAAATTTAATGCTAAGAAATGCAAAGTCATGCATTTAGGCTGCAAAATCTGAAGGAACGGTACAGTTTAGGGGGGTGAAGAACTTACATGCATGACAGAAGAGTGATTGTGTGATTGTATGTAATGATGTTAATGTGGCCAAACAGGTTGAAAAGTTGATAGTGAAAACTAGAAGGATGCTAGGGTGCACAGTAAGAGGTATGGCCAGTATAAGACTTTGGTTACCTCATTTAGAATATTGTGTACAATTTTGAAGACTGCAACTCCAAAAAGATATGAAAAGGATGGAGCTCCCTCATGCCCTGCACCCCTGGCCATGAGATTGGAGGAGGCAGCCGGCAGCCGTCCAGCGAGGGAAAGACAGGAGGATTTTTAAAAGATACTGGTATATTTGCTATTAATTAAGTTGGTGGCAGAAACTTCTAAACTAAGCAGTATACCGTATTTTACATCATTAACGCCGCAGCTAATAACATGGGGCAGCTTATCTTACAGGTTTAAAACATAAATAAGCTCTTTCTGTGGCTTATAGGATGGGGCGGCCTATAATGTGGGGCAGGCTATTGTTGGGGAAATACAGTAACTATGTTTCATTGTATAAAATGGGATGTGTGCTAAAATAGCACATTAGTAGTAAAGTAGCATATCTTAATGATAGCCTATATTGATAACTACACTCCTCAATAGACTTAGGTGGTTAGATATCAAATGTGTCATTGGAAGATATTTGCACCATGGATTCTCAGATAAATATACAGTGCTTTGTCCTGGGCTCCTCCTCTGTCTCTACCTAAATGGACAGCCTAAGCCACCTCCCATAAAAAAAAAATCAATGAAAGAGAGGTTCTATAGTACAGACAGAAATACCCTCTTTGATATCTGAGAAAAGAGAATCTAATTAGAGGGATCTTTTGTGACATCTCATCTGGAAAAATAGCTGCAATGAAATCAAACAACACAATGGAGGAAAAAATCTCCAACTGGGAGCCTGAGGCCTATAGGCAGTCTACAATGAGCTAACGTGAAAAAACAAAACAAAAACTTAATAAGGAATTATCAAGGAACTCAAGAAAGAGGACCACATGACAGTGGCAAGACTTACAGGGTGAAAAAGCTGAAATTAAAAAATGAGGCATTGAAGTGACAGATCTGAACAGCTTTGCAGAAAAGTTTAGGCAAAGGAGGACCCACATGACAGCAGCAGTTGGGAAGTTGCTGGGGAACTGCTTCCTGTACCAAGCTCCATGGGTGACATCACTCACATATGAGGATTTTATAGTCTTTCTTGTCCTCAGAAAATATATTTTCTGGACATTCAGAAGTATAAAAAGTAAGCCTATTTATGCCCTTTATCTGGAAAGAGAGGATGGGGACACTATGCTAATAGAGATCAAGATCCTGTGAGGGTCAAGAGGGACCAGAGGGCCATTTCATTTTAAGCTGCTGCCACACAAAGGACCTTGGGCGTTGGTATATTATGTATTTTAAATTTTCTGTTCAGCATATTTTCTATGACAGTGTTTTTCAACCTTTTTTGGGCAAAGGCACACTTGTTTCATGAAAAAAATCACGAGGCACACCACCATTAGAAAATGTTAAAAAATTTAACTCTGTGCCTATATTGACTATATATAAAGTAATTCACTTGAGTGCCACCGCCGCCATCGGGAACAGGCCGGCGCCAAGTTCTCCCTGCTTCTCTTCCCCGCGGGGCCGACCAACTCTCGCCACCCGTCGTCAATTCTAATGTCGGAGAGGACGTTCTAGGCCAGCCAGGCAGCGATTGGCTGGCCCAGAACGTCCTCTCCAACGTCAGAATTGACGCGAGTGGCGAGAGTTGGCCAGCCCCATAGGGAAAAGCAGGGAGAACTTGGCGCCGGCCTGTTCCCGATGGTTGCGGTGGCACTCAAGTGGCTAAAGAGCCGCAGTTTGCCGGCCTAGGGACAACACTGGAGGGTGGCCAGCTGTGCACCCCCTTGGGACGTAAACCCGGGGTGGGGCAGACCGCCCCCCCACCTGGTATGCCACTATCTGTACCTCACTCCCTCCCTATGACCAAAAATTCTCCTTTCTTCTATTCCCCGTGTACACAACCATCTCTTTCCCTCCCTTCCTCTCTCCAAAGTCCATGCCTTCTGTGTCCAAACATTCATTCCCTCCCCCACCTCAGCATCTCTTTCCCTCCCTTCCTCTCTCCCAAGTCCATTTCTTCTGTGTCCAAAAACGCATTCCCTCCCCCACCTCAGCATCTCTTTCCCTCCCTTCCTCTCTCCCAAGTCCATGCCTTCTGTGTCCAAAAACCCATTCCCTCCCCCACCTCAGCATCTCTTTCCCTCCCTTCCTCTCTCCCAAGTTCATGCCTTGTGTCCAAAACGCACTCCCTCCCCCCTTTTGTGTTCCGTGTTTGCCTCCCAGCCCATCTTTGCAACTTTCTCAGCAAAACGAAGCTCAAGCCGCGAGGCTTGTCTTCTGCTTCCTGCCTGCCCTGCCGCGCACAAATAGCCGAACGGAAGTATTCTCCGACGTCAGCGCTGACGTCGGAGGGCAGGCTTTGCTTAAGCCCTCCCTCCGACGTCAGCGCTGACATCGGGGAATGCTTGCGATCGGCTATATGTTAGCTGCAGGGCAGGCAGGAACAGAAGACGAGCCTGCGGCTCGAGATGTATTGAACTCCGCGGGTCCCCCGTCCAGCTCTCTCCTGTCCACTTGGGGCGGACCGCCCCTCTCCCTAGACTGTGGCCTAGGACCCTGGGGGAGCCCAGGCCCCCTGTCAGCTCCGGGCCCCTGAATGCAGTACTGGTGGTACTGCCCTGATGGCGGCCCTGACCGTACGGCACACCAGGCAACATCTCGCGGCACACTAGTGTGCCGCGGAACAGCGGTTGAAAAACACTGTTCTATGAGACCCTCAGTTAAGTTATTTTCCTGATAGAAAAAGAAAAGTTGCTGCTGTAAATGCTGCTTAATATATTGTCTACAGTTCTTAGGTATGTGCCTCCAGTGGTAAATTTCATTTTCTGTTTTTTTGTATGTTTTCTCTCTTTGGCTTCCATTTTCCATGTTCCACTTTTCGGTATTAAGAACTAATATGTGAAGGTCATTGGATAGCGTTTTTCATTTGCTTTTATTGTTTTTGTGTATTCTTGCTTGCGTCTATTGTTCTTATATTTCTGTTTTCAGATATTTTACTGGAATTGTGTACATATAAATACAAATTAAAAAAAAGAATTTCAAGAGTCATATTCTCAAGTTACTCATGAAAACTTTTTGAATCTCGAGCCTTAATTATTTTTTAGCCATGTTACTGTGTAAGAAAATTTATTGAGAACAGTTTGTTGTAATATCCCAATTTTCTTCATAATTGTACTTGTTTTGATATGAAATTGCTATTATTATAAGAATAGTGAAAACCAGTTTAAAATATGCTTTTTGTAATGCTTCATTTTCTTGGAACAATATAATGACAAACTCAGTGCTAATGTTGCAGAGTTGAGAAATGTTCTGGGATGTTTGGAGTATTTGAAAATTAAGACTGATTCATTGCACTTTTAAAGTCAGAAACCATACAAAGTGCTTTATGAAAAGCATTTAAGCCAAAATATATAAGACATTTTTCAGTTTGATGAATGAGTTTTAATTACATAAATCTTAGAATAGGGGACCATAATCAAGAATTATGAACACAGAAAATTCTATTAGTTGTTTCAGTTGGAGCAATTTTATTATATTATTATATTATATTTATAAGTGCACCCATGCTAATTGCACAAATGATAGAGCATAGTAAAATAGTGTGCACTAAAGGTCTACTGCTGTCTAACCAGCCAATCAGGATGCACGTTTTCTAAAAAAAAAAAAAAAAAGAACAAAAACCCCAAGGCAGGTCGCCTATACTGTAGGTGTCTATCACAGGTGCAGAGAGATGCCTAGGGATGCTTAAGCTTGCCCAAGCCTGAGCATGGGTGTGGTTTTTCTCGGAAGTGGCCTTTGGTGAGCTTAAGCGGCCCTTGGCATTCAAACTTATTTAATTAGTGCCTATGGTTACACTACATTTCAAATAGACACAGCTGCTAAACTGATCTCCGATGGGCATAGCCTTAGGGATCTGGCTCTAAACCCTATTATCCTGGAAGATTTCAATATTGAATTTGATAATTCTACCTTATCTATTACAAGGGATTTCTTAACATTAATTGGAGACCTAGATCTGTCTATAAATATATCAAGTCCTACCCATAGAGATGTTCATACTAGCGAATGACACTGTGGCTGTTACCTGCGGTTGTGTCAGAGAAGAAGCTTCCACCCACAGACACATGCGACTGCAGACAGACTCCGGCGGCTTGAGCAAGTTGGTCTGTAAACTTATAACGCACCGCAAAGGTAAGGGGGAGATGGTCGGACCGTGCGAGGGGTGCTGAAGGGTGGTGAGGTAGCGAGAGGGAAGGGTGGTGGTGGAAAGGAACAGACGCTGAAGGGGGGGTGAGGAACAGATGCTGAAAGGAAATGGGGAACAGAGAGTGGGGAGAAAACGCTGAAGTGAAATGGGGAACAGAGAGTGGGGAGAAGACGCTGAAGGGAAATGGCGAACAGAGAGTGGGGAGAAGATGCTGGAAGGGAAGAAGACAGAGATGCCAGACTATGGGGGGAGCAGAGGGAAGAAGATGGGTGCCAGACCAATTGAGGGGGTGGGGGATGAAGGTAACAGTAACATAGCAAATGGAAGACACAGAGAAGACAGACAGTGGATGGAAGGAATTGAATGAGAAGATGAGGGAAGCAGAAACCAGACAACAAAGGTAGAAAAAAAATTTCTATATATATATATATATATATATATATTTTATTTTTTTTTTTTTGCTTTAGGATAAAGTAGTATATTAGTTGTGTTGATAAAAATTTATAAACAAAGCCCTGCCAGCTGAACATCTCTTTCTCTAATTCAACAGGCAGAACTTTGATTTATAAGGAAGGAATAAGCTAAATATTGCAGTACTGAGGCTTGTATGGATGCTGCGGGGATAGTAGTCACGGGGAAGGAGCGGGGACATTGGTCATGGGGACAGTGGTCGTAGGGACGGGGCCATGACAGGGATGGTGGTCACGGGGACGGGAACAAATTTTTTCCCCATGTCATTCTCTAGTTCATACTATTGACCAAATTCTAATGTCCCGGTTATCATTCTATTCAATAACTAATGTCCAGACTTCCCCTTTGCCTTGGACTGACCATTTCTTTATAGGTTTCTCCCTAACTTTTAGTGGGACTATCTTACGCTGAGAGATTGGAGAAACTGGGTCTCTTTTCCCTGGAGAAGAGGAGACTTAGAGGGGATATGATAGAGACTTATAAAATCATGAAGGGCATAGAGAGAGTAGAGAAGGACAGATTCTTCAAACTTTCGAAAAATAAAAGAACAAGAGGACACTTGGAAAAGTTGAAAGGGGACAGATTTAAAACGAATGCTAGGAAGTTCTTCTTTACCCAACGAGTGGTGGACACCTGGAATGCGCTTCCAGAGGGAGTAATAGGGCAGAGTACAGTACAGGGGTTTAAGAAAGGATTGGACAATTTCCTGCTGGAAAAGGGGATAGAGGGGTATAAATAGAGGATTACTGCACAGGTCCTGGACCTGTTGGGCCGCCGCGTGAGCGGACTGCTGGGCATGATGGACCTCAGGTCTGACCCAGCAGAGGCATTGCTTATGTTCTTATGTTCTTATCCCAGATCAATCTAGATACAGAAATGTGAAGGATCTTATATAAACAACTTTGTTAACACATTCTGTGCTACAGCTTGAACAATTTGTTCACCTCTCACTCCAGGAATGAGTTTCTGTCTGGAATGGAAAATTAAAGTCAGCATTAGACGCAGTCGCACCATTGTTATTGTGCAAAAAGTCACAATACTCAAAAGGTAGAAATTCGTGTTTTACACAAAATCTTCTATTTCATATAAGACATGTATGACAAGCTGAAAGAAAATGGCACCAGCAACAAAATCAGATGAATCTCCTTTCATATATAATTACAATAGCAAAAAAAAATCTCATTATTCAAATAAAATAAAAAATGTACCAAATATTTCAGTGTTATATAAAACTCTTAAATTTCTGACTACATTTCATGGTGGCAGTCAATTAAAGCAAAGCCTTTTCTACTGGAACTCACCAACAAATCATAACTAAAGGCGATTTAAATCGATTTGCTATGGGTAGTACAATAAAAATGGTCAATCTACCCACTACACATCTTCTTAAAATAATTTCCAACCATCAAATGACAACTTCTCCGACAGATCCTATTCCATCGATATTCTTAAAAAATCTCTTCCATCTCTCTAACTCTTCATACACTCAGTGGTGATATCAAGCCTTCAGAAAGGCCATTTTCTGGACCAATGGAAACTAACATATTTAAGGCCAAAATGAAAAAACAGATCACTTGAAATCACCGATCCAAGCAATTATTGACCAATTGCCAACATTCCCTACATATCTAAAATAGTGGAAGCCACAGTGCACAAACAATTGCAAGATTTTGTAAATAAAACCACCCTCATCACATGGCTTTCCGTAACACCATAGTAAATAAACTGCATTACTTGGTATAACAACATATATTCATAAGTCAATGGGTTGGTTTAAGAACATTCTAATGATTTCATTACACCTATCTTCTGTGTTTGATACAGCAGATCACTCACTCTTGCTCTCTCGGCTACAGGAAATAAGTATCTCAGTGTTAGTTTTAGACTAGTTCACTTCATATTTTCAAGATAGGAGAAATATAGTGATAATGGGGGATATAGAATCTAAATCTTTTGGAACAGGAGTAGGCCTTTCACAAGGATGTATTATATCACCCATTCTATTCAATATTTTTAGCACCACTTTTGACATTGGCACAATCACTAGAATTCACCATGTTTGTATATGCAGATGATATTCAGATACTATATACTTTAGAAACTGGTTCTATTCAAGAAACTGACATTCTAAATGAAAATTTGAATCATAATATGAATTGGCTACATAATCAAAAACTAAAAGTAAATCCAGAAAAGTCAACATCTATGATTTTTACCCCATGTGACCAAATAATTTTACCGTCACAGATAAAACTGGGAAATACACCGATTCTGCTAGTAACAAGTACCAAAATTCAAGGAGTAATTCTAGATCCAAAATTAAAATATCATTCACAAATTTCTAAAGTAGTCAAGAATTCATTCTATAAACTGCGTTTGATCAGATTGATTTGCTCATTCCTGTTCCCGGAAGCACTGAACATTCTAGTTCATTCATTGGTGATCCAACAACTTGACTACTGTAATTCTTTATATGCCGGTCTGTCAGAAAGATATAAATAAACTCCAGGTTATACAGAATACGGCTATTAGATTAATTCACAATATACGTAAATTTGATCACATCACTCATAAGAACATAATAACATAAGCAGTGCCTCTGCTGGGTCAGACCAGAGGTCCATCGTGCCTAGCAGTCCGCTCATGCGGCGACCCATCAGGTCCAGGACCTGCATAGTAATCCTCTATCTATACTCTTCTATCCCCTTTTCCTTCAGGAAATTATCTAATCCTTTCTTGAACCCTAATACTTTATTCTGTCCTATCACACCCTCTGGAAGTGCATTT
The DNA here is from genome assembly GCF_902459505.1 of Geotrypetes seraphini. Classification (NCBI taxonomy): domain Eukaryota; kingdom Metazoa; phylum Chordata; class Amphibia; order Gymnophiona; family Dermophiidae; genus Geotrypetes; species Geotrypetes seraphini. The sequence goes on along the minus strand of NC_047088.1, from coordinate 176,753,132 downwards.
TAGGTGTCCACCACACTTTGGGTGAAGAAGAACTTCCTAGCATTGGTTCTGAATCTGTCCCCTCTTAATTTTTCTGAATGCCCTCTCGTTCTTGTAGTTCTTGAAAGTTTGAAGAATCTGTCCCTCTCCACTTTCGCTATGCCCTTCATGATCTTGTAAGTCTCTATCATGTCCCCTCTAAGTCTCTGTTTTTCTAGGGAAAAGAGCCCCAATTTCTCCAATCTTTCAGCGTATGAAAGGTTTTCCATACCTTTTATCACTGGCTCCTAGTTAAACATCATATCTATATATTTATAAAATCGGAGGTATGTATGTGTGTATGTATGTATGTGTGTGTGTGTGTATGTGCCGCGATCACGCAAAAACGGCTTGACCGATTTTAATGAAACTTGGTATGCAGATCCCTCACTACCTGGGGTGATATGTCCTGGGGGTCTCGCGGCCCACCTGCACACGTGGGCCGAGCTACAAACATAAAATCGGATTTCACCCATTCATGTCAATGGAAAAAATGGAAAAAGCTGCCATTCTCACAGTAATTCCAACTACCTGGGATGATATGTTCTGGGGGTCTCGCGGCCCACCTGCACACGTGGGCGGAGCTACAAACAGAACATCAGATTTCACCCATTCATGTCAATGGAAAAAATGTAAAAAGCTGCCATTCTCACAGTAATTCAAAAACAGCTTGACCGATTTGAACGAAACTTGGTATGCAGATCCCTCACTACCTGGGGTGATATGTTCTGGGGGTCTCGCGGCCCACCTGCACACGTGGGCTGAGCTACAAACATAAAATCGGATTTCACCCATTCATGTCAATGGAAAAAATGGAAAAAGCTGCCATTCTCACTGTAATTCAAAACCGGCTTGACCGATTTGAACTAAACTTGGTATGCAGATCCCTCTCTACCTGGGGTGATATGTTCTGGGGGTCTCGCAGCCCACCTGCACACGTGGGCGGAGCTATAAACAGAAATTCACATTTCACTCATTCATGTCAATGGAAAAAATGGAAAAAGCTGCCATTCTCACAGTAATTCAAAAACGACTTGACCGATTTGAACGTAACTTGGTATGCAGATCCCTCACTACCTGGGGTGATATGTTCTGGGGGTCTCGCAGCCCACCTGCACACGTGGGCGGAGCTACAAACATAAAATCTTATTTCACCCATTCATGTCAATGGAAAAAATGTAAACAGCTGCCATTCTCACAGTAATTCCAACTATAAAACACTTTCTATGACACTATAACCACTAGGGACATCGTTTCTATTCTACCACGGACACCATACATATAGAGTTTGTATGTTCTAACTGTGTTTGTAACTGTTTCCTTCATGCACCCCAGTTCATAATGTTATTACATTACATGAGTACTCACATATCCTGAACTAGGAACACAGGTTCCATTCTGAACCGGGAACAAACTGCATGGAGTTTCTTTTCAACCTGAGTTTCCACATATTGAGTTGTTTAAATCAATACTGAAACTTTTGGATGCCACTTATTCCACCAGATCTTCCTTTTCAGTTTAAGAGAATGCAAATTCCAGTGAGACTTGCATTCTCTATCACAATCAACAAATCACAGGGACAGACTATTACATACTGTGGAGTGGATTTAAGATCCCCCTGTTTTTCCCATGGACAACTCTATGTTGCTTGATCAAGGGTGGGTTCACCCAAGAATTTATATGTTCTTGCTCCTGGAGGTGAAACTAAAATTGTTGTTTATAATCAAGTTTTGTGTTAGTTGTATTGTTTTCATTTTGTCAAATATTTCACATTATAATTTGATTATTGTACTTTTTATAAAGCTGTAAAAAAATAATTTCATTCACCACTATAAAGTATCTTTATTTCAATCCATTTACTGTGTTATTGCTATAATTAAATACCCGTGCAACGCCGGAGCATCAGCTAGTTACATATAAAATTCTTCCGATAACATTCAAGGTCCTAACCACAGAAAAGCTGCCTTATCTTGTGCATTTGCTAAGCCCATACATGTTTACCGTATCCTATAATGGCACCTAGACAGCCAGATTCTGTTATAGAATATTAGCGTAACCTGGTATTGGCAGGTTTTACATTTAGGTGCTCATAGATACACCAGCCACACACAGACTATAGCACCTGGGTGTATCCAAATGAGACAAGAGTGTAACATAATTGTATTCTGTAACTTATGAGCATAAGTGGCAGCCCCTCCCATGCCCCACCCAGGAAATAAGGCTATGCCACTTGGGTGTGCGCTTACAGAATAATGCTTAGGTGTTTTGCTGCCACCTACAAAAAATATCATCAATGTCTTTTTTCATATCAGACCACCTACAAAAAATATCGTCGTCTCTTTTCATATCAGGCGGCCCTTTGGGATAGAGCAGTGGTCTCAAACTCGTGGCTTGGGGACCACATGCAGTCCGCCAGGTACTATTTTGAGGCCCTCGGTATGTTTATCATAATCACAAAAGTAAAATAAAACAGTTTCTTGATCATATGTCTCTTTAGCTATAAATTACATTATTATTATTAAGACTTAGCCAAAAGGAAAGCTATAAAGAGTTTGACCTCATGCAAAATAGTCATTTGTTTAAATAAGACAGTACCTTTTTTTCTGAGGCCTTCCAAGTACCTACAAATCCAAAATTTGGCCCTGCAAAGAGTTTGAGTTTGAGACCACTGGGATACAGATTTTAAACCATTGCTATTAAGTTCTGTGTCATACTGCCATTTTAGGAAGCAATTGAACAAGATGAAAGAGGGGAAACAAAACAACAGACTCAAAAGCACAAAACCTGAGTGGAATTGTCCCAATCAGAATGGTGAGCACCAAAAAAGTGTCCTTCAACTCATCTGAAACATACGCATGCCTTTATTTTTCCAAAATATCATGTATACATCTAATGACTCAACGACCCGACATGCACATGTTTTGGCATGTTGGGTCTTTGAGTCATTGGATGTATACATGATATTTTGGAAAAATAAAGGCATTTGTACGTTTCAGATGAGTTGAAGGACACTTTTTTGGTACTCACCTTTCTGGTTAGGAAGCAATTGAAGACATATTTGTTTAACAATTAATTAATTTCTGATATAATCTTTTTATATGTTTTTTAATTTTGTTAACCACATAGAACTTACTGGTAGTGCGGTATAAAAATTGTTAATTATGTTATGTTATGTACATGTGTAAATGTAGATTTACCCATGGATCCTCAAGTGGTGTGTAAATGTGGGTATCCTATTGAACTGGTCTTTAAATTCTTATGTAATTTTAATAAACAATTTCTTTGATTTTTATTGTTTACCTTTTGTGTAAGAGAGTTAGGAAAGAAAAAAGATGTAAGCTGAATTAAATTTAGGCTCTCTTTTACTAAGGTGCGCTAACCACTTAGCGCGCGCTAATCGATTTAGTGCACGCTAAATGCTAACGCATGCATGTTATTCTATGGATGAGTTAGCGTTTAGCGTGTGCTAATTCAATTAGCGTGCGCTAATAGGTTAGCGCACCTTAGTAAAAGAGGGGGTTAATGATGAGTGAGAAAAATGGCATCCTATAAGGTTACCAAAAAAGACTGTCGTTTGAGCCAGAAAACCATATAAATACAAGGAAATTAAGTAAAGAGATTATTATAAGGATTTCAAGTGTTCGCTGTTATCTTGTCAATTGAACAAGTCATGGCATATAACTGGCTTGCGAACTACCACCAGTCCTTTAATCTCCTAATTTTACATTTACTTTTTACTTTTTTCTTTGCAATATGTCATACTATACTAGTGCTTCAATAATAACATTATTTTGTTAACATTATAATACTTAGCTCGGGTATAGATGTTTAGCCCGGCCAGCTGGAAACAATGACACGATGGAAAGTAAAAAGGAAAAGTAAAATTAGGAGATTAAAGGACCGGTGATAGTTCGCAAGCCAGTTATATGCCGTGACTTGTTCAATTCGCAAGAGATCCTTATAATAATCTCTTTACTTAATTTCCTTGTATTTATATGGTTTTCTGGCTCAAATGTCAGCCTTTTTTGAATGATTTTGGTGTGTTCCACAAGTATTTATTAAGGATTATCAGTATCCTATAAGGTAAGCCAGTTTAAAAACACCTCAGTGTAAATACCTCTAGTGAAAAATGTTTTCCAAATATTACAATTGCCATTCACAATTATCAAATAGGAGATGGCGAGATTTGAACTACAATATAAAAAAAAAGTGTTGTGTATTTGATTCAATGCCCTTGCTCACTGTACTATATAAAAAGTACAGTGAGAGCAATACATGTTAGGATTATTGAACATCTCAGCAAAGTGCATAATAAGCATGTCACGGATACACCCTTAGTCAACCATTAGATGCAACACAATCATTTTATTAACTGATCTTAAATTTACTGTACTGGATATCTCGTGTGAACAAACAGTGTTGGAAATATCATTTTAATACAGATAGTCCATTTGGACAATAAGGAGATTAATTGGTGGATCTTTTTGAAGTAATTTTTTGAGAATGATATATCTTTTTGAATTATATTTTTTTTCAATGAATGCCTGAGAAACTATATTGTGGTTTGCATCAACAATTCAAAATGGAATTCTTTTTCTGAATAAAGTATAATGGCTGGTTTTTTGTTTTTTTTTGCAGTGTATTTTCTCAAGTTACATTTTTGTACATTACAGAACATTTTTCTCCGACATCTCTCAAAAAAGGTGATGGCAGGATTTGAACCCAAGCTAAGTATACTGTATTTCTAACTTGTGGATACCAGCAACTTTATTGCTTTTTGCTGTCTAAATTTTTGTATTTTTGAATTGAACTCTTTGAATACATATTGATTAGATTTTATTTGAGTCTACGGAAAACTCACCATTTAATTTTGTACTCATTTTGCACTTTCATACTAAACAGGGGCTCTTGAGCAAAGTTGTTAAGACTGAGGACCCTCTACCCTCTACACACATTTAAGACAAGTTGTTATATATATATATATATATATATTTTTAGCAAATTAAGTTTGCCGCAGCCTCTTACTTTGAAATATTTTTCTACATACTTCATCTATTTATCTTTTTATCCCAGGTTTGTTTGTATATATTGGGTTTGATTTGGCATCTTTGCCCACTGTACTATGTAGGAAGTATATCCGGTACTTCACAAACAATGTTTGATATTTGGTAATGGAACAATGAGATATTTGGCAATGAATAATGAGAAAAGCTTGGTCCTTTAATAACATAATGAACGTAAGATTATCAGCTTTTGTACCGATATTATGTCAGAGTTATTTAAATGCCTTGGCATTTTGTAGCAGATATGGAAGCTACATTGAAGTCTACACTTAACAAGTCCCTTGAAATGGCTGTCTGAAGAAGAGCAATAAACTTCTCTTATATGTGAGGCACTTATTGAACATATGTTTTTGAAACTTTTTTCTTCTTTCGGAAATATACAATCAAAGACTTAAGGTCTTAGAAAGATGAGTTGTCTTCCCTGAAGCAATCTCTTGAAACATGGTCCATGTAGGACTCTCAATGCATAAGTTATAACAGTAATTAATGCTGAAGCACAAATAGAAAAGAAAAAATAAGAAAAAGAAAGATTCATGTGCAATGATTATATTATGAGCTGTTAGGAGTCAAGCTAACTTCTGTCTCTGGTTCTTCTCTGAACACATATTCAGCAAAAAAATATACTTTGTGAATGGCAATTGTTATATTTGGAAAACATATTGCACTAGAGGTGTTTACACCAAGGTGTTTTTAGGTGACTATTTTAGGATTACTTTTTGTATATACTGTAACTCCTATTTTTTCTCCCCATTTTCTTGGTGAGTAATCTTATAAGGTTAGACAGTTCTCAAATGTCATTAAAGGGTTAAAAAAAAAAATACTTTTCTGACTTGGCCTCAGGTATATCAGAAATTCATTTTGCACATTTTAATTTACCTGGTCATCAGCAAATTTGAGGAGTGCTGCCATGGGGTCAGATCCTGGCGACAGCACAAAAATCAGTGGGGCACAACAGTGACTATCAGAAAAGGCCTTAGAGAGATCAAATGGTGGTGGTTCAATAAACTGCCGACCCAATTTGTCAATTATATATTCCTGTACCACAGGAATAACCTAGAAATGTAGAGAAAAATTACATGTTATGAATTTGCTTGAATACTATGGGGGTAATAATCAAAAAAAAAAAAAAACATCTAAAAAGTGTCCTAAGTGGCTACTTGTACGATCAAAAAGCCTGATCGTCCAAGTATCCATAACCAAAGCTGGTTTTTAGATGTATCTAAAACCAACTTAGGCCTTTCCCCTACCTCTAAACACACAGAGAGAAAAGAAGTGTGTTTAGAGGAGGGGAAAGGGCGGGCAGTGGGCGGGAGGTGGGCTGACCTACATCTAACCGTACACCAGGTATAACCAATACAGTTTAGTCGGCACTTAGACCTTTTTCACTTAGACAAAATAAAACCAGGTGTAAGTGCCGAAAAAGGGGCCACTGAGCTGATGGTCACTGGCGCCATCAGTTCAGCGGCCCGGCAACCTAACCATCGCAGCAGGAGAGATCCTCATCTCCCCTACTGCGATGCCATCACTCTTCTACCCGAACTGCCGCGACCCGCAGCAATTCGGGTAGAGGAGTGATGGCATCGCGGTAGGGGAGATGAGGCATCTCTCCTGCCACGATGCATCACTCCCCCCCCAAACACAACATCGGGGCAAGAGGGAGCTACTGAAGTTGCCTTTGCTCTAACTTTTTGTGCAGTGGCTTGATCCTCCAGCATCATCCCAGCTCAAGCAAAGCATAAGGAGATACAGTCAGCTAGCCATGTAGAGATAGTTTTCTTGGTAACAGGGCCTCCAAGTATATTAGGATCAAAGGACAAGAACAGTTGAGTAGAAGTTCTATGAAGCTTGGTCTGATCTAAGCAAGAACATGTTTGCAGTCCAACGTGGAGTGCAGCTTCACCAGGGTGAGAGTGTGGTCTTGGAAAGAAGACAGGAAGAACTACAGACTGGTAGAGATGAAATTCCACAACAACCTTCAGGAGGAACTTCAGATGAGCATGAAGAACCACTCTATCATGGTAGAATGTTGTGTAAAGTGGATCTGATACAAGTGCTTGAAGTTCACTGACTCGACAGGCAGATGTGATGAAGACTAAGAATACTAGTTTCCAAGTGAGATGAAGATGCAAGTGGTTTAAAGGAAGGCTTCATCAGGGTTGAAAGTATAACATTAAGATCCCAAGCAACTGGAGGAGGCTTGTTAAGCAATTTGGTATGGAAAATAACTTTTATGAATCTGGAAACTAAAGGATGAGCTGATAAAGGTTTTTTTTTACACAGAAGGGTATGAAAAGTAATAGCACTGAGATGAACTCTGACTGAAGTAGTTTTGAGATCAGAGTCAGAGAGGTGTAAGAGGTAATCCAGAACCAATGATAAAGGACAAGTGATTGGATCTAACAAATTTAAATTACACCAGATTATGAAGCAAGCCAATTTACAACAATAATAACATAGTGTGGAAGGTTTTCTAGAAGCCTCAATGATGGCTGACACTAGTGTACTGAAAATGGAAAAGGAAAAGCATCTACCTCTTGGGAGATAGATACCCTGCTGTGAGCACTAAGGAATGTAGAATTCTTTTTTCTGTGTTAGCAACGTTGGAAAGGTTTGCAGTGTGCTGGGCTCCCATACACTGTAGGAATAGAGGGAACCCTAGATATCATGGCCAAGATGCTATACGTATCATGGTAGCTTGTTCTTGATGAAGTCTGAGTAGAGTCCTCCCAAGTAGAGGAATTGAAGGGAAAGCATAGAGGAATTTGTGTTGCCAGTCGAGGAGAAAGTAATCGGTCTTCGGACGATTGGGAGTGTAAATTCTGGAACAAATGACAGGAAGCTTGTGATTGTTGGGGAATGCAAAGAGATCCATTTGTGGATGCACCACTTAAAGCCGCTTGGAGTCTTGGACATTGAGGGGAACACCACCGATGCAACGTCAAAGAATTCAATGGTTTGGGAGGGTCGAGTAAATGTTAAGCCAAAAATGGATCAATGCTCCCAGTCTGAAAACAGGCTGAGAGGAGCCCGAAGGCCCCAAACAAAAATTTGGTTAAAATTGAAAATAATTTTAACTCAAAAGAAAGAAAATACAATATAAAGGTAAATAATGAAGAAAAAATAGAATGTGAAAACTAAGAACTGATGGTCCTGTGAGCTGATGTTGAGCGGGAAGGGACCAGTGCATGTGCTAAGGGCAGTCTTGAGACTTTGAAAATTTTTAAAATGACAGTGCACTGTAATACTGTCTGTATCGGGTTCCATGGATGATGTCACCCACATGTGAGAATATGCTGCTTGCTTGTCCTGGGATAAACAATTATATCCTCAATCATTTGTTTCATGTCCTGATTGAAATCAGCAGTTTGTATAAGAACATAAGAATAGCCACACTGGGTAGACCAATGGTCCATATAGCAGTACTCTTCTTCCAGAAGTGGCCAATCCAGTTCACAAGTACCTTGCAATATCCCAAATACAGTAAAACCTCAGTTTGCGAGCATAATTCGTTCCGAAACCATGCTTGTAATCCAAAACACTCATATATCAAAGCGAATTTCCCCATAAGAAATAATGGAAACTCAGAAAATTTGTTCCATAATCCAAAAACTTTAATAAAAAATACTGTTTGTACTTGTATTGCAAAACCTTGCTCGTTAGAACAGTCATTATACTCCTGCAGTGTCAGAGAGAGAAGAACCATCGGCTCAGTTGTGATGATGTGACACATGCATACTCGGTGTACTCGTATTGCAAGACCTTGCTCATTTAGAAGTCAGTACACTCCCGCAGCATCAGAGAGAGAAGAACCATTGGCTCAATTGTGATGATGTGATGTGTGTATACTATATGTACTTGTATTGCAAGACATTGCTTGTTTATCCAGTTAAAATTTAATAAAATGTTTTGCTTGTCTTGCAAAACACTTGCAATCCAAGGTTATACTGTAATTGCAAAATTCCAGGCTATCAATCCCCGAGACACAGTGGCTTTTCCCATTTCTATCTCAATAGCAGACTATGGATTTTTCCTCCATGAACTTCTCCAAATCTATTTTAAACCCAGTTATGTTAACTGCTGTTACCACATTTTCTGGTAAAGAGTACCAAAGCTTAACTATTCATTGAGTGAAAAAATATTTGCTCCTATTCATTTTAAAAATATTAGCATGAAACTTCACTGAGTGCTCCCTAATCTTAGTACTTTTTGAAAGAATAAACAATCGATTCTCATTTACCCCATTCAACACCACTCAGAATTTGGAAAATTTCTATCCCCCATCAGCTGTCTCTTTTCCAAGTTGAAAAGCCCTACCCTCTTAAGCTTTTCCTCATATGAGATGAGATCTATCCCCTTAATCATTTTAGTTGCCCTTCTTCAAACCTTTTCTAATTCTGCTATATCTTTTTTGAGATATGATGACCAGAATAGCAAAAATGTTCATGGTGAGGTTGCACCATGGAGCGATACAGAGGCATTTTAGTATCCTTTATCATTTTTTCTCACTTTCCTAATACAGTGGTACCTTGGTTTACAAGCATAATCCTTTCCAGGGTCATGCTCGTAATCCAAAATGCTCGTTTTGCAAAGCAAAGTTCCCCATAGGCTTTAATGCAAACTCAGAAGATTCGTTCCACAACCGAAGTTTGCAATGGTGGCCCAGGGGTGAGTACCTGCCTGCGGGTGCTTCACAGCGATTCAAAAGTGGTGCCTTCCTTGCCTCGGGGTCCCCATGCGGCTGCCCTCCTGCTTCGGCGATGCCTCTGCCGTCCGTCAGCGCTCTCCCGGCTCCCATCTAAACCGGCCGCCATCCTGAATGAGCATGCGCGACTTCACCTCTCTCCTCTCCTAAGTCAGACGCTGCCCCGACGACACGCTCACCACATAAAAGCATGCAGGACGTCCTTTGGAATGCCGAAATGGAGAGGGAAGAGCTCTGCTGGGGCCTTCCGGATCTCTTCAGTGACTGGAATTGGCAACATAGAAGACCACCTACATCGGATACAAGCCACCCCTGTAATCGCGTCGGAGATGCTCCTGCTGGAGGCGTCGCAAGCTAGCGGAGATGCCCCGTCCTCCTTGGGACTTGACATCAGTCTAAGCCCCAACATTAGGGCACCGCCCCCAGGTCCTCAGAGCACCAGTTCACCACGGAAGGAGCAGTCTGAAGGGACTCAGTTACTGTAACTCCAGCAGGCCGGAGAGAACGAAGAAGATGGAGCTGAGTTGGACACCATGTCTTTGGAAGGTTTCATGAACTCTGAAGCTGAGAGTCAACAAGAGGGCGTGAGGATCCAAGGAGATGACATGAAGGGAGAGAAGGGACCTGGAGGGATTTTTTTGCCTACTCTTTGCCTCCCGCTGGTACAGAAACCCCAGGAGGTAACTATATATGTGACCTTGTAGCTCCTCTGCCTACATTAATTAATCCCCGCTTTCAACAGCTGCAAGAAAACATGAAAGCTCAAGGATCAGATATTAAGAACTTACAAATAGAGGTTATAGATTCCAAAACTTCCTTAACAAATATCAACCAAGAAGTGGTTCTTTCTAAAAAGACTCAAGAAACTCTCATAAAGGACAATATCAACTTGAGAAGAAAATTAGAGTCATTAGAAAACTCATCACGTTCAAACAATATTAGATTGATTAACTTCCCTAGGAGTGCTTTGTACACTCCAAGGGAATTGGTGAAGAGGTACTTTCTTGAAGTTCTGGAAATTTCAGAGGAATTACTCCCCCCTTTATCTCAAGTGTATGATTTGCCAGGAAAATCACAACATCAGCAGCAAGTTATTGCTTCTGATATGAACGCAACAGCATTACTTGAACTTTCAGATACTGAAACAGTTTCTCCTGCTACATTATTATTGACGGTGGCTAGGGCCCCTGATAAAAACTGGGGCTCATGAAAAATTTCTTCAAACATATGCAGAAAAAAATTTCTAGATTTAGAAGTACAAATGTACCAGATTTAGCTAGGGATACCCAAAGAAGACAGAAGGAGTTTCTATTATTAAAACCTGGGGTTATGGCATTGGGGCTACTTTTTCCCTACGTTATCCATGTAAATGTGTGGCTCATTATTCTTTACAGAAATGTCTTTTTTGAACTTTTTTAGTTAACGACTTTCCTTTCAATGTCACAATTGGAGAAGGATAGATTTAAAACTGAATGCCCTATTTGTAGTGTATAAGAGGTGACTAATTCAATTGAATATCAACCTGATCATATATGCTATCTATTGGTATCTATTTCTTTTTTTTTATTATTCTGCTATCTACTTTTTGGATCTCTTCTATTGCGGGCTAGAGTGATTAAGTAAAAAAATTTTATTTTTATGTATTGATTTATCCTTATATTGCTATCTGTACAAGTTTTATACTTGAATGTATTATGAAAATGATAAAAAGAAAATAAAAAAAAGAAAGAGGCCCATGATTTTTGAGTGGTTGTATTTGTGCTTTTTCTCTTGCTGCTAAAACTGTACAACAGTTCATAGTTAAATTTCTATTAACTTCCATTATTTTCAAGAACAGTTAAGCTCTTGAACTCATTGCCAGAGGATGTGATAACAGTGGTTAGCATAACTGGGTTAAAAAAAGGTTTGGACAAGTTCCTGCTATTGAAACAGACATTGGGAAGTCACTGCTTGACCTGGGATCGGTAGAATCGAAAGTTACTACTGCTTGGTTTTTTGCCAGATGCTTGTGACCTAGATTGACCACTGTTGGAAATAGGATACTGGGCTAGATGGACCACTGGTATGACTTAGTATAGCTATTCTTATGCTCTTATGTAAGAAATAAATGGGTTGAAGACAATACTTGGAGCTCCTGCATGCTGAGTATCCTGAGCATAACCCCACTTACTTTGTCAGGTCTCAGGCAGCGAATGATGAGCAGCTTCTGGAACTGTCCAAAATTGTCCCACTCTAATGGGAAAGGCTCATGATGTGGATCCTAGAAGTAGCAATACAGAGCGTTAGTTTTATGTCACACTCTTCAATAATTTCAGCATAATGAAATGCTGAGAATGACCTGCTGTGCTTCAATGTAACAAAGTTTAGATGAGAATATTTACTTGGCAAATTGAAAAGAGGTTGAAGAAATGAAATGTAGAACTCAAGGGAAATAGTTTTACTCCATAGCTGATACAATTTATAGATGTTGCAAAAACAGCTGGATATTAGATATGTGGTTATCAATCTGTATTATGGCTAAAATGTGCTTTATTTGCCCCTCAATGCACATTAAAGGCTCTTACACAAGTGTTGGTGCCATAACAATTTTCTTTAGGTTATCACAGGCACATAGTAATGAAATGTAAAGTATGCAAATGCATGCAAAACACTTCATTACTATGTAAAATCCACAACACAGTTTGTGATAAACACCACAAGCCATGTTATAGCTAGAATAATAACCTGAGCTAAGAGGGATTCTTTGCCTTAAACAGCAACCTGATCCCTAACAGTAGTACCATGAGAATTATGCTAGAAGTCACTGGTGCCATTTTGAGCCCAACACCAGCAACAACAGGAGCAGCTATGGATCATTCCTGCCCAGGGACCTGACTCCAGAGACATATGTTGATGGCTCAGATGGATGGGGGTGGGGTGGGGGGTTCTGTTGAGGGGTGGGATGTTCAACAGGGGGTAGATGTTCTTGATTGGGGGGAGGTCTGTCTGGAAATGTCTTGATCAAGTGTGTGTGTATTGGGGGGGAGGGGCTGATTTGGAGGAAGCATAAGCATAATCGGCCTGACAGCACAGAAAGCAACTTTAAGAAATGGCCCAATGCTCCCAGGGCAATAGACTACTACTACCACTGCTACTACTTATAGCACTACACGGCTACAATGATGTACACCAAATCTGGAATAGACAGTCCCTGCTCGAAAGAGCTTATAATTGAATTATGACAGACAAACTAGACAAAAAAATAACACTACTTATGCCAGTTGGTGATTCCTATGGTAAATCATGGAGTAATAAAAGCCTGACTTAATATGCCTTGACAACTTCTTTCTTAAATATACATACAACATGAAAGAACAAGTGGAAGCATGCATTAGCATTTGCTATTAAAAATAAATTAGGTTCTTACTTTGCTAATATCTTTTCTAGTAAATAGGTGTTAGAGAATGATACAGGGAAAAAAAATTATCACCGTTCCTGCCCCATCCCCGCCCTGTCCCCGCGAGCTCAGTCCCTGTCCTGTCCCTCGAGCTCAGTCTCCATCCTACAAACTGTCAGATCCCATTCGCATAAGCCTCAAATAGTTATGATTTTATACTGAACTTATTTTATTAAAGTATAAAAAGAGACAATATTCTGTATAATTGTCATTTTATAAACACAACTAATTTCAGAGCAAGGATCAACAAAACCCTGTCTCCCCTCCCTTTCACAAATATCCCCTTCACTATTGTGAAAACTGAACAAATCAAATTAGTACAGAATGCTACATAGAAAAATCAAGCTAACAGAATACTTCAGTCACACATGGCAGGAATAGTGTTAGGGGAGAGCAACTCAGGCAACTGCCCCCTGGGTCAGAGAGAGAGCCCTAAGCCAGCTGGATGCTAATGAAGCACAGCCTGTACTTTGCGGTCCCCAGTTATGTTTATCCACAGCCATCGCACTCTTGAGGTCCTGGGGTGGAGATCTGTCCATCTGACTCGCAGCCTGAAGGTGGCCACCTTGGATTTCAATCATATCTGCCTAATCCCTACCCTAATTTTGCTCCTGGTTGGAATGGACTCCTTGGGGTGAGGATGCAAATTCCATCCTCACCAAGATAGAACAATGGGCCACTCAATTCAAATTAAAGCTGAACCCTGAAAAAACCAAAATCTTCCTGGCCAGTCCCAGCAACAAGCTAACAAACACCTCCTTGAAACTAAACGGATTAGACTACCCAATCAACCCCACTATTAAAATCCTTGGAGTCATCTTGGACCACTGCCTTACTTTCGAAGTCCACACCAATGCTCAGATTAAAAAATGTTTTGGTACCCTCTGGAAACTCCGCACCATCAAACACTACTTTGACTTCCTCTCCTTCCGATTACTGGTCCAGTCACTAATCCTGAGTATCCTAGACTACTGCAATATCATCTACCTAGGTTCATTTAAAAAAACCATCAAACGCTTAAGACTCGTTCAGAATGCAGCCGTTCGACTCATCTACAATCTCAAAAAATCAGACCACATAAGTCCCTTCTACAAAAAGCTGCACTGGCTGCCAATGGAGGCAAGGATTATCTTCAAATTTGCTTGCCTCTGCTTCAAAACCCCAAAAGGCTCGTCTCCAATCTACCTGTCAGATCACTTTGTCCATCCTGGCCCCACCTGCACATGTAACGCCTACTTGTTTGCCTTCCCGTCCCTAAAGTGCTGCATCTACAAGAGATTCCTTGTCAGATCCCTGGCGTTCCAGGCAGGCAAATGGAACAAATGTCTGTCCACTCTCATCTCTAATTCTCCCTCCTACCAAACTTTCAGGAAATCAATCAAAACTTATCTCTTTGACAAATATCTCTGACTCCCGCCCCCCTTGTTAATCTACCTTTAACTATGCCTTGTACCTCCCATCTACCTGCACCTCCTACCTATCTGCACCCGACTTCCAAAGCTACGCTGATTGACTTGTTTATAACCTCGCTATCTCCTTCTTGCCTGCTCCCGACCTGCTAAGCTATATTGATTGATTGACTGATTTGTAACTTCGCTGTAGATGTACAGTCTCTTGTCATGTAAACCGCTCTGAACTATTCTGTACTGCGGTATACAAAAATAAAGTTATTATTATTATTATTATTAATACCAGCTCTAGCAGGATACATTTCAAATCAGAAATATTCTAATCACAAAATATAAAATTAATTTAATTTTTTTTCTTTTTGTTGTCTGGTAATTTTATTCTTCAAATCACATTGGTCTCAGGCTTTAGTTTTAGGTTCCTTCTGGCTTCATCGTGGCATGGCTGGCTCCTGAAGGTAAAAGAAGCACAAGAGGAACTGGGGAGAAGATGCCGAGTCTGACACGGGCACAATTTTTTTTTACCACAGGAGTAAGACTTTTCACCACTCCCATGGGGCGGTAAAAGGTCCCCATTCCTGTGGTAAACCAGTTGCATATATCTCCAGTCCTGCAGATTTACTGCGGTAACCCACGGTTTACCTCAGTAAATGGTCCCCGTGTCATTCTCTAATAGGTGTGTCATTCTGGATGAACGGGTTATATCCCAATGCTCGCAAGCCTTGCAGAAGGAATCCACTCTGGATTTTTTTAATCCTTCCTACTTCACAGAGGACTCTGCTATCCCCTACAGTTAATTCAAAAGCAGGCAAACATCCTTTCTAGAACAGATGTGAAGTAGGGGTACAAGGAAACTCTCTGTTCTGCTCTGAAATTATAACAAACATGTTAACACCATTGAACAATCAAAACAGCGAAACAATCATGCCAAACAGAAACATTAAATGAGCTCAAATAATACTCCAAAGTGTCCTAGCAATGGACTACTCTTACTACCCTTAAGGTCTGACTGGCATCCAACTTGATAGAGGATAAGAACATTCTGAATGAGACAGTATTCAGGCGCAGTCGGATGAGAAATATTTTTAAGTAGTCAGAAATATATTCCGCTGGGGATGTTAAATCTGATTTAAAAAGTTGAGTTGATAATATTCCTAAAGTGAAAGCAATCTCAATAAATTACTGTCTGACATTTTCTTAGTAGTTCTGTCTTTCATAATCTACATTTAAGATGCATACAGGCTAAAATCTACTGCTGGGCAGGACTCACAGGGATTTAAGCTGTCCCTTTGTCAAATTAATTTTACAAAACATTAAGGGCTAAATGGACTAAAGTCAGTGATCGTCACTAAATCTGTTTTCACAGCTATAGCGACAATTGCTTTTACTGACCTGATGCACAAAATGGCCCACCGTGTGTTTTCCCCCTCGATTGCCCATTTTCCGATCTGGCCATGCGAATTAGCTAAAACTCTATGCAAAGTAGCCAAGCAATTTATGCACTAACATCACTTGGCTATTCAAAAAAAAAAGAAAAAGGGGTTTTTTTGTGATAAAAAAAAATTGACAGGTCTGTTTGGGGTTTTTGTTTTTCATTTTTTTCAAGGGCACAGATATTTTGGCTTGTGTTATACAGGCAAAATATCTGTCCCATTAAAAAAAAAAAAAAAAAAAGTCCCCCACCACCGATGATGGCTCTACCCGATGAATGTGGCACTGGAAATACCCCACCAGAGAGAAAATTGGTAGGAGGGATGTCCACTCCCTCCTGCCACTGGTTGCTCCCCGAACCCTCCCCATCGTGCCTTTGTTAAATGTTGGGAACTGGAGAGAAGCATGGTCCTTTCAGCTCCTAGTCCCGCCCGTCAAAAATGATGGGCCTTCTCTCCAGTGCACCATATGATGCAAGAGGAGGAGCCTAAGGCCCTGATTGGCTCAGACATCAGACCTTAGGTCCCTCCCTGTGCATCACATGGGATACAGAGGGAGGATCCTGATTGGCTCAGATGCCTAAGGGTTTGGGGGAGCATCTGGTGGCAGGAGGGATCGGGCATCTAATCTAATCTAATCTAATCTAATTTTCATTTTATATACCAGATTATTCCAGCAAGGACTCGAGCCGGTTAACAAAGTTTAAAAGAATATAATAGAAAACAATAATGAAGGTAATAGAAAAATTTTCAATAAATTAGATCAGTCCTCAACTAAGAATCTCTGAAAGAGATAAGTTTTCAAATTTTTCCTAAAAAGTGATAGAGAAATGACGTTTTAATAATCGAGGGAAGATCGTTCCAAACTTTTACCAAGGAATAGGCTAAGGAATGTGAGAATTTACCTAGGGTTTTAATCCCTTTAACAGAAGGGAAAAGCAATTTAAATTTATGAGTATTCCTGGTAGTGTGAAACTGAAGAGAGTTAAATGATAGAGGTAATAAAGGCAAAAATAATTCCATGTAAAATTTAAAAAATTACATTGGCACATTTAAATTGAATTTGCCAGTAATTATAGGAAGCCAGTGAAGTAACCTCCTGCCTTTTTTATTCAGGAGGAAGGGGATGGTTTGGGAAGGGTCTAGGGGTCTAGAACCTGGTGGGGGCATGGTGCAGGGTATTCAGCCAGGCAGAAGGGAGTAGGCAACCCTCCTACCATTTTTGCTGCCATGGAGGGGGGGGGTTCGCAGTGTCAGTTCATGAGGGGTCATTGAGGAGGGTCATCAGTTTGGGGGCTTTTTTCTCTTTTTTTAATGGGGCAGATTTGTGTCAAAAGAAAAACATCTGTGCCATTAAATAAAAAAAGAAGCCCTAACAGCAGTGACCTCCATGCAAATCATTTGCATGCAAACTTGGTAGAGCATCGATTACTTATCCAGAATCGGTCAGAGAATCAGCCAACAGCAATCCAGTCAGTATCTTTAGTGCATCCAGTCCTAAATAGAGCAAAATTGACAAGAGTCTCTTGATAATAAACTAGCAGCAAATTACTATATTGCTATAACCAATACGGCATATAAAAGTAAACAAGTACAATGTCTTTTGCTCCATACATACCATACTGTCATATACTGTTTTCCATCCATCCTTAAGTCTCATAAATTCCTTACGAATGCCTTTAAAATGTGACAAGTCATCCAATCGGCATATTTCATCCCAGGATTTCTGGGGAAGCCAGGTGCAGGGATTGGAATAGGGATTATCTAGGCCAATCCCCCCAGTTAGCAGGAATTTCCACTCAGTCTCATCAATCTAAAATGAAAAACAGCATTACAAAAACAATAGGCATAGGGAATGAATGAAAATTTGCATGGCAGCTCTATGGATTATTCTTCTTCTTTTAATTTCAAAAAATGTTTTTTGTAATACTATAGTACAGTGATTCCCAACCCTGTCCTGGAGGACCACCAGGCCAATCAGGTTTTCAGGCTAGCCCTAATGAATATGCATGAGAGAGATTTGCATAAAATGGAAGTAACAGGCATGCAAATCTGCTCCATGCATATTCATTAGGGATATCCTGAAAATCCGATTGGCCTGGTGGTCCCCCAGGACAGGGTTGGGAACCACTGCTATAGTATATCATAGTATCAATTGTAGCTGGCGTTGGGAAAAGGTGACTAAAATAGTGAATCCTTGTGACCCTGGGCAAGTTATTTAATCCCCCTAATTGTCCCAGGTATATTAGATAGATTATGAGCCCACTGGGACAGAAAGGGAAAATGCTTGAATACCTGAATAAATTAATGTAAATCATTCTGAGCTCCCCTGGGAGAATGGTATAGAAAATTGAATGAGTGAATAAGAATGGCTGCAAGGAGTCTGCAAAAGTTACATGTTTGAACTTCTGTAACTTTTTTATTCTTTCACATATAAGGATTCATTAAAACCTAACTTTTTTGTTTTTGGTGACTTTAATCATCTTTTCCTAGAGAAGGTCACAATTTATAGCAGTGTTTGAATCAATCTTCTATAGTTTCTAAAAATTACATAGTTAAGCCTTTGCCACAAAATCTGATGAAGTACTCCAATTTACCATACTTTTGAGAGAAGGTTTTTAGCCAGTGACATAATTGATCCTGAGTCATTAATATGAGGCTTTTTGATTACTACAGCAATTATTATTACAATATTTGACTGAATTGGGATTTCTTATGACCACTCCATATTAGCACAAGTGTTGTTTTATTTGGGGGATCCTCTTTTTAATTCCACAATTTTTTTTAATTCTATCACTGTTTTTGTCTCCACCACTTCCTTAGAAGGGTATTCAAGTATCCACCACTCACTCCATAACAAAGTATTTTCTGATGTTACTCCTAAATATACCCACCCTCAAAACTCAGTTTATGTCATCTTTTTTTTGTAAATCTTTATTGACATTTCAAACTTTTATAATGTATACAATTGAAGAATCAGAAAAACTGTATGAAAATACATTGTTATCATCTTAATTATTACATTAAACAATTTTTTATCCCCTTCTTATCCTAGGTATAAACAATAACATTATATCTTATGCTATCAATATAATTTAAAAAAAAATAATTTTACTCTTCCAAATAAATATTCCACCCTCCCTGGATGTGTAAAGGAATCTAATGAAAAAAAGGAGAATCATAATTATAACATAATAAAATTAGTTAATGGACCCCATACCTCATTAAAGGACTTGCTAGTAACTAAACGTTCTGCCATCATCTTTTCATATTTATACGTTGTACACACAGTTGCCCACCAAAAGTTGAAATTAATCCTATCATGATTTTTCCAATTATATGTAATCATATATGTATTATATGTCATCTTGTTCTACAGCTTCCCTGTCTCTGAAAAAGATTTGAATGTCTATATCATATCTCCCTGTTCATCCTTTCTTCCAGGGTACATGCATTCAAATTTTTTAAAAATGTATGTTTTTTGACACAAATCCTATATCATGTTTGTCACTTTCCTCAGAACCACTTCAGGTCTTTTTATGTCCTAAGTGAGATAACAGCACCCTAAAGTTGTGGGTTCAAGCCCAGTGCTGCTCCTTGTGATCCTGGGCAAGTCACTCAACCTTCTTTGCCCCAGGTACTATAGTTAGATTATGAGCCTACCAGAACAGATAGGGAAAATACTTAGAATACCTGCTTACTATTCAATGTAGTGTAAACCGCTTTGATATCTGCAGAGGAAAGGCAGCATATCAAATAAAGATAACCATCCAAAACTGAACACAATGCTCAAAGTGGGGCCTCATCAATGATCTGTACAGGGGCATTAACACCTTCTTTCTTCAGCTGGTTATGCCTCTCTATGCAACCTAGCATCTTTCCAACTTTAGCCACTGCTTTGTCATATTGTTTTGTCACCTTGAGATCCTCAGACATTATCACCGCAAGGTCTTCCTCCTGGTCCATGCATATCAGCTTCTTGCCCCTATCACATACAGCTTCTTTGGATTTCTACACCCCAAGTGCATCATTCTGCATTTCTTCACATTAAATTCTAACTGCCAAACATTAGACTATTCTTCTAATTTTTACTATACCATATGTTTTCTTTTATACTACAAGTTTTGACAAGGATTCAATGCGGTTTACAATAAGATTTCTAACCAGTGATCATGATTGAGAAGGTAGTATGTTTTTCCATTTCGACCTACAGGTTTGAAGTGAAGAAATAAGTTTTCTTAAAGTTAGAATATGTGTCCGGTTGCTGCAGGTACTGTGTGAGGCCAATCCAAATTTTGGGCTCTTGGAATGCAAAGGGGAATTCATGAAATATTTTTCGGAGTGCATGTAATGGTAAGGGGAAGGCCAACTTAAAACATTGTGTCAATCTCAAGTTAAGAGTTTGTAACAATGATATCTGATATTCATCCTTTGGAATTCTCCCCATAGATGGTTTTCTGGACCATGCATGTAAATCACGTCTCATATTGAATTCAATCGATTGAATTGTTCAACACCTAAATATGATTCCATAACTCCCCTTCTGAGAAGATTACATTGGCTCCTGATTGAAGCTAGGTTACATTTTAAAGTTTGTGTTTTTGTCTATACGATTTTATATGGAGAATTACCTATGTATATGACAGATCATCTTCAACTGTTGTCAGGTATATCCTGACAAATACAAGAGAGAAACTACTGCTGGGTTTCCATTGATAAAAACTGTAAAATCTCACAAGTTGTTAGGCAATTCATTATCCTTTCAGGAAGCACCAATCTGGTATACTCTTCCTGTATCTGTTAGGTGAACCACAGATTATCTTTGTTTTAAAGAATTGCTAAAAACATTTTTGTTTAGAACATAGAATTAGGCTTATAACAACCTTAGGGCACCTGAAACATAGAAACATAATGGCACTCAAAAAGGCCATCCAGTCTGCCCTTCCGTAGTGTCCACTATCTTCTCCTCTCCCAAAGAGAACCCAAGTGCCTGTCCCACGTTTTCTTGAATTCAGGCACAGTCTTTGTCTTCAGCGAAAACTAAAGACTCTGTGGAGATGGCGATGTTCAAGATGCAGGCTTCATTTAAAAGTACAATTAAATAATCCACATAAAATATATCTAGGATCCAAACCATAGCTCCCAACGATTTGGGTCCTAGATATATTTTATGAGGATTATCTAATTGTACTTTTAAATAAAGCCTGCATCTTGAACATTACCATCTCCACAAAGTCTTTTGTTTTCGCTGGATTTGCATTTTCTGTGGAATTAAGGGTCAGTTTTTTGCTTGTGTCACAGTCTGTCTCCACCACCTCTACTAGAAAACTATTCCACATGTCTACCACCCTTTCTGTAAAAACTTATTTCCTTAGATTACTCCTGATGTCATTTAAGTCGGTGTTTTTTAATTATCATTGTTTTGATTTTATATTCATTTTTATTTTGATGTAATGCCTAGTTACTGTCTAGTTGATTTTAATGTTAGCTACTTTGAAACTGAATGGTAACTTTATAATGTAACTAGTGTTTAAGCCCGTTACAATAACGGGTGCTAGAGTAGATGTCTGTATGTCTGTTTTTGTTTTTTATTTGTCTCTCTCTCTCTCCCTGGACGCTGTCTGTCTGTCATTCTTTGTGTCTGTGTCTCTCCCTGGTCCCCTGTCTGTGCGTCTTTCTTTCTGTATCCCTGGCCCCCCTGCTTGCCAAAGCAGCCTCCTTTCCCTCTCCCCCTGTTTTGCAATGCCTGCCTGCTTCTTGGCCCCCTTCTGTTCCCCCCCCATAATTGCTGTCTGCCCCCAGAACAAACATCCCCCCAAAGCAGCCCCCTTTCCCTCCCCCCCTGGCCCCCAGTTGTGCCATGCCTGCCTGCTCTGTGGCCTCCTTATATCCCCCCCATGATTGCTTTCTGCCCCCAGAACAACCATCCCCCCAAAGCAGCACCCTTTTTCTCTCCCCCTGTTGTGCAATGCCTGCCTGCTCCGTGGCCCCCTTCTGTTCTCCCCCATAATTGCTGTCTGCCCACAGCACAACTCTCCTCCCAAAGCAGTCCCCTATCCCCCTGTTGTGCAATGCCTGCCTGCTCCATGACCCCCTTCTATTCCTCCACCCCATGATTGCTTTCTGCCCCCAGAACAACCATCCCCCCAAATCAGCCCCCTTTGCCTCTCCCCCTGTTGTGCAATGCCTGCCTGCTTCGTGGCCCCCCTTCTGTTCCTCCTCCCTCCCTGATTGCTGTCTGCCCCCAGCACACCCCTCCCCCCAAAGCATCCCCCTTTCGCTCGCCCTCTGGCCCCCTGTTGTGCCATGCCTGCCTGCTCCGTGGACCTCTTCTGTTCCTCCATGATTGCTTTTGGCCCCCAGCACAACCATCCCCCCAAAGCAGCCCCCTTTGCCTCTCCCCCTGCCTGCCTGCTTCGTGCACTCAGCACAACCCTCCCACCAAAACAGCTCCCTTTTCAGCCTGCTCCATAGCCCTTATTTTTTGGCTTCCCCTCCCGTTCTTACCTCCCTCCATCCATCCATGGTTCCTGCCACGGCTGCCGCTCCTGTTCCTGTTCAAAGCAGCCTGCTTAGGTTCATGGGTGGCTGTATTGAACCTCGCAGGCCGCTCTCCATATGGTAGCATGTTCCTTCTGACGCTATCATGTCAGAGGGAACGTGCTTCATGTAGAGAGCGGCCTGCGAGGTTCGCTACAGCCGGCCGCGAACCTCATCAGGCCGCTTCAAACAGGAGCGGCAGCGGTTGGTGCGGGAGGGAGGAGCCGTTGACTTGTTCCCTACTGCTGCGGCGCGAAAATTGCTGGGCTCCTCGGTGGGGGCGCTGAGTGGCCGCAATCCCTCTCCTCCCAGACCCTCCCCCCTCTGGAGGAACAGAGATCGGCGGTGTCTTCTATCCACTGCTGAGTTACCGAAGAGCAGGGAGTCCAGCAATGGCGGCCAGTGCTGTGAGTGTAGGTAGGAGCTGGGGACTCGCGCATGCGCACTCCTGCTTGGCCACGGACCTACAGAACATGGAACAGGGATTACAGATCACAAAAGTTGGAGTGCAATACGCGGCTAGCGTTTTATTATATAGGATGTAAAATGTATATCTCTCATAACTTTACCTGAAACCAACTTCTATCTTGAGAGCAACACTCTTCACTAAGGGCCCCTTTTACAAATCCACACTAGCGATGCTGTCGCAGTAAATGCACCGAAGTCCATAGGAATTGAATGATCTTTGGTGTATTTATCATGGCAGCCTTACTACCAAGTCTTTGTGAAAGGGTCCCTAAATAGATTGTTCATTATAATTTAGTCACAATAAATGCTTTTTGAATTCAGACAAGGTTCAGCTATTCTTTAACAGGTATCTTGAATTACTGTAGTAACTGAGCAAAGCTATATTTTCTTGTTCTTTCTATTGTTCCTACAGAGGGTAATGTATGTGGAAATGCAACAGATATACATTATATGCAATGTACATTTCTAATAATAATGTTCATATTTTAGGAATGCTGTTTGGAGATGATTAGTCATCTAGCATAAAGGAAATTATTATGTATTGTATAAGATTTGACATACTGACCATTTTTTCATGCTTCAGAAGGTTCACATTCAAGCAGAAGGAAAATAGCAGCTTATCCTTTTCAAAGAGTGAACGACATATATTAACATAGAGTGAGTAGGTAAAGTGGTCCTTCAAAATCTGCAGTCTTTAAATAAGAGATAATTGAACTTTTAAGAAATGGAATGTTATTTGAAACCTTGTGCATTTAAGAAAGATTATGTCACATATTCAACTTTAATCTATTAAATTTTCTAGTACAGTGGTTCTTAAACCTGTCCTGGGAGATCTCAGCCGGTCGGGTTTTCAAGATATCCTTAATGAATATGCATGAAGCATATTTGCATATAATAGAGGTGGCAGACATGCAAATCTGAATCATGCATATTTATTATGTCCACACAATACCCGCTATTAATACAACCTATTCATTTAATTATGAAACATTTATTCTTTTGTTGTATACTTATATAACAATAAATTAATTCACAATACCATACATATTATCATTCACCCTACCCTTCCTTTCAATCATCCCAAAGTTCATCCATCCATTGTATAAATCCAGATTTTTAAATTTTAAATGTAGGATGAATGATAATATGTATGGTTTTATGAATTAATTTATTGTTATATAAGTATTCAACAAAAGAATTATAGGTAGATTTATGGGTATACTAATTAGCGCAATATAAACAAGTCACATGTATCTTAGTTGCTAGGGAAACCATAAACTTCTTATCCCAGGGTTCTATACTCTTTGCCAACTTATACAAAAATAGAGACCAGGGCTTTATGAAAGAGTTTTATTATAGATATAAAAATATAATTTATAAGCCAGCAGTAAAGTAAAATTCATCACCAGAGGTAACTTCTCAGGTCTTAATTGTTATAGAAGGTGTGCAGAGAAAACTATGCTAAGATCCAAGCTCCCTTACACCTCAGCACAGACTAGTAATTAATTAGATACCTTCTCCATCAGATGACCTCTTAGAACCAATCCAGAAACAGAACTTGGATGAATAGCCTTTCTGTGTAAAGTCTCATACAGGCCTTGGGAAGAGGTGCCTTCTTAGATAAGAACAGCATAGAAGTTGATGACTTCCCATGTTCACATGGGCTGAGCATGTAGGCATAGTCAGATGTCCTTGACTGGAGAAACACATAGTTCTGGTGAACATACCCAGAATGCAATTGGCAGGCAGCAAAGATAATTTCTTCTTTTTCTCTTCTTGCATGGTTCATGCTGGAAAGATTTCTTGCAGACAATAGTTCATGCTGGAAAGATAGTTCAGGCTTTATGATGTCAGTGAGAGGGCTAACCTTCAGGTGTGTGAGGAAGGAACCACCCCTACACTCCCCCCCTTGAAGGAGAAATAACTTCAATGGAGTCTATTTCACCTTCAACCTAACTAATAGGAAAGGATCATCAAGACCCAAGGTGATACTATGAATGCATAAACAGCATAACATAAGCAATACCATAAAAATCAGCAATAAATCAAATATATCAATCATCAATGTAAAAGAATCATAAAGGCTAGGGCTACAATATAAGAAAACCCAAGCCAAGTAAATAACAAAATCACTGATAAATGGCAATACATGATAATCAAAAATTATGACAACAGTGAGAGAGGGCTAACCCTCAGATGTGTGAGGAAGGAACCACCCCTACAGAAATAATGTTTGATAATTAAATTAATAGTTTTAATAATAACGGCTATTGTGTGGACATATATAGTGCATATTGTAACCGGGTCTGTGGCCTGAACGAGCCTCCACAGCACCTCACAGTGGTTACACACACAACAATACCTGCGTGTGACCTGGCCTGGAGTCACCCTGCAGGCATGGACTGACACCAAGAGTAAAACCAAAAATAAATCACAATTCCTCAGGAAAAGAAGTAAATCAAAACTCAGGATTTATTTTCTTTTAGGTAGTAAAGTCAGGATTATTAGTAGCACTACCAGCAACAGGTGAGTAGAAGGTCTTCAGTTCAAATTCAAACAGCAGAATAATGAACAGTCCAAACATAAACTACAAAAAAAATACTTTTTTTTTTTTTCTTCACCCCACTGGGTTTTGTGCTTCCCTTAGCATTCAATTTAGCCTGCTCCTAAGCAGGGCATTTAGTTCATTACAAACAACAAAACACAACAGGGTTTAAGGCACTGGATACCCTATTGTTAGTGCTTCAAAAGGAAGCCTGAAAAGGAGAGTGCCTCAGGTTTGCTTTATTTTTCAGCATATAATAGCTTCAAATTTCCCTCCCAGATTATAGCAAACCTCTCCCTCAGTTCAGGCACCCTCAGCTTCTTAACAAGAAAAAACAAAAATGCAGAACAGTAAAGAAAACTAACAAGTCCTTAAAGGTTCAGCTTTGTTCCAAACAGTCTCTCCAATAAAGAAAGCTGAAAAAAAAATGCACTCACAGTTTCTTCACTGCTCCTTTCAGTTAACAGGTACAGCTGGTGGACAAACCAACTTCCATGGCTTCCTCAGCCAAGCTCATTTCCTCTGGCAAGAGGTCAGTCTCCATTGGGAGTTCCAGCTCAGGCACGGTTTCTTCAAGAATATCTCCAGCTTCTTGTACCTCCATGGGTGAGACTGGTTCGCTTCTGCCTGGCCCAAGGAGACTCGCAGGGAGCAAAGGTCCCAACCTTCTCCCTAACCTGCTTCCTGCTTTGAACTGAGCTACAGGTTTTATACTGTTTGGGCCACACCCTAACCTGGCTGATTCAGCAGTCCTCAAAGCAGCTCTAGAGCTCCTCCTTTGGTGACCTGAATATTGCTGGTCTAGGAAACTTTCAGGAGATTCCAACTCTCTCTGGTGGTCAGGCTGAAGATCAGCCAGATTCTTCCTAGGACAACCTTTAGACACTCCTTTCCGGGTTTTACCGGGAGTCTTAATAGGCACCCTATCTGGAACCAAGGCAGGCACGAAGTCTGTCTGGTTACAATATATAAATGCTATTTAATTGCTATAATAAGCTCCGTGCTTGTTGATTGTGCATATTTATTAGGGATATCTTGAAAACCCAACTGGCAGGGGATCCCCAAGGATAGGTTTAAGAATCACTGTTCTAGGACATAATTAAAACAACAGTCAATTGTCCTTACTAGCTCCTGTTGCAGTAGCAAAATAAAAGAGAATAGACAAAATAATTATAATTCAGTTTCTCTTTTATTTTAATAAGCTAAAACCTGTTTAGAAAAATAGCTCAAAGCATAATTAATCCAGATGGGTAACAAACATCTCCCTTTCTCACTGCAATTATAAAATAAGTATAGCAATTCCAATGGGTCATAAGGAAAAGCTTGCAAATATATTTGGGCTTGATTTTATAACAGGATACCTATGTGTCTTATCTTAAGCCTATTTTATAAAGGCATATGACTTTATAAATGATTTTGCAGCCCCAATAACACACCAGTGTGGGAACACTTATTTAGATTTGCTCCATAGTAAATGTAAGCATTGTATGTACTCTCCCTATGCATTTGAATGTTATAAAATATGCACATATGTCCAACTATAACCCTGATCTGCCCATACTATACCTCTCCAAATACCTAAACAAGGCATACATATACGCATAGCTGCCACTGTGAAATTTTCTATATGTAAAATAATTTTGACCTTCAGAGAAACCTTCAAAATACATTCCCATAATGCATATTCTAATTTTTTTGTTAAACTACAACATAAATGTGATATGCATTTTAATTATAATAATTTTTTCTGTGCATGTACTTCATGTGCATATAAGACCAGGCCATTTTATAAAAACTTTACATTGTAACCATACTGTAGCCCAGGACCAGGGCTCTACAGCACTCCTAGTGGTTACACCTTGAAATTGCACGGACGTGTGACCCGGACTGGAGTCACCCTGCAGGATTGCACTGCTACCAATTTGGCAACAACATCAAAACACACCAATGGAGTTTAAAAATCAAAAATATTTCACTTTTACTTATTCTACATCGAAGACAGTGGCTCATAAATAAAGATGAAAATGGCAAAAAGTAAAAACTCCAGTAAT
The DNA here is from genome assembly GCF_902459505.1 of Geotrypetes seraphini. Lineage (NCBI taxonomy): Eukaryota > Metazoa > Chordata > Amphibia > Gymnophiona > Dermophiidae > Geotrypetes > Geotrypetes seraphini. Next base: position 176,725,473 of record NC_047088.1, on the reverse strand, counting down.
GCAAAATACAACAGAGAGTCCAAATGAAACAGCACCAAAAAAAACAAACAAACAAAAAAAACAGTCCAAACTTTCTCTGAGTACTAATTTAGTCCCAGTTGCACCTGATGTTTCAGCTCTCCTCAGAGCTAGCACCACCTGCTCTCAAGCAGGTAGTTCAACAAACAAATAAAGTTCAGGGCACTTGTTCTCCAAACCACAGTGCTCAAAGTTAAAGCCTCCGGCAGCCTAAAATATCACTGCCGGGTAAAGGAGAGTGTCACAGGTTTTGCAAGACAAAAGCACAACTAATGGCTTTCAAAATTCCCTCCCTGGGTGTTAGCAAAACCTCTCCCCAAAATGACACTCTTAGCTTTCTCAAAAAACAAAACAAAAAAAAACAACAAAGCAAGCAAACAGTTCCAAAAACCCACAACTCACTGTTTGCAGCTTGTAATCAGATCCACCTGCATGGGCTCAGCAAAGTCAGTATCATTCTCTGTAAAACTTTCCTGACATTCCATGGGCAGTTCCTCCTCTGAAACAGGCAGCTCCTCAGCTTGTCCTGCTTCTAATAGCTCCATGGGTATGGGTCTATTGCTCCTGCTTGGCCCAGGGAGTACCTCAGGGAGACAAGGCCTAAACCTTCTCCCTAACCGGCCTACTTGTCTGTTCTCCACTGCTGGTTTAAATACTTTAGGCACACACCCTACCCTGGCTGAGTCGGCAGTGTGCAATGAGGCTCTTGGGCTCCCCCGGTGGTGACCTGGATATAACTCATCTGCCTCACTGTCAGCAAGTTCAGGCTCCCTCTGGTGGTCAATGGAGATATAATCAGTATCAGGAACCACATGTACATTCCTGATTCCTCTCCGGGATTTCTTTTGGGATCTAACTGGGACCTTGGCAGGGATAATGCCTGGCTGGTCACAACATGAACAAAAAACTTTATAAAATTATCTCCTACCTGGCACCTGGCTGGTACATGAACACTGGTTCATTTCTGTGTTCCTTAATGCAAGGCCCACAAGATCTCTTTGGAAGTTCCCACTGTAATTCTGTTGCTGTTCTTCTTTTTTTTGTAGTTGGGTATGGGACGTACATTGAAGAACACTAATATGTCTTCACAGTTCACTTTCACTAGTTGGGCACACCACAGGCCACTCCTCTTCTCTACTTTTTCACCTCCTTCCTTCCCACTCTCCATTGATCCAGCATTTTCCTCCCTCCCTCTCTCTCATATTCTCCGCAGGTTCAGCATTTTTCTGTCTGTGTGCCTCCCTCTCTTCCTTCCTCCAATTCGCTCTCTGTGGGTTTAATTTTCTCAGTATATGGCCCTAAACTTTGGAACTCACTGCCACTGCCATTAAGATTGCAAACATCACTGGAACAGTTAAAAAATGAGCTAAAGACATTCCTTTTTAGAGATGCATATTCATAACTTAATCTCCATCCCATTAATTTCTCTATGTTCTTTTTGGTTAGGACTTTGGAGAATCACACAGTTATTCTTGTATTTTTCCCTCTCCCACTTTCCTATCAGGAATTGTACTTCTACCCCCTACCCTCATGCTCAAGTCTAGTTATAGTACGACACCGTATTTCCTGTTTCTAGACTGTAAGCCACTAAGGTTTCTATAGTACAAAATAAATAAACTTGAAACTTGTACTCCTCTCACTCTTAAACTAGCAAACTTGCTTGCCTTCAATGGCAATTAATGCTTGATGCAGGCAACAGTGCCGAAACACAGCCCATGTCGAGTTTTCAAGCACTCAGTTGTCTGAGACTGATGTGTATTTCATCTTAATAAAGACACTTTTGTATATTAAATTCCCTTTTCTCATTTGCTTGGTCATCTTATTGTGGTTGTTTTGCCTTTGTGACTTGGCTTTTGGTTCTTCTCCTTTCCCGCAGAGGAGGGATGGGGACATTCCTAGAGGCGCTCCTGTCTTGAATGCACCAAAGAGGCAGTCCAAGAAAAAGTCAGACCATTAAACCCATGTGAGTGCTCAATGTCTGCTACCAAGCCCAGGAAATAATATATCCTTCTCCTAACCAGAATCAGCCAGCTTTGACAGGCATGTTCTCAGACACTTGCAAACCAAAATCCAAAATGTTCACTTTCTAATGATAAAACCACCCTCATTCCCAGCACAGACACAATATGTAGTGAGAGCTCAATAACGTAATCCCTGCATTCACTATAAAAAATTAAAAACCCCACTCCCCCCCCTGCAGTAGAGGTTTCAACTGTGGCCCAGAGCACCAAATGCCCCAACACTCATAGAATTACTATGAGTGTTGAAGCAGCATCACAGTATTTAGTGCTCCGAGTTGTGGTAGAAACCTGTTCCGTGACTTAATACTTTTTAAAAATTAAAACCTCCTTCTTTAGCTGAACTATTGCAAACCACCCAATCTATGAACACGTCTAATAACCCATTAGAGAATATTCCACCTACAATATAAAAAAAATCTTTTCATCATTTGGTCCATACTTATTAGAAATGATCACCCAAAGTCTTTCAACTAATGTTGTTCCAAAATCTTGGAAATCAGCCCTAGTTTTCCCCAAATTAAAAAATCAAAACCTGGACAAATCTCAAAGTTCCAATTACCGACCCATTGCCAACCTACCATTCACTGCCAAACTAACCGAAAAAATTGTTTTTCGCCAGATCTCCGAATTCTTCGAACAAACAAACCCTCTTCACCCAAATCAAAACGGATTTTGTTCAAATTATTCAACGGAATTCTCTCTGCTCGGCCTCACCATCACCATTTACTACTATCATGACTATAGAAAATCAGTTCTCTTGATATCTCTTGATCTATCGGCTGCTTTTGACATGATCGACCACGACTTACCCTGCAATCGTCTTGAAAACAGTGGAATAACCAACTCAGCTCTTCTCTGGCTCTCCTCATACTTCACTGAACGGACTTTCCAAGTCCACTCCAAAGGAACTTCTTCCTCCCCAATTTTCCAAACTTATGGTGTCCCCCTACTATTCAATATCTTCCTAGCTCCTCTCCTGACTCTTGCTGAATCCATTGGATTCACCCCTTTTGCCTACGTCGACGGTATTCAACTTCTCCACCCTATCAACCCAGCTAACATTAACCTTAAACTAGACAAAATTAGCTTAAGGCTTCGAACCAATAGACTCTCATTGAACATCACAAAATCTCGAGGGATTCTATTTCCACTTAAAAACAATGACTCCTTAACTGGACAAATAACTATCGACTCTGCTCCCCTTCAAATTGAGTCCAAACTCAAACTTCTAGGAATCATCTTTGATAAACACCTCACCTACCATGACCAAATTAGCTCTCTGACCAAAAACAATTTCTACAAACTTCATCTAATTCGCCCCATAACTTCAGTCCTAGAACCTACTTCTATCCAAACTCTAATTCATTCATTGATCATCTCACACATAGATTACTGTAACTCACTATACCATATAATAACTCAAAAGGAAACCAGCGACTGCAATTAATTCAAAATACCACAATCAAATTTATCTATAAAGCCTAAAAATAAGTCCACATTACCCCACTACTTCGAGAGTCACACTACACTGGCTACCAGTCTCTCACAGAACAACTTATAAGATCCTCCTTCTAGTCTTCAAAATTAGGACCTCCCACCTGCCTGCCTTTCTAGACAAATATCTAATCCCACATACCCCTGCTAGGGCCCTTAGATCCACTAATCAGAACTTACTGACAGTCCACTCAATCAAGGACTTATACTATACTAGAAACACTATATTTTCCACTGTCGCGTCTTCGCTCTGGAATTCAATGCCACCACACCTCCGCTCTGAAAATTCTCTAAACAAGTTTAAAACACATCTTAAAACATTTCTATTCAAAGACGCCTATCTAAATTCCAATTGAGAAGCCGAAAAAAAGGAAAATAAAAACTAATATATAGAGAAACGCTTTCCAGAAGCGACATTCCCCTTCCGCTCTTGTTTTATCCCTCCCCTTTTTCCTTCCTTTTATTTTTTATTTACACAATGTAATTAAAAATCTTCCTCTCTTCCTTTTCCCTCTCGTCACCTACCCATCTCAATTATGTCCTCGTCTTGGCCTCAATCCCCCCATTTTTTTTTTCAATTTATTATTTTTTTTAAGCAATTTTAAATATTTTAAATATCTTTTTTAATTTCTATTATTGTAAACCGGAGCAAAAAACAAGAAAAAACTGCAGATCAAAATGTACAAGATGCAAACGCAAGCCGACAGTGCAATGCCAAGGTCGGCTTGTGTTTCATTCACACAGGCTTTTTGTTTTATACCATTCTCATTGTGGTTTATCTTAAACCTTAACAACCATGGACCCCTGAAGAAGGTGTGTTCTCCGAAACACGGACCGTGTTGGGTCCCTTGGTTTGTAGTAAGGTGATATCAGTAACTACATTAATATTTGGTACAAATAAACATAGCCTGCATCTTGTACATTTTGATCTGCAGTTTTTTCTTGTTTTTTGCTCTTCCTACTGTACTGCAGACTTTGCTGGATCTGTTTGTTGTATATTATTGTAAACTGACCAGATACTTGTGATGGTCGGTATATCAAGCTATAAATAAACTTGAAACTTGATAAAGGGGTGCTGACCAATTTAGTAATGTAATGTAATGTAATTTATTTCTTATATACCGCTACATCCGTTAGGTTCTAAGCGGTTTGAAGAAAATATACATTAAGATTATAAATGGAAGTAAGAAGGTACTTAAAAAATTCCCTTACTGTCCCGAAGGCTCACAATCTAACTAAAGTACCTGGAAATTAATAAAGAAGAGAAAATAAAGATGGTTGAAAAAAGAAAAATTAGTATGCGCTAACAATAAGTGCATGCTACATGCTAAGACACCCAAAGGGAATATAAAGGGCATCTTAGCAGTTAGCATGTGCTAAATTGGTTAGTGCCCCTTGATGAATTCCTTCCTAAGTGGCCTATTTATTAAAGTGCGGTAAACAGCTACTTCATGAATCAGTGTTAAATGATATTCTGTGCTACATATATTCTTTGTAATATTCTGAATGTGATACTAGGGAGTCTAAAATTACGACAACTTTTATGAATGTCACAAAAACCCCAAAGTCCTAATCATAATTGCATTTAGAAATACAGTACTGTATTTAAAACAGTAATGATCAAACAATGTAGGTATGCTTATAAAAATTATAATGTAAATTATTTACCTCATCAGTAAATTTTCAGATTTATCTGAATTGTCTATAGACATGATAAAAAGATTAATGAACCAAATAAGAGAATACTGATACATCGGCTCAATGTTGGCTAGATCAGCAATTGAAAAGAACAGTATTGATGAATGGATAGCAATAGGACGATATCCCAATCGTGTTTGATCAATCTTTTTCTCTGTGGTTTCAGCTACAGCTTGCTTCTCTGAAATTTCATTAGCCAAAATTTTAGAGGAAGACAATATCTTAATAGCAGTTTCATCCTCCAAAATGTTTCCTTCTGAAGATGACAGCACCTCTAAAATCTTGTCTTCAATTTCTTTCAGCTGCCTAAACAAAACAAAAAGTTAATAAATTTACATAAAAACAGAGAGATGTCAGTAGATAAAGACCATGTGGCCTAGCCCAGTGTTTCTCAACCTTTTCAAGCCAAATACCTCCTAAGCCAAACAAATACCAACTGAGTATCCCCGGCCAAACCCGCCCCTGACTCCATCCCATACTAATAATACTAATTGTAATGCAATTTCTTCCGTCCATTTTTCATATACACAATATAATCTTATTAATATATAATGGTAACCACAAATTTAAAAAAGCACAAAGCACACTGTACGCAGAGAAAATGTTAATTATCATTTATATTCGGTTTTTTTTCAAAGATGTCAAGGCAGATGACTTTAAAATATTCAATGTCACCTCAGTAATAACTATAGACAGCAGATATAAATTCTCTTCCTTCCTTCAAGTGTCCAAGGGATCTCCCTGCCACGATCAGTTTAGCGGCCCAGGCAACCCACCCTCCCCCCCCCATGAAATTACCAGTAGGAGGGAAGCCCAGTTCCTCCCGCCAGACATCCCCCACCCCCCAAATCTTAGGCCACCGGACCCCCCAGCCCACCCAAACCCCTCAAAAAAACCAAGCCCCTCCAAAGCCCACCCAGCCGGACGACAAAAAGTACCTTAGTATGTTGGCAAACCAGATGGTTACTTCCTTCGTCCATCCAGCAGGCCCACCTTCACCAGAATGGGAGGGCCTAAGGGATCTGGCCAATTGAAATCTTAGGCCACTCCCAGCGCCTCCCAATATGCACTGGGAGATAGGCCTAAGATTCTGGTTGGCCCAGGCATAGTGGCCTTAGGCACCTAGGCTAATCAGGGACTTAAGCCCCTCCCCGCTGTATCCCACAATGCACTGGGAAGGGGCAGGCCCACCATTCTGGCTTGCCGGCCAGACAGCGGAAACATCCGTCCAGCTGGCCAACGTATTAAGGTACTTTTTGGGGTATGGGTGAGCTTTGAGGGGGATCAGGGTGGGATAGGGGTATGTGATGGCCTAACTTTCGGGGGATGGGTGGCGGGGAGTCCAGAAGGAAAGATTGAGCATCCTTCTTGCCGGTGAACTTTCAGGAGGGTGAGGGTGGGGTCTTGCAGGAGGGACTGTGAATCACTCCTGCTGGCGATGCTTGTGGGGGTTTGCAGGGAGTTCCAGCAAGAGGGATTGGGTATCCCTCCTGCTGGTGATGCTTGTGGGTGGGGGACAGTTCCCTGATTCTCTAACCAGCGCTTATGACAGACGCCAGTTAGAGAATCATGATTTTAGGCGACGGACTTGTCCCTCCAATTCCTAAAAGGTCTTGTTTTGGGTGTTTGGGACCTGGGTGAATTTTTGGTTGGGAATATGGGTTAAAAATAGATGTAGTTACAGTCTGGGCGATTAAAGGCCTGAACATACAGGTAGGCCATTTTTGAAAAAACCCACATTTTAGATTTTTTTTCGAGAATGGACATTTCTATGCTGCCGACTTTGGGCACCTAGCGCCTTTGGCCAAAAAGGGACTTAGACTTCTTTTTTTTATGCCCCTCTACACATCCACATAATTCCAGTGATATATCTCTTACTTGACCATTTTACATTTGATTTCAAACAATCTTATTGAGAACAATAAAAGATTTCAGTGGTTCAGGAATAAAAAAGACATAAGCAAACCACCCAAATGTATCAGGCATTTACATGGATAAAGCAACTGAAATGAAGCCCCCAAATCCAAAACTTCCTGTTAAGACTTTAAAAAACCCTCCGGCTCTGGCTCCCTCGGGCCCTCCAGCTCCAGCTTCCTGTTAAGACTTAAAAAAGCCCTCTTGGTCACTTTAGTAACATCTGGAAAAATCCACATTGTCGGATCAATATTTCTTTCTTTCTCTCCTAGCATCATCTCTACCTGCCCTCCAATATTTCTCCCTCTCTCTTCTCCATGCATATCTCCCTCCCCTCTACCATATGCAGAATTTCTCCCTCTTACCCCTTTCTGTCTCTGTTGCATCTCTCCCTTCCTCTCCTCCAACCCATGTCCAACATTTCTTCCTCTCTCCCCCCTCCTGTGTATCAGCTTTCCATCCCTCCCTCCCATCCCCCTGTGCAACAGCTTTCCATCCCTCCCTCCCATCCCTCTAGGCACCTGGGCCAATCAGGCCTTAGACTTAGTGGGGGATGGGCGGACCCACTATGCCTAAGGCCTGATTGGTCCAGGCTTCTAGAGCCTGGGCCAATCAGGTCTTAGGCTTCGCGAGATGAGCCAGGAAGGGGCGGGCCCGCCTCATTTAGACAAGGCGGGCCTGCCGGCTGGATGGTACCAAGACCCGGCCGGCCGGCCAACAATTAAAGGTTAGTTTGGAGGGGAGGTTAGTTGGGGGGGGAAGTTAGGGGTGGTCATTGGTGGCTGTTAGCGCAGGGGGAGGGCTGTTAGCATGGCGGGGGGGTGTCTTCCAGCAGGAGGGATTGGGCACCCTCCTGCCGGTGATTGGTAGTGTCGGGGGGGGGTATCTTTTGGCAGGAGGGATTGGGCACCCTCCTGCCGGCATTCGAACAGATGGCCACTATACTTATCGCTTCAGGGAGATCCCTTGCCGTGATAAGTGTAGTGGCTGCATCTACTCTAATCCGATTCTGTAACCGGCGTCTGTAACATGGACGCCGGTTACAGAATCGGGGTTAGTGTAGGCCCTATTTTGTATTGGTCGCCCCTCCTGGGCTGTCCTATACAGAATCTGGGCCTTAATCTACATCTATAGCATAATGAAAGCATTATCATCTGTTTAGTGCAAAATTATAACCGATTTTAAGGGGAAAAAATTGATTTTGATGGTGCTTATATTCATTAGCTTTGAGTGACCTTAGGATAGGCTTAAAAATTGTACAAACAATATTTTGTGATCAAGCACATATAAATTCATGGGAAAAACTTAAACCAGTAAGGTTTCTTTAACTTTAGGTTTTTCTAGACAACCCTAATGCCCTTTATAATGGAGCTCTCATAAAAAATAAAGATATAAGACTGACCCAAGGAAATCCCTATATGTGGAAGAAATTTGTGTAATTTCTTGCAAGAACTCATATTTTTAACACTTTGGATCATTAGTACTCCTTTGAGTATACACCTTTTTTATTTTACTTAAAGTTATTTTAAACAACATCACAATTCTCCTATTTCAGAGGTTCCATTTTTATGATTACTACCAGCTACTCAAATGCTAGGAAAAAGTATGCTGCTATTCTTGCAAATAAAACAATGTCTCATAGAATTATTAATATAAAATTATCCTTCATATTACTTCTTTTTCAAATCCTAATCTTTGTATGTACCTATAGTTTCCTATAAGGACAAAGAGAAATATATTCTCAAATGAAAGGTAATCCATAGACTCCTCATAAAATAGAATTTAACTAACAGAAAATTCCATAAGCAATGTAGTTACTATTAAGTACCTTTTGTTTTCAGCTCCTTGCAAGATTAAAGCTTGTTTTTCTTCCTCAAGATCTGGTCTTTCTCTGGCTACCACAATTCCAAGAAGCTGATCCTGCATTCCTTCAGAAGTTATCATAAAGTTCAGTAAAGTCACCTATAAATTAAAGATTTCAAAACACAAATTACCAGGAAAAAAAATTGCTTCCTTGTAATGAGTGTATACTACAGGGAGAGCAATAGATACGTCATGTCATCTGAATCTCATGTCAAGAAGGTAAATAATTTCAGAGCTTCCTAGAAAACTTCCTAGAAAACTTATGTTCTTATGTGTGCATGGTTTTCCATCTTAAATAATAAAATGCTAGCCGCGCATGCGCACTTGCCTCGCGTGTTCCCTGATCCTTTTTCTGTCGGGATGTGGCAAGACAAGTGCACATGCGCGCTTATTACGTCACTGAGAGCAGCGCATGCAGGAAGCGGAGTAAAAAAAAAAACAACCGAGCGAGCCGGGCTGCTGAGAAAGCATGGGAGGCCTGGCCTGGGCTGCGGACTGGTAAGGAGCTGGGGCAGTGAGCCTTCCCTGCAGCTGAAATGGAGCCTGGCCACCCTCCGCGACAGGCCACAGGAGTCCGTGTCCTTCTCCGCTCACCCTCCTTCCTGCGGACCCGACTACCTTGGCGATTCAAGCAGCGTGTGCAGTACTCTTCACACGCTGCTTCGGGCCCTTCTACTTCCCTGATTTGCTCTGCCGCGTCTCTGATGATGTCATCAGGGACGTGCCAGAGTAAATCAGGGCAGTAGAAGGACCCGAAGCAGCATGTGAAGAGTACTGCACACGCTGCTTGAATCGCCGGGTAGGTAGTCAGGTCCGTGGGAAGGGAAGGGGGGGGGCGCAAGGACTCTGGGGAGAATGGCAGACACCGGCCCTGTACTAACTCCCGTGGACAGGGGGAGCAGGAAGGGGTGCTGATGGACAGGGGTGGGGGAAATGAAGGGAGGCCTATTGCTGGACAGAGGGAGCAGGAAGAGGTGATGATGGACAGGGGGGGAGAAAAAGGAAGGGAGGCTTATTGCTTGACAGGGGGAACAGGAAGAGGTGCTGATGGACAGGGGGGAAAAATGGACACGGGGAAAAATGAAGGGAGGCTTACTGCTGGACAGGGGGAGCAGGAAGAGGTGCTGATGGATAGGGGGGAGGTAAAACAAAGGGAGAAGGGCTGCTGCTGGATAAGGGGAGCAGTGAAGGGGTGGTAGTGGACACAGGGGAGGTAAAAATAAGGGAGAATGGACAGGAAAAAGCGGCTAAGGAGACAGAGAGAGAAAGAAATAAAGTCAAACACACATATATTCTAGCACCCGTTAATGTAACGGGCTATAAAGCTAGTAAAAGATAATAATGTATGAGATCTGTCCCTCAATGAAGGAAAGAAAATAGCATCTATTGCTAATCTGCCATTTCAATTTGGATCCAATTCTGACACTCAAGTAGAAATCTATCCACTTATTCCAAATATAAGGATCACTCATTGGAGTCTACTGTAGAGCCTGTCTACTAAAAAATTGCTTCTTCCTGCCAGATAAGTAGCCTTTAGGGTAACCCTGTGAGAGAACACCCAGTTCTACTCCTGGACAATTCTCTGACTCAGAAGGCAGGATTTCATCCCTAACTATTTGTTCAGGTAAAATATTGCTATTTAATTTTTCTAATAGCACTAGGATGATTATCTTGGTTACCATGAACATTCTTATCTGCATTGATCTCTGACTACACATAAGTTGCATGCCTCTTCCATGCCTCTCTCATGCTCTGCCAATGTAAACCACTCCTTACAAATTACTGTGCCCCTTAACCCTCTTATGCACCATTACAGAATAGCACTTAGGCCCCCAGCTAGTATTTGTGCACATAAATATATGCTTACCTAAAAAATGTTAGTATTCTGTAAATTTATTAATGCAATGTGTAAATGTGGGCACAAAGTCATAGAATTAAGGTTTAGGTTCTTAGTGAACGTCGATTTTGTTGTAGGTTGAAGTCCTGTTCAACCCAGAGTTCACTGAATTATGTTGGGCATCTGATTTATTCATGGGCAATTATTATTAACACATTATATTGATGCTTTACAAGGATTGTCATTTGCTTATATATATGTTGCCATTATGGGCTGGGAGCTTTTAAATGTTCATTTAACAAAATTATTGTGCCTAGCTATTTTTTATTAAACAATTTTGATTCTTTTTGCTTGGAATCTTTAACCATATAACTTTTTGTTTTTCAATATTTTTTGTTCAGTGGGTTGTGCCTCTCCCATTTTGATTTATTTGGATTGTGACATTAAAACTCTTTCCAAACTCTTTCCAAAGTGTTAATATGAAATGTCCTTTGCAAAAGACAGATGCATAGATTAAGTAAGTCAAGCACAATTTTATTTGCTAATAGGTCAAAATAGCAAAAAAATAGTATAGCCATGAATGATTTAAAATACAGTACTGCTTTATTGTTGACTGGAAATATAATGAACATTAGAGCAACTGCCTGATGATTTAAAATAAAGTAGTTTTTAAGATCAGTCAACATGTTTAACCTTTAATACTTCATTAATGATAATTTGTTTAAAGAAAGTGATTAATTAGAATTTGAACTTTAATGCATAATAATAGCCAGCTTTTGGAACTGAACAAAATTATAATTTAAAATATTCCAATACTCCATGTACTAGTGAGATAAGATAATTATGAATATCAATATTTGGTTATGGAAAGGGTTCAGTACAAAAGATATATTCATTTTCTTTTTCTTTTTTTTCTGATTAAGAAGATGAGAATAAAGGAGAAATGTCTATTTTTATATTTTATTAACCATGTAATTGACAAACTATTGTAAAAATAAATTTTCTAAAGAATGTTTCTGAATAATGTAATTTTTGTTTAGGGGTTTGTTTACTAAAGAGTGTTAACCCCGTAACACACATAACTGCATTAAGTTGTTTTGTGATAATACTGTATACATGCTACCGTGTGTTAGGGCAGTATATCTCAACACATGGTATGCATACCCTTGGGGCTACCTGGCATGGCAACCGAGGAGAATATTCCCTGTCCACCTATACATTGAAGCTGTGCTACTGCAGCCGGGGATCCCTCCTTGCTGCCTGTCCCACCCACTAAAACCGCTGCCGGGGATCCCTGTCCACCCCCCTCTCCTCCCAAAGCTGACCCACAGGGCTTCCCTCTAGTGTCAGAGCTGACATCAGAGGAAAGCCTTCCAGGACAGTGGGAAGAGGTTCCCAGTTACCTCCTTGCTGCACTTGCTCCTTCTGCCTTCAGCAGTTTGTTGGGGTGATGCGCAGCCAGCAGCAGTTCACACGCTGCACGTGGCTGACCCGGAAACCTTCTCTCTGATGTCAGAGGGAAGGCTTGTGGGTCTGCCACATGCAGCGTGTGAATTGCTGCCTGCGTGTCTCCCCAACAAGCCACTGAAGGTAGATGGAGCAAGTGTGGCTCAAATAAGTAAGGGGACACAATCTTTCTGGGACAAAGGAGAAAGGGGGGGCAAAGGAACATGGGGCATTGGAGGGGCACGATCCTGGGACAACAGCTGGAAGCCAGGGAGGGGATACAAACTTGACTCAGAAGGAAGGGAGGTGGCATGAACATGGGACAGAGAAGGGAGGGAGGAAGGGGGCATAGGTGTTAGAACAGGGGAAACCACAGGGGCCATGGCCTCCCCAAAAATTATCAACCAGAAGTATGGCACTCTCAACTCCCCCACCTATCACCAGGGCCAGCACGTTAGGGAGGGAGCATACAGGACAGCTTACCTGGGCCCCACAGCAACAGGGGGCCCCCAAGTGCCAGGTGAGATGAGGTAAGGTTCCCTCCCTTTGACTCCTTTGCTGCTCTCTCCAGCCACTGCCGAAGCTTGTAAACAAATTTAACACGTGCCGCAGGGCTCTAACACTGCACGTGCCCCTGCCAGCTTCCCTCCGCCTCCTCCTCCATCAACGAAACAGGAAGTTACGTCATGAGGGGGAGGAAGGAAGAGGTAAAGGGAAGCTGTCAGCGGCACGCACAGTATTAGAGCCCTGTGGCACATGTTAAATTTGTTTACAGGCTACAGCAGTGGCAGGAGAGAGAGCAGCAAGTGAGTTGAAGGAAGGGAAGCCTAACTCACCTCTTCATGCCGTCGATGGCCCCTTGTAGCTGTGGGGCTCAGTAGGAAGAGAACAAAATAATTTGACAATACGGTGAGTGAGGGGAAAAGAGATAGGATTGGAGGAGGCTCCTTACCGCTGGTGGCTTGCCGAGCGCTCCTCAAGCTTCAGGGCTGGCAGTGGGACATGTTAGTAGCAGCCCATTTGCTACAGCAACCACAGCTTCCTTCCTCTACCAGCGGAACTACTTGAGCAGAGATGGGGAAGCAGCTGGAACCCGGACCTCAAAGACACTTGAAAGGGGAGTAGCTGACTCAGGAGAGAGTTAATGAATATGCATGAGGCACAAATTGGTCTCATGCATAGGCATTGAGCTTACTCCAAATACCAGCCCATTTGGGTGGGCCTGCAGGGGATGCCACATACCAGGATCATGATGGGGAAAAGGAAAAAAGAGTGGGGCAGGAGTATTGGGAAAGAGACAGTTGATACTGAGGATGAGAGACAAAATGGCATTGTAGATAGGGAAAGAAACAGAGAAGATGTTGGATTGTAGGGATGTAAAAGAGGGAGAGACAGAAGAGATCCTGGATGGCTGCAGTGGAGAAGGGGGGAGAGAAAAGATTCCGGATGAAATGGGGGGGGGGAGAGACATGGGATGGAAAAGGGTCAAAACTGAATGGAAGAGAGAGAGGGGAAACTAGAGGGAAGGGGGAGACTCTGGTTAGAAGGGAGAGAGAGAGAGAGGAGGGAGAAAGAGAGAAGAAGAAGACGGTGGATAGAATAGGACACAGTTAGTGAAATTCTGAGAAATATGAGGAAGAGGAAGGGGATGTCAAGGGTGAGGGGAGAGAAAAAGAATTGTTGGACATAGGTGTGTGGAGTGGGAGGAAAAGAGAGATGGTATACATGGGGAAAGGAAGAAAGAGGGAAAATTGTTGGACATGATAGTGGTGAGAGGAGGGAGGGAGAAATGTTATAGTGGGAGGGAGGAAAGATGACAAAGAAGGAAGAGATGTCAGATTCTGGAGAATAGTGATGGAAGGAGGGAAGAGAAAGATGTCAGACCACTGGAATGGAAAGGAGAGAGATGCCAGACCAGGGAATTGAAGGGAAGGAGAGAGGAGTGATGCTAAACTTCAAGAATGAGAGGAAAGAGATACCAGATCACAGAAAGGAGAAGAGAGAAAGAGAAAGATGTTAGACCACAGGAAAAGGGAGGGAAGAAGACAGAGATGCCAGACCATGGAAAGAGGAGAGAGATTCCAGGCTATGGGAAGGAAAGGAAAAAGATGCCAAACCAGAGGGGGGAAGAGGGAAGACAGAGATGTCTGACTACAGGAGAGGGAGAGAGAGGGATGAGATGGTGCATAAGGATGGAGGAGAAGGGGAGACAGAGGGAGGAGATGGTTCACATCAATAGGTGTGGCAGGGAAGAGATAAGAAGAAATGCTTCTTATGGATAGATGGGAATAGGGGAGAAGTGGGAGGAGATGGTACACATGGATAGATGGGAAGGGAAGACATGGAAAAGTAGATAGATTTTGAGAAGGCAAAAGAACAGAATGTTAAAAATTAATGCTAAAGATGAATATAGGAGAAAAAGTGAAAAAGGAGAGAAAAACAGCAAATGGATAAGAAGGAAGTGCAGCCAGAGACAGGGAAAAAGATGGTTAGAAAAATAAAATCTTGACAAACTTCACACACTGTGTTGGAAGAAGCACTTCAAACTAACCCTTCTTTTAATGAAAACGAGTCTCAGAAGCTTTGGTGAGGCATTCCAAGCACTCATACCGCCTGCAACTGCCTCACAGGCTAAGGCAAATTAATCATAGGCTCCTCTTGCAGCCGGGAACCGCACAGGTTTTTCTCACATTTGAGTTTTTTACTGTGCCGTTCCCAGTTGCAAGAGGAGCCTATTGTAAAGCGCTTTATCAAATTTTAAACAAACTATAAACTATTAATTTGCCTTAGCCTGTGTGGCAGTTGAAAGCAGTGTAAGTGCTTGGAATGCCTCACCAAAGCTTCTGAGGCTCGTTTTCAGTATAAGAAGGGTTAGTTTGAGGTGCTTCTTCCAACACAGTGTGTGAAGTTTGTCAAGATTTTGATTGATAAGTGGTATTGTAGTTGACAATTTTACCTTTGGAATATTTTTTAGAAAAAGAAAATCACCAGACAAAAAAGGTAGGGGAAATTATTTTATTTTCAATTTAGTGACTGAAATGTGCCGGTTTTGAGAATTTACATCTGCTATTTATTCCCCCCTTTTGCAAAACCGCGATAGCAGTTTTTAGCGCAGGCCAGTGCGTTGAATGCTCTGCACTGCTCCCAAAACTCAGAGTTCCTGCACTAAAAACTGCTATTGCAATTTTGAAAAGAAAAAAAAAAGGGATGGATATATTTTGCAATGTTCAGAAAGAAATGCATTTGTTTCTATTTCTCTGCAGTTGTACTGAATGCAGAGTCTTTTGTTTGTATACTGTATATTAATACTTTTAGTTTGTGGTCCCGTATTTGCATAGAGGTTATCTGTGTTCTGCATGTGTGACCAAGGCCAGGTGTTCTGGTAGGAATGAATGTTGAGAAACAAACAGTGTGCTTTGTGTAGTTTAATTTTGTGGTTAACCATTATGTGTTGTTAATAAGATTATATTGTGTGTATATACAGTATGAAAAATGAATGGAAAAATTGGTATTACAATTAGTACTATTATGGGAACGAGCGGGGTCTAGGGTGGAGCTTGGGTGGGATTTGGGGTGGAGCTTTTGGGCTCCCCCAAGCAAAAAAGCGTTCCACTGCCTATGGAAGGAGGCACCAACTTGGGACATAGGAGTGAGAGAATAGAAAGGGAGAAATGTTGGGCATGAGTGTGTGAGTGAGAGGGAAAGAGATGGTGGCATATGAGGAAAGGAAGAAAGAGGAATTTTGGGCATAGAGAGATAGAGGAGAGTGATAGAGATGCATGGGGAAGAGAAGGATGAGAGGGAGAAATGTTGGATATGGTGGTGGAGAGGGAACAGAGAGAGAGATTGAAGGGGATGCAAGGGGGAGGAATATTGGACATAGTGATGGAGGGAGAGGTGTGGCATGGTGCTGGAGAGGGGTGATAGAAGTAGAAATGGGCATGGGGCTGGTGGGCAGTGGTGTAAAATGCTGCACATGATCCGGGAGAATATAGAGGGAAAAATGTAGGACTCAAGGAGGGACAGAGAGAGAGATGTTGGTTGGGGAAGGGAATGAGGTCCGGAGGAAAGGAATAATGCAGGAGGCAGAAAGAAAGAAATATTGGATGCATAGTTAGAAGGAAGTGCAACCAGAGTCTCATGAAATCACCAGGAAACAAAGGTAGGAAAAATTATTTTATTTTCAATTTATAATAATAATAATAATTTATTGTTTATATACCGCCAAAGCCAAGGTAGTTCGAGGCGGTTTACAGTAAAGAAGAGCTGAACATACAGCGAAAAAAAACAATGAAGTCTTTGAGTACAATACAATACAATGTAATATAGAAGAGCTGGACATACAGTGAGGAAAAAACAAAAGACACGAAGTCTTTGAGTACATGACTGTTTGTACATAGTACGGTAACATTGTAGGGACGGGTTTACAATAAGAGTAAGTCAAAAGGAAGAGAAGGTCGTACAGTGTGGGGTAAGCAGTGAAGGCTATGGGAATTCTTGGTCAATAGGAAGTAGATCGAGGCGATTTGCAAAGAATGGAATGTCATACAATGTGGGATAAGCAGTGAAGACTTTAGGAATTCTTGGTCACAAATCGGTTGAACAGTTTGGTTTTGATTAGTTTTCTGAAGTTGAGGTAGGATGAGGAGTGCATGATGGTGCTGCTTAGCCAGTCGTTCTGTAGACTTGCTTGGAAGGCAAGCGTTCTGTCAAGGAATCTTTTGTATCGGCAGATTTTTATTGTAGGGTGGCTGAACATGCGCATTCTGCGTGTAGGCCTGGTGGAGCAGTCTAGTTTGAAATGGGAGACCAGGTACAGAGGGGCCAGACCGAGAGTGGATTTGAAACAGAGGCATGCAAATTTGAACAATACTCTTGCCTCCAGGGGCAACCAGTGGAGTTTTTGGTAGTAGGGGGTTATGTGGTCCCATTTCTTTAGGCCGAAAATCAGTCGCACAGTTGAGTTTTGTATGATTCAGAGTTTTTGAATGGTTTTCTTGAGCGACCCTAAATAAATAATATTGCAATAGTCAAGTAGGTTTAGGATGGAGGATTGCACCAGTAGGCAGAATGATGTTGAGTCGAAGTATTTTCTGATGGTTCTAAGTTTCCATAGTGTCGAGAAGTTTTTTCTGATTAGAAGCTCTGAATGCGTATCTAGGGTGAGGTAGCGGTCCAGTGTCACTCCTAGGATTTTTATGGTATCGACAATAGGGCAGATCTGACCATTCAGGGTTATTGTAGTATCTTTGATTTTGTCATTTGGGCTTGCCAGGAAGAATTTGGTTTTTTCGGGGTTGAGTTTCAGTTTGAACTCTGTCATCCATGTTTCGATTTGTTTTAGAGTTAGTGCTAGATGGATCTTCGTCTCAGGGGTCAGGCTTGTTAGGGGCAGGATTATGATTACATCGTCGGCGTAGATGTGGAATTTGATTTTTGCTTTTTGCAGTAGATTTAGCAAAGGGGCTAGGTAAATGTTGAACAGAGTAGGGGATAGGGGAAACCCTGTGGGACACCGCATGGATTGACCCAGCTGGAGGACTGGATATTGTCGCTATAGACTTGGTACGTTCGTTTAGTGATCAAAATGTGTCAGTTTTGAGAATTTATATATACTGTCTATAGTTTGCACTATATTTGTCTATTTTTCTATAGTTGTTACTGAGGTGACATTGCATATTTTAAAGTCATCTGCCTTGACCTCTAGGAAAAAAACCCTGAATATAAATGATAATTAACATTTTCTCTGCATACAGTGTATTTTAGTTTTTTTAAAAAAAATTTGTGGTTACCATTATGTATTAATAAGATTATATTGTGTGTATATGAAAAATGGATGGAAGAAATTACATTATAATTAGTTGTTATTATGGGGTGGGGTCAGGGGCGGAGCCTGGGTGGGTCAGGGTGGAGCTTAGGTAGGGTATTCGGTTGATATTTGTTAGACTTGGGGGGCACTTGGCTTGAAGAAGTTGAGAAACACTGTTAGAGAATTTTTCTGGAGAAGACATGACATATGCATTGCATGGGCTTGGACAGCAATTAATGTGTGCTAATGACTACTTTAGCACATTAGTGCATAAAACATTCCCTGAAATAGATTTACAGTTAAAATGCACTACAATCTGTATTAACTCAAAATCCTAATGTCTTTTAATAAGCATACCCTTAGTCTCTTAGAATGCTTTCAATTATAAATTCTTGTAATAACTAATGAGCAAGGCTCCAGTCATGGTTCATGGGCTTGTCATGCCACATGGCAGTTTCATTACCAGCAGGGCTTCCCAAGGCAGATAGGTTTCAGCAGATATGTCAGACTAATGCTGTACCACCCATTTGGGCAGCAGCAGATGGGCAACGTTGAAAGTGGAGGATCATGTTTGATACAGCAACAGTGACAACATTGAATTTATACTGAGCAGAAGGAAGGTCCAGCAATCTACTTCTGTATTCTGCCTTGAAAACTTAATGATGTTCATCAAGTTATGACTCAAAGACAAGTCGATGGCACCTATCAATGATCAAGAATTCACTGAAAAAGACTGAGCCTATAGTTATTCAGAGAAACATATGGTAAACAAAAAAGAAAAAAACAACACATAATTAATGAATGACAGTTTCATCTTTTGGCTAAATAATCTTGGCAGCCTAATAATTTAATTGTGAAGGATATAAGCTAATTAAATAATTGAAACAAAACAGTTATTTAAGGGACTTGGGAAAACTCTTTGCTTATTTCTAGGACAAGCAGCATAAAATCTGTTTTACTTTTTCAGGATCTTGCTAGATTCTTGTGACCTGGATTGTCCATTGTTGGAAACAGGATACTGGGCTTGATGGACTTTCGGTCTGTCCTAGCATGGCAACTCATAGTTCTTATGAATTTATCAATTTGGGTGACCATTAAGAAGTGTTATTTTACTGTTAATCCCAGTTACTAGTAATAATAATAATAATAATTTATTTCTTATATACTGCTATACCGTGAAGTTCGAAGTGGTTTACAATAAAGATACATTTTGACAGTACATGGGATAGAAACGGTTTACAATAAAGATACATTTAGTCAGTACATGGGATACAAGTGGGTTACAATACAAGTGGTTTACTATCAAGGTGCATTTGTCAGTGCACTAGGTCTCACTGAATAAAAAGGGACCTGTGCTAAAATAGCACGAGTAGGTAATAAAAAAATATGTCTTAATAGTAGTCCACATTGATAATGCCTCTTTAGACTATTCCATGGAACATTAGTATAGAAAAAACAAAGTTATTATTATTATTATTAGTTCTCAAACACATGCAAAACACTTTTAGGGTAACTTTTGAAGTGATTTGGGCATGTAGAACAAATTTTACATTCTTATGAAGGCACTTAAAAAAAAATTGCTCAAAGGTATATGTACCAAAATGTTTTACCAAGAGAGTAGAGGCACGGTATTGCCAATGAATAATTAGCATAATATTCAATTTTGAGATGCAATAGAGAGATATATCTAGGAGATATGGAGGGCATTATCAATATTATGTCTAAGAGGGTCATTTTCAATAGGACGTTGTGACAGTGTATGAAACCCTGCCACTTCCCCTGCTTGACACTGTTTCTCAGACTCAGAATAAACCTCAGGAAAACCCGACACTCCCCCTCCTGGTTAAATTGTCTCACAACCACAGCAGCACTGAGAAGGAGTTTCCCTCAGGGAGGGGAGAAAAATAGGAAACTAGGAAGTGACTCAGGGGAACTTAAAAGGTCGAGCCAGACCTAAGAGGAGAGATTTACTAGAGGGAACCTAGGAGCAGGAGAAGCTGGTTGAAGGGACTGGCACTGACAGAGCTTATAGGAGGTAAGACTCTACGGCACCTGCATTTGTTCTAGTGCCTGTTAAGACCTGGGACTAAATGCTGCCTAACTGTTTCCTTCACATGGAATAAAGACTGTTTGGGGCGTGTCACACCCTATGGAGAACGGGACTTGTATTTGGGAAAAGACTGAGGAAAAGCCTAATTGTTTCCTTTGAAGGACAAAAACTGTTTCCTTTGAAGGACACAAACTGTGAAGAAACAGGCTCTGCACTACTGTTGAATTAAAGAGTTTTTTTTTTTTTTTTTCTTGAATGCCCAGAGTGTGGTCTGCCTGTCCATCTGTGCAACCCTTCTCATGAGCTCGCTGCACAACTCTATCACAGATGTCAGTCAAATTTGGCAAAAATATCCAGAAATCTAGTAGAGAAATTGTCCGTTTTCAAAACAGATAGACGTCTATCTTTTATTTTGAAAATGACCTATGTAGATGTTTTGGTCCTTAGTACATCTATCTTTTTTGGCCATTTTCACAAATAAAAACGTCCACTTGAAAAACACACAAAAGCAAGTTTTGCAGACATACCCAACTACCTTGTCTGATCGTGGTAGGAGAAATTCCTTCAGCTGAGTTGGTTTTGGGGTTTCCTGCTGGCTCAGCTGATGGGGATTCCCCCTGCAGGATCAGCTGAACTGGCAAGGAGATTCCTCCCTCCCTCCCAGGCACCGATCGCCTCCAGTACACCTCCAAACTATCCAAATAAAAAAAGAGCCACCGAGCCCTACACCCCTCTCCCCAACTAGACTCCCGACATCCCCCAACATCCCTGACCACCTCTCTAACATTCCCAGACCCCTCCCCCAAATCTCCCACATCCCAACATTCCTCAACACCCCAATATCCCTGGACTTCCCCCCCCCCAATTCCCCCACATCCCCCAACATTTATGGACCCCCTCGACATCCACCCAACACCCCCGTATCTTTGAATGACAAATTGGCAGGAGAGAAGCCCACTCCCTCCTGCCTATAGGGCCGCATGCTCAGAATGATGGTCCTTCCCCCTCCCAATGCATCTTGGGATGCAGTGAAAGGAACCTAAGGCCCTGATTGGCTCAAAACCGCAATTGGCTCAAAATCACCTAACTTGTGGTTGCCAGTCTGTGCAGTTGTCAATCAACTGCTAGGCATCCTTTATAGAAACACACCTACTAACAACAAAATAATGTCCTCAATTCCCACCTTTTGGGGCCGCCGACCACTTAAGAAAACCTCCTTTCCTACAGAAATATTGGCTAGATCTTACACCATCATTCCAATTTGTCCCTCTCTTACCTCTTTTACTACCCCACCTCATTCTCTTTCTAAACTCAACATTGGTTTAGTAAATGTACGATCCCTAAAAAATAAACATCACCTCATTCATGATACTATTATTCAACACAAACTCCAAATCCTATGCCTCACTGAAATCTGGTTAGCTCAAGGTGAAGAAGCTTATTTAACTCAAGCATGCCCCCCAAATTACAAGACTATCTTTCAACCTCGTTTAAACAAAAAAGGAGGTGGAGTAGCTGTTATTTACCATACCTCCATTCCCCTTCACCCTAATTCCTCTAATTTATCTGCCACCTCCCCAGTTGAAACTCTTCCATTTTCCATTAAACTCTTTCACACTTTTAATTTTCTTCTAATCTATCTTCCCCCTCCAGTAAACAAGACTTCTCTCTCAACTCTTATCTCTACTATTTCAGAATTCAATATTAATTATCCAGACTCCATTATCCTCGGAGACTTTAACATTCATTTTAACTTGCCCAACCATCACAATACCTCTGAACTCCTAACGCTGATCTCCGACCTTTCTCTAACTCCTCCTTTTTCTTTGCCCACCCACATGGCTGGCAACACAATAGACATGATTTTCTGTCCCACATCTACTTCCTATTTATTTCAAAATTTCCAATTCCATTCTATACCCTGGTCGGATCACCTACTTATTAATTGGCAACTAGATTTCCCTTCACCCTCAGGAATTGTCCAAAAACAAAACAAAAAAGATACATCCACAACCCGTAATACTAATAAAATCACTCTTACATCCATCCAGAACCATTTCAATCTAAACCTCACAGACTTTTCTTCTCTTCCTCTTGACGAACAAACTTCCCTCTGGTATACTTCCACAAAATCCCTACTAGACTCCCTGACACCCCAACAAGAAAAAAAGAAATTTACTTCAAACCTAACCCATAAAAAACAACCCTGGTACAACGAAAATCTTACTCTTTTACGCAGACAACTTCGCTCCATAGAGCATAAATGGCGAAAGACCAACCTTCCCAATTTCCTAATGCTATACAGAGAAAAATCCTCTTACTATAAAAAAGCTATTCAACACGCTAAAAAGGAATATTTTGCCAAACTTATTATCTCCACCCGCAATTCTTCAACACTTTTCAATCTCGCTCAATCTCTGTCAAAATATTCTACCAAAAAACTACCCCCAACTACCACTCCCTCTGCAATTGAACTAATAAACTTCTTTGACAATAAAATTAAGAATATCAGAACACATTTCGGAACACCTCCATCCTCTCCTTCCTCCCATATCACCAATGACTCTTCCACTCTATCATTCAGTACCTTTTCTACATTTACAATGCCCTCACTAGCAAATTTACTACTAATATTGCAATCTCTCAATACCTCTAACACTCCCCTGGAAAGTATCCCTCCTTTTCTTCTCAAAAAATTATTCTCTTTCTTTGGTCCATATCTCTGGGAATTGATATCTAAATAATTTTCCAACTGTTCTGTCCCTTTGACATGGAAAACTGCTCTTGTTTTTCCAAAAATTAAACATCACAATCTAGATC
Source organism: Geotrypetes seraphini (assembly GCF_902459505.1). Taxonomy (NCBI): domain Eukaryota; kingdom Metazoa; phylum Chordata; class Amphibia; order Gymnophiona; family Dermophiidae; genus Geotrypetes; species Geotrypetes seraphini. The sequence goes on along the minus strand of NC_047088.1, from coordinate 176,702,503 downwards.
CTTCCCTCCCAGCAAACTACCACCCAATTGCAAATCTTCCTTTAATATCTAAACTAACGGAAAAAAATCATACACACACAATTGTCAGAATTCATTGAAAAAACTTTCGCTTTACATCCCTGCCAAACAGGATTCAACTGAACTGTCTCTGCTAGGCCTTATTTCAACCCTACACTACTATCTTGACCACCAAAAATCTGTCCTTCTTATCTCACTCGACCTATCTGCAGCCTTTGACACCATTGACCATTCGCTTCTCCTAAATAGACTTAAAGAGTGCGGTATCACAGGAACGGCACTATTTTGGTTTTCATCTTACTTTCAAGAACGCAGCTTTAAAGTCTTTGCCAGGAATGAAACCTCTCCATCTATATCATTAACGTATGGGGTCCCGCAAGGTTCCATTCTTTCCCCATTACTATTTAATATCTTTCTATCTCCACTCTTAACCTTAGCACAATCTATCGGATTCATGATCTTTGCCTATGCAGACGACATACAACTCTTTCACCCAATCAATATTTCCAATACGTCTGATATAAAAGATATAAACAATAAACTGGACTCCATAAACGATTGGCTTCATTCTAATAAACTTTCTCTCAACATAGATAAATCTCGCGGTCTTCTATTTTCAACCAAAAATTCTGAATTTCTCCCTGAAAAAATTTCTATTAAATCAATCCCAATTCAAATGGAGACAAAAATAAAAATCTTAGGAGTTATCATTGATAAAGATCTATCATTCCATGACCATATTAGTTCGGTAGTTAAAACATGTTTCTTTAAACTACGCATAATCCGTTCATTGACCTCAATTTTAGAAACTGAATCTATCAAAATTCTTGTCCATTCTTTAATTAATTCTCACCTGGATTACTGTAATTCCCTACTCAATGGCCTCCCACAAAAAGAAATTCGACGCCTTCAACTTATACAAAACACCGCAATAAAACTCATCTATAACCTAGGTAAATATGATCATGTTACGCCAGCTCTGAAAGAAGCTCACTGGCTACCCGTGACGCATCGAATCACCTACAAAATCATCCTTTTGTCATTTAAAATAAAATCTTCTCACCTGCCGCTATATCTTCACAAACTTCTCATTCCTCAGCGCTCTACTCGAACTTTGAGATCTTCAAATCAAAATCTCTTATTGATTCCGTCTATAAAAGAGTTTTATTACACACAAAAAATAAATTTTGCGGTAACAGCCCCGACATTGTGGAACTCTCTTCCACAACCACTTCGAGACGAACAACATCTTGACAAATTTAAGAAAAACTTAAAAACATTTTTATTTCGTGATGCATTCTCTATTATTTAATTTCTCTCTTTTTAATTTCTCTTCTATTTAATTTCTCTCTTTTATAAACATTTCATATATTTTATCCCCATCCAACTTGTTTTTCTCCCAACCCCTCTTTCTCCTTTTTCTACCTACAATGTAACTTTACCCATCCATTCCCTCTATCCTCACTGTTAAGTACGTCTTGTTAATATCTTTAATGTTCACTATATATTATTTAAATTACTAAATAATTCTTCAATTGTTCTTATTCTTATCTGTCTTTTTTAAATCTAATGTAAACCGTCCAGATATTTGCTTGATGGTCGGTATATTAAAATCTAATAAACTTGAAACTTGATAAACTAGCAATGCTTAGGTGTCCTTTGGTGTCACTACATGTCATTGAGCTAGGTGCCGGTATATTAGGCCAGATTTTTTACCTGACCTAATTTACCAGCACCTATCTTGCACACCTAGCAATGCCTAGGTTTACAACGCCTATTCTCCACCCCTAACCACGTCTACTTTTCAGGTAGGTGTTGTTAGGCATTAGAGTGCACCTGGACTTAGGCATCATAAGTGCCATGTGGATAAGCCATACACAACTTTAATTAGTAATTTAAAAAATGTTTTTAATTGGTTTTCGTGGTCAATTACCACACCACATAATCAATTAAAAAACAATTTGGTTAGGCATGGATTTTAGTTAGGCATTACTAGGCATCCACAATTAGAGTGCCATTTATATAATCAGGTCCAGTGTGGCCCATAGACTTCCCAGTAACCTGATTTTATGCATTTTTCCCTAGAATGTCTATGGGCCAGCATTTTTAGTAGACTGGCCACATAGACATCCTAGCAGGGCAGTGGGGCAATCTAGGAGGCACTGCAATGCATGCCATATAAAAGGTCCTAGGTACAACTTCCACCATAACCATCTTATATCGTATTGTGAACCTCTAGGAACAGAAAAACCCCCCAACAACTGTATCCCATTGTGCACCACTACAATAACCCTGAAGCTTGCAGGTGTCACCTATACTGTATGTAGGTACAGCAGATATTTTGTGGGTTTTTAGAAGGCTCATATTTTTCACCACAAAAGTACTAGTTGGAGTGGGACTTGGCCAGAGGTCCCCTTCTCTACAGCCCACTGCAGTGACTACTAGCTTTCTTCTGGGACCAACTTGCTACTCTAATAGGACAGGCCATCATATCTGGAGTTTTCATAAAGCCTGGTATAATAATAATAATAACTTTATTTTTCTATACCGCCAACAATCTTGAGAGTTCTAGGCGGTTTACATTGAAAGAGAGCTGGACAATCAACGAATTACAATATGCAAATAGTCATTGAATTACAGTATACAGAATCATAAGATATAGCGAATTACAATATACAGATTTTTAGAATTTCAAAAGTATAGGCAGGGGAGGACATGTTAGAGAGAAAAGAGATTTATTTAGAGATTGAAATAGTTATTATTTAGGCGATAAATCTATCGAATAAAGCAGTTTTTATGGCTTTTCTAAAAGCGTCATAGGTCAGTTTAGCTCCATTTATGTAATCATCTAACCAGTGATGTTGTGTGTTTGCTTGGTATGTACTGTCATTGTCACATCTTGGGTGAGGGGAGGATGGAGTCAGTGATCACTAGGGAATTAAAGGGGGGGGGGGTGTCATGCCTTAATCTCTCCACTGTTTATTTGATCTTTTAGGCACAGTTGATTAACATTTTGCACACCTTAAAGACCTGATTTCACAGCACATTGGAAACATAATAATGAATCTTATTGATATATGCATTAATGGATTCTTGAAGATTAGTACATATACATCAGAGATAAATGTAGAGAATGCAACTTTATGCTGTCCATAGCAACCATTTTACTTTCATTAGCCCGATTTGGTAGAAATTTTTTCCTAGAGGAAGAAGTATTGAAAAGATACGCTGGGATAATTTTATAAAGGTTTTTCTACTTGTAAAGACTTTTTTACACGTGGAAAAGGCCTTTTATAAACGTGTTCCATGGTAAAATGTATACAATTAAGCCCCCAGACAAGATGGCTCTCTCAAGTGTATACTTTGAGTGGACCAGGGGCAGAGTTGCAATTTATGTGCATATTTTATAAAATAAGCAAGTGCACACAGAGTACATGCATACATTTTTTACTAGCTTTGAAGCTGCTTCTGGATGCCTTTTTATACAAGTACCTGTTTGGACTTCTTACCTAGGAGTCCTGTTAAAAAATCAGCCCTAAAATAATTTATTCAGTATTGAAGAACTGACCTTTACAGATGTTTCTGGAAGATAGTGTGGGTTTCTCAACTTAGTTGTGATATAGAAACGGAAATCAGGAGCATATTCAATTGTGGAGTCCCCAAGACGAATACACATACTACCAGCTTGTTTGAATATCTGTTTGAGCAAAAGAGGTTCTAGGATAGGATCCAATTCTTCGCCAACATTTTCCAACAAAACTGAAAAATAGGAACAATGAATTACACATTTTGCATGTATAATTAATATTACATTAATAATTACATTCAGAACTCTGTACACACACCAAACCCATTCAGTTATTATTTTTTTTTTATATAAATACTAGTTTTACATATAATTTATGACAGAACTTAAGGGCAATAATTCCATTTGACAATCCATATTCCTAGATTAACCTAGACTGCATGTCAAAACAGCTCCTGACTGGATAAGGTCTGACTTAGTGCAGGAAGAGGTGGTCGGAGCCTAGACTGAGAATCGGGTACTAGTGTTCTGTGCAGAATCACATCTGCCCTAACAGATGCCTAACCCCTCCATTTCTCTAACCAGCACTCATGTTACTGGCGACGGTTAGAGAATCACGCCTTAGCCTGATCGCGGCTTTGGGGAGTCCTGCCGGTTCAGCTAATTGGGGATTCTCGTGCTGCGATCAGCTCAGCCGACCATGTCTACATTTAACATTTAAAATGTAGGCCAGCATTTTGCTGGCCAACATTTCAGACATCTGTCAAAGTTCTAGAGAGATGCCTAGGGCCACTTAAACTCGCCCAAGGCTACTTCCGGGTGAAACCATGCCCACACCCAACCTTGGGTGAGCTTAGGTGTCCCTACCCATCTCCCTAGATCTGAGACAAATGCCTACAGTGCCTCGGGGAGTTTTTTCTAAAAATATGCATCCTGATTGGCTGCCAGATGGCTACTGATGCCTACAATCAGGATGCCCACAGTCAGGATGCCTGTTTGTGAATATATTTTACACTTAATGTAATTTTGAAAATGAATAAAGAATATTAAAAAAAAAAAAAAAAGAATCAACCCCTTAATGTTTTCAGTGCTTATTTTTAGCATTTGAACATTTTCAATGCTATGTGAGATTTGTCTCAGCATAAATACTTAGAAATTTTATGTTTAAGATATTTATAAAAGGAACATGGGGTCAATTTAGGGAGCATACTTAAATGAGCATAATTTACATTTCAATTGCTTCCATGAGGCCAAACCAGGACAGAGCCGTGGGAGACCATCAAGTAATAATTTTATAAAATTTTGGAATGATGGTCGACAGGATGACATTAAATGTTCTCTATCTTTATGAAAAATGATTCCCAAATATTTTAACTGGGATGGCAACCATTTAAAATTAGCCTGATCAATATCAGATTGAGTAGTAGCATCATTTAAAGGCAGAGAGGCTCATTTCCAAAGCACTTAGACACAAAAAATACCATTGAAACCTATGATACTTTGTGTGTCTAAGTGTTTTGAAAATGAGCACATCTCTGATATCCTAGTTGATATGATTGCCTCTGAGAATAAAGAAACTAAAGGCAGATTTTGAAGTATGTGGTTGAGAATAAATATCAACAAATGATCAGCATATGCTAATGTTTTGTATTAGAGGATAAGCCATAAATATTTGGTGAATTCCTGATAGCAATCAGAAGGGGGTTCTAAAACTATGGGCTCCTTTTATCAAGGTGCGGTAGGCGTTTAACGAGCGGAATACCGTGCGTTCAACCGCCTGCCATGCTAGTCGCTAACGCCTCCATTGATGAGGCATTAGTTTTTAGGTTTGCCGTGGGGGTTAGCGCGTGATGAAATGTCCGACGCGCTAACCTCCATAGCGCACCTTGATAAAAGGAGCCCTATATAAAAAACCAATGGAGAGAGACGACAGCCTTGCTAGTGCCCCTATTCAGATGTAACCAAACCATTTAATAGAATTAAATAAATGTAACCATGCCACCATATCAAATGCCTTTTCAGCATCTAAAGATATAGCACTATCTTCTTTGGAGAAAAAGAGAAGTATTATGAAAGCTTACTTTCTCCAAAAATCTGTATTATTTTATGGTCAGACTATCTCAGTTTTCCCAGATGTATCCAGGCAGACACAACATTGACAAAAAGCCTTCTTATTGCTAAGGCCTAAAGTCTTGGCAATGTTTGGTATTTTTTTCTTACAGTTTCCTTCAAAATGCCTGGTTACATGGGAAAATAACTCTTATGGGTTTTTTTGAGCCAAGTCAGCTTGAATTATTTCTTTTGAATAATCCTGAGAAAAAAATCAGTTAATATAACTCCTTAAAGCAAATTGGGATTAACAGAAAAATTTCCAGCCTATTGTACCGTAATTGTTTTTCCTATATTGTTTCTGTCTCTCCTGTCCCCGAGATGTGAGCTAGTTTGGATTTGAAAAGTGGTGATGTTTTGAATGTTTTCTTTTATGCCAATTGCTTTGTTTCTAAATATTGTAATGTACTAAGAAATTAATAAACTATAAATAAAAAAAAAACCAAAAGGGGCATGTTTGGGGGTGGAGAGTGGTCTTGACAGCACTAATCACTTAGCGCATGAGGCACTGCCTTGAGCTAATTGATTAGTGCAGCTTTGTGTGTGGGCCCTTAGCATCTAATTTTCTCCAAAGGGGCATGTTTGGGGGGGGGGGGGTGGAGAGTGGGCATGACAGTGCTAATTTCTTAGTGTGCGAGGCATTGCCATTTGCTAATTGATTAGTGTAGAGTTTGTGTTAGTAGGGTTTTTTTTAATGGCCACACACCAATGGTGAAATTAGATTTCCCATTTTCCAATCGGAAAGTCAGCCATTTTCTGGCCATGGTACAAGTGGCTTTAGCAAATGGAAAAGACATGCATAAGCGATGCGTTAAGGCGACTTCTGCTATAGCTTTAGTAAAAAAAACAGCCATCGATCACGCATCAATCAGGCACCAGCGGCTTCATGAAATGTAGGCGCCAGAAATGTAGGCCAGGTTTTTCAAGGCCTACATTTCCGGCACCTACCTTTAATGTGAATCAATGCTATTGAGGCACTTTTTGACATCTAATGACACTTCCAGCATTAGCCACGCCTATAGTGGTGTTAGGCGTCTTAAAGCACTTAAAGCACTTAAAGCTGTGATTGCAGGTGCCTCTTTTTTAGGCACCATTTATAGAATATGGGCCTTTGTGATTTTTGGAAGGCTCAAACATTCCACCATAAGTGTACCTGTTCAGTGGCGTACCTAGCATATGTGACACCCGGGGCCCATCATTTTTTGACCCTCCCCCCATCTATATGAAAAATGATTTTTAGTAACAATCTACTTATCGCACAACAAGAGTGTATCTAGGAAAAGGCAGCATCTTAAACACTGCAGTGAGCACTAGAACACCAACACATATATTGTAAAATTAAACAAGCCAGATCCCGCAGTCAATTGATCCTTCAGTCAATGCCAACTGAAAACTATGTTCTTTTCATACACACAGAACAGAGATACACCCTCGCCCAATATGGAATAATCACAAACTAAAAATAGAAATATGTAGACAAAAGTTAAACTGAACCGCCAAGAAACCAGACCCTGCATACAATGCAACACCACAAAAATAGTAACACATGTCCTCTAATACAGTGCAAAATATAAAAACAGTAGATGTAAATTTGAAAAAACTGATACATAACAATTACCACTTTACAAATTAACAAATAAAAATAAAACAAATAATGAGAAATAAAAAAATACCATTTTATTGGACTAATCCCCATAAGCTCGGTCCCCATCTCCGCAAACCACCTGATTCCATCCACACAAGCCTTTAATTGTTTTATATTGAACTTATTATATTAAAGTATAAAAAGAAACAATATTCTGTACAATTGTCAATTTATAAATCAGCGCCTTCTCCCAGTGGCGTACCTAGGGTATGTGGCACCCGGGGCCCATCATTTTTTGACACCCCCCTCCCCCCCCATGTAAAAATTTTTTTTTTTTTTTTTTTTTGCAATAACCATGAAATGGAATAAATGGTCAGAATAGAAACAGGCAGTGAAAATTTTCTTTTATTGAACCTCATATATGTAACCATTATTCCAAACATAACATAACATAAATTATGTCTAAATTGTCATGACATTAGAAGTACATATGGAGTAGTTGCAGGTGATGCTTGGGACAGTTCTGATTGTGTTAGTTCGGTTTTATGTGTTTTTTGAATAGAAGGGTTTTTATTTCTTTTTGAAGGTTTTGCAGTCTGTGGTTGATATCAATTGGTTGTAGAGTTGGGGGTCGAGTGTTGCAGCTCGAATGGCTAGGAGGTTGTCGAACAGTTTTTTTCTTTTGACGTTTTTGGTTGGAGGGTGTGTGAATGGTGCACAAGTTCTCCTATGTCTGTTTGAAGTGGATTGAATTATTTAGCTGAAGAAATTAGTTACCCCCCCATTCCACACACATTAATTCTCTTCCATTTTTGTTCCCATTATAAAAAACACTGATAAGTTCCCAGAAAAAAAATACATTAAAATAAGAAGTGAAAACAAAGGCCCCTACAGATGAGAACATAACATAAGAATAGCCTAACTGGGTCAGACCAATGGTCCATCATGCCCAGTAGCCCATTCTCATGGTAGCCAATCCAGGACACTAATACCTGGTCAAAACCCAAAGAGTAGCAACATTCCATGCTACCGATCCAGGGCAAGCAGACACTTCCCCCATGTCTTAATAACAGATTATGGACTTTTCCTCCAGGAATTTGTCCAAATCTTTCTTAAAACCAGCTACACTATCTGCTTTTACCATAACTTCTGGCCACTTCATTTTTAAGTTTAGATCTTTCCTTTCAAACAGAGACCTTGCTAGATGTCAAATACAGCACAAGGTAACTGCACATGGACTTAGCTGTGCAGGAAATGTGAATCTCCTCATACACCCACCATATAGTGCAAAAATGTGCAAAGGTCTGTTTTTTTCTTTCGATCACTACATAGCCTAATGCCACACAAGCAGCGCTGTTACAAACATATTCTGTAGGTCAATGCTAAGGATAACAAAGTTTCCTTCCTTGGACCAGAAGGAGATAAACCACTGGAAGAGATCCCAAAACAACACCCAAAGACCCACTCAGTGTGTGAATCAGTTGAGTGGAGTGGACTAACTGGGGGGTGGAAATGGGCCCGGAGTTTGCTCAGCAGAATTTCCCAGACCACCTCTTCCTCTCAACACATTGACACGCTGCCACCATCACCACTAGGAACACCTCACTGGGTAGGCCAGTTATGCTATAAACTTTATAAAACACATTATTATATTTTCTTATAAAGCACATATTTTAACTGACCTCTCTGACATCCTCAGCCTTTCCATTCACAAAAATAGAAGGAAGAAAAGTTCCCATTTCCTGCTGTCTCATGTCCCCGGCCTATACAATATTTTTTTTCTGCAGACCCTTCAAAAGTCTGACCAAATCCTCGTTTCACTTGCATTATAAAGTACTGAGGATGCCATCTCTCCCCAATCCCAGGTCCTAAAGTCTAAGACAGTAGCGCAAACTAATGCTGCCAGATTCAGGAAAAAAAATTTCGATTCAATTCAGCCTATTGAATTGGTTTTTCAATTCGATTTTCCTGCCCAGTTGGGTGATTTTTTTCAAAACTCCTGGTGGGTTTTATAGCTTTTTCACCCCCTTTGGCTTCTCCTAACCACACTGGCGCTGTGGTGTAAATAAAATAAAGAAACAAAAAGGACTTTTCCTCTTTCTGTTAAATCCTAGCTCACGTTTGCAGTCCAACACCAGCTCTGGCAGGATACACATTTCAAATCTGACATGTTATAATCACAAAACAGAAAATAAAATTAATTTTTCTACCTTTTGTTGTCTGGTTATATTTCAAATCTTGTTGGTCCAAGGCTCTGGTTTTCTTCTGATAACTTGCTTGCCAGGGTCTCCTTCTTTCTGCATGCTAACCATCCATCTGCCAACTCTGTCCTCCCTTTCCATTTCCCTTCCCTTCCCAGGAAGTCTGGTATCTTTCCTTTTTTTCATCTCCCTCCACAGATCCACCTTTTCTTAAATACCCTTTCATCCGGCATCTCTCCCTCCTTCCCCACCATCCCAGAGTCCACCATCTCTCCGTTTCTTTTCCTAATTACCCTCCTATCCAGTATCTCTATCCCTCCTCCACACCATCCCTTGTGTCCAATTTCTCTCCCTTTCTGTTCCTTCCCTCCCTAAATCCCATGGTCCATCATCTCTCTCCCTCTCCTCTATTTTCAGACCCATTATTTCTTCCCCCCCCAAAGTTTGGCATATGCATGTCTCTTTGAACACCCCCTTCCCTCCGTGTACTTCTAAATCATGGTCCCCCCCCCCAAAGGCCTGTCCCCCCTTAAAGGTCTGCCTGTCCCACCTTGAAGGCCTGTCCCTTCCCCTTGTAGGCCTGTCCCCCCCCTTGAAGGCCTGCCTGCCTGTCCCCCCCTTGAAGGCCTGTCCCACCCCCTTGTAGGCCTGTCCCCCCTTTAAGGCCTGCCTGCCTGCCTTTCCCCCCCTTGAAGGCCTGTCTCCCCCTTGAAGGCCTGCACCCCCCTTGAAGGCCTGCACCCCCCCTTGAAGGCCTGTCCCCCCCCCTTGTAGGCCTGTCCCCCCCCCCCTTGTAGGCCTGCCCCCCCTTGAAGGCCTGCCTGCCTTTCCCCCCTTGAAGGCCTGCACCCCCTTGAAGGTCTGCACCCCCCCAAAGGCCTATACCCCCCCCGAAGGCCTGCACCCCCCTGAAGGCCTGCCTGCCCCCCTTGAAGGCCTGCACCCCTTGAAGGTCTGCACCCCCCCCCGAAGGCCTGTCCCCCCTTGAAGGCCTGCCTGCCTGCCTGTCACCCCCTCCCCCTTGAAAGCCTGCTTGCCTGCCCGCCCGCCCCACCCTGAAGGCCTGATGCCCCGCCCCACCCCGAAGGACCGCTCGCCCCCCTGGCCTCCCCGCACCACCTATGAAGCAGCCGCAGCAGGATCGCGAAGTCAGCGTCAGCGATCGCTGCTTCCTGCGCCACAGTCCCGCCCCTCCTCTGACGTCAGAGGAGGGGCGGGATCGCGGCGCAGGAAGCAGCGCAGGGATGCTGACGCTGACTTCGCGATCCTGCTGCGGGCTGCTTCACAGGTGGTGCAGGAAGGTCAGTGGGGCGAGCGGTCCTTCGGGGGTGGCGGGGGACTGAACGGCAAGGCCGGGAACACCCCCTTAGGGCTGGCACCCGGGGCGGCCTGCCCCCCCGCCCCCCCCTAGGTACGCCACTGCCTTCTCCCCACTCTCTCTTCCCCATTTCTCTTCAGCGTCCTCA